>NW_006290631.1:1922976-1939354 GCF_000327345.1 Myotis davidii | reverse complement strand
CTGGGGTCCCTGGCCAGTCTGGGTGAGGGGCTGAGGGCTGTTTGCAGGCTGGCCACAACCCCCAGCCACCCAAGCTCCCAGTGGAGGGTGGCTGGAAGCAGGTATCTGGGATTTATTTAGCTTCTATAATTGAAACTTTGTTGCCTTTAGCAGAGGCCACAGCCTGCTCAGGGCTTGGCTTCCTTCATTGCCCGGGCAACCAAGCCTCCTGCTTGCTCCAGCTCCGTGGCTGCCGGCCGCCATCTTGTTCGGGTTAATTTGCATATAGTCACTCTGATTGGCTGGTGGGCGTGACTTAGGGGGTAGGGAAGGTACAATCAATTAGCATCTTTGTCTTTTATTAGTGTAGATAGTGTAGAAACATGTTGTTGTTAATCCTCACTGGAGGATTATTTTTTCATTTATTTTTAGAGAGAGTGGAAGGAAGGGAGAGAGACAAAGAGAAACATCGATGTGAGAGGAACACATCGATTGGTTGCCCCCCACACGCATGTTGACGAGGGCTGGGGATGGAGCCTGCAACTGGAGTACGTGCCCTTAACCAGAATCGAACCCCAGACCCTTCAATTCACAAGCCGACATTCTACCCACATTCTACCCACTGAGCCAAACCGGCTAAGGTGAAACAATTTTTTAACACTTTTCTGTTGGGTCTGAGCCCCTGTCCTTTGCATCAATGTCCTCACCTATTTATTCAGAAATATCGAGTGACTGTCGTTGGTATTTGACTTCACCCAGTGGGTTCTTCCTGACGTGGCTACCAATGGGAGTGGCAGGGAGGGGTGTGTTTGCTGTCCGTGGTGGAGGGACACATTGTTCTTCCTTGTTCCCACATGAAGGAGGAGAGGGCGAGAAGCGATAACTGCCCGGGGGTCTCCGAGATAGGCTGCGGAGCTGGGACCAGGTTGCCTATAGGGTGTGTGCGGCTTATGAGTCGAGGCTCTTGGCTGTCACAGTGAGAAACGCAACCTGAACGAGAAAAGGAGGGTGGCCTTATTGGCTTAGCACAACCAAGCAAGGCCTGCACGTGCCAGCGACGCCCGGGAACTAGCCTCTGTACCCGCAGTCCCTGCAGACACAGACCTCTGGGTGTCAGATCCACGGGCTCTCACCCCTGCCTCGGGCAGCGTATTCATGCGCACTCAGGGAAGTCAGGAGGTCAGAGGCACCACTGAAATCTGTTCAGAGAGCCTAAGGCAAGCTCCTCTTCTAGAAAAATGTCCTGTTCTTATGGAGCCGGCATCCTGTATGGTGTCTGGAGCAGAGCTTTTCAGGGTGGACAGAGTTTAGGTTCATGATCCAGGGTGTGAGTGGGGGGCAGCCAGAAGCAGGGGGTGGCTGCCGATGGCTCTGAGGCAGCCCCTGGATTTCCTCCCTGTCCTCGTGGATCTGTGTTTGTATACTGGGACTCCAGCGAAGGTATTGTTTTTTAAAAAGGTCTCTGCTGATTTAAAAAAATAAACTAAAAGTTAGAAAACCTTGCATTTAAGCATGGCAAGGCGGCCCACCCTTCACCTTTCTGACGCAGGGCGGCTCCTCTGAGTAGATGGACAGCCTCAGGATTCCAGGAATTCTAGAACCATTACCTTTTTGTTTCAGCTTGGACGTGACCCACACATCCTGCCCCCGTGGAGTGAGTGGTAGGGTAACTTCTTAGAAGCTGTGAGAAAGCATGACCCCCAGAAGCAGGAAGGCTCCACCACTGAGACAAGTCCATTGTCAGAGGAGCTGAACTTGGTATTTTTATGGCCTTGGACGCTGCCAAGTGCTATGGTTCCCTTGTACCATTTGCCCTCGGGAGACGGGGGGCCTACTAGTCCCAGGTGGCTTGGTCCCACGGTCTGACCTGTCTCCTGGGGCTCCACTTCTTCTGAGCCAGGTGATGCGTGGGGCCCTCCACTCGGGGTCACCTGGAATTTTCTGGAAAGAGGAAGCCGTTAGTTTCCATGTATTTAAATAGCATTCTTAAGAGTGGCGGGAGTCTGGTGGGGACCGTATGGGAGCGCGTGAACAAGAGGAGTAGGACCGTGGTTTGCAGGAGGCCAGGACAGAGTCGCTACCCAGGCACGACAGAGGAGAGCAGGACTTACCTGTCAGGAGACTGGGGGGGACACCTCCCCATTTGAGACTTCCCGTCGCTGCCTCACCTGGGCCAGGATGCTCAGCCTGCCTTTCCAGCTGGGCCTTTCACAGCTGTGCCACCTGCTGCTAAAGGCTATGGGGTTGGTGCTGTTGGTCCGAATCCCAAAGCCTGGAGGTCCTTCACACAATAGGTAAAAGCTTTCATGTTTGTGTATAGCGCTCTCTCCCTTTGCAAAGAGCTCGAGTGTCAGAGACAAAGGTAGCAGACCTGTGAGATAGTTAGGCCTGGGTGGTTTCTGTTAGGTCCAGGTTCCGTGGCCAGAGGTCCAAGGTCACAGGAATATCAGGAAACTCTCCCTTGCGGGGGAAGTGGATATGGGGTTCCATGAAGCTGCAGGCCACAGCACTGAGCTCTGTGGGGTGCAGCCAGACTGGAGGGAATGAGGCACAGCAGCAGCCAGGGGCCCCCACCCCGCCTGTGAGTGAAGGACAGAGCGACCTTGGTGGCCATGAGCATCCCTTCTAGAAAGAGGAGCAGAGGCCTGCCCGTTGGGCCATGGCCATGAGCATCTCAGGGGACACAACGCTCTGCAGGGCAGACATGGGGAGGGCATTGGGAGCTGTACCCGGTGACACCAGTTCCCCATTCTCGGGCCAGTGGGAGGTGGTGTGGTCCGAAATGGGGCTGCCCAGCTGTGGCCCCAGCATAGATCGGGGCTTGCTCTCGGCCTCTCCTCCTCGCTTTTGGGGACCAAGAGTGCATGGCTGGGCACCGTGGGGTCAGAGGTAGGGCAGAGGAGAGAGAGAGAGAGAGAGAGAGAGAGAGAGCTGTCTGATGCCCCCAGGGGTTCCGCATCCACATTTCTGCCCTGACGTTGTCAGCCAAGTGACCTCAGAGTTGGGAGCGGGAGCCTTGGAGACGCGGACACAGGCTGCTGCCAGCTGGTCGGGTGGCCTTGGGCCACTTCCTTGGCCTTACCAGTAACCCTCTTCTTCCTCCATAAAAGCGGGTTGGAAATACAGCACAACGGAACTGTCTGCTGAGTCCATAACTTACGCAAATTCAACTCAGTTTTGGCAAAGGACATACTGTGAGGAAAATGACCGTTTTGAAGCACGGACGATTTTGCCCACTCTCCTACCCGTCTTGGTTTTCGGGGCTCCCATGACGAAGTGCCACGGTCAGGCGCTTAAACAACAGGAATGTACTGTCTCACCGTTCCAGAGTCTGGAAGCCCAAGATCAAGGTGTTGTCCGGCCACAGTCCCTCTGAAGGTGCCAGGGAAGGACCTGTTCCTGGCCTCCCTTCTGGCTTCCGGTAGCCTCTTGGCTTATGGCAGCATAACCCCACCTTTCACCTGATGCCCTTTTTATAGTGACACCAGTTCTTGGATGTAGGTTCTACCCTGACCCCGTCTGACCTCATCTTAACTTGATCACATCTGCAAACACCCTGCTTCCAAGTAAGGTCGTGGTCACAGGTACGCAGGGTTAGGAGTGCAACTGACTTTCTGGGGGCACACAATTCTACCCACTGCATGGGGTGCAGAGGACTGTACAGCCGGCACCAGCCAGACACATGGTCGGGGACCAGCCCTGGCCATCGAGAGCCCGGTGCCTCTGTCGCCTCCCACAGTGCCGGCCCCATCTCCGCACACTCTGCGTGACAGGGGCATCATAGGCCAGCAGGTTAGGTGGTAGCATGCCTTCTCTCTCCAGCCCCTGTCAAACCCTTGAGATTCAGCTCAGGTTCCACCCTCTCAGCAAAGCTTCTCTGACCTTCTCCCAAGCAGAGGCCCTCGTCCCTCCCTCGGGGCTGCCAGAGGCGTCTGGTCAGCTTCTGTCATGTACAGCACACGTCGGCTTACTCGCTTGTGCCCCCTGAGTTCCTAGGGCTGGGACTCCGCCTGTTATTCTGGGATTCTCCATCTGCAGCACGTGGGACCTCGTAGGCCTTCAGTGCTGGTTGGGTGAGGAAGAAGCAAGGATGGACAGATGGGTGGGAGGATTGATGGGTAGCTGGCAAGTCACAGAGAAGTCTTCCCTGACCCACCCCACCGCATGCCTGCCTCATGTTGCTTGGTAGCATTTTTCATCATTTATCATATTATCAACTCATTTGTGTCTCTCCTTTCACTAAAATGGATGCCCTGTAAGAATAAGCATTTTGCCTATTTTTTTTACTACTGTGTCTGCAGTGCCTGAAACAACAATATGTATAGGCTGGGTGGATGAATGGAAGGGTGGTTGAGTGGTTGGGTGGGTGGGTGGATGCATGGGCGGAGGGGGTCTTGTCTATGGCCCAGTGGGCGTGAGTGTCTTAGCACAGAGTCTGCTGGCCTCAGAGCCACCAGGCACACACGCTGTCCTGGCTCAGTGTGCTTGCTTAGTCCTCCCTTCCTCTGCCCTCACGTTCAGACCCAAGATGTGTTTGTTTCTGGGGTCTTCTCAGGGTAAGGCCCTTGCACCCCCAGTCTAGGGCCAGCAGCTCTGCCCTGGAGTGGAGGGGTTTTACATAAGATGTTTCTGCAACCAGAGCAATAGCATCTTACAGAGCGCTGACCTCGGGGAGTGTGTGTGTGTGTGTGTGTGTGTGTGTGTGTGTGTGTGTGTGTGTGTGTGCTCTGCCAGAGCTGCACGCAGAAGGAGTATTATCTTCCCTCCCTCCCTGGAGAGACTTGGTTTATATAATCTACTTGTCTCCCAGGCCCATTTAGTTATTGAAAGTGGTCAGAGGTTAGACGTCGGGAAACTGCAGCCAGGTCTCCGAGCCAAAGGGAGAAGGCTCCCAGGTAGAGACATGGAGGAGGACCCGGCAGGCCTTGGGTGGGGCAGGGTGGGGCCTCAGAGGCACCTGACTCCACTGATGAAACACACACACTAGCTGGTAAACAGGAGGCCGGGCTGTGGTTTATGGCAGGGGATGGGGGCTCCTACCTGGACTGGCATTACCTGGACTGAGGTCTGCAGGCAGCTCTCAGAGCGTGCCGGGAGCGAGGGGTTTGTTGGGTAAAGAATTAGAGCGAAGGCCACTTACACTCTGACAACCTGCTCCACCTCTCCTTCTCCACTGGAGGGATCTATCCCATCTAAAAAGCAGGGTGGGGTCTCTGGTTGAAAGCCGGATACCACTGCCCTGGCCAGGCCTGGAGATACCAATTTTTTTTTTTCTAGATTCTGTGTCACCCCTGTCACTGTGTGCTCCTTGCCTGGGGCATGCCACCCAGTCAGCTCTACCTTATGATAGTGTTTAGGGCAGCTGCTTCCTAGAGAGTAATTGAGGGAGAGAGCCACACTTTCATTATCTGAATCTTCCTCCTCCTCCTCTTCCCCCTCCCCCTCCCCCTCCTCTTTCTTTTCTTCCTCCTCCTCCTGCTCTTCCTCCTCCTGCTCTTCTTCCTCCTGCTCTTCCTCCTCCCACTCTTCCTCTCCCACACCCCCACCCCCAGCACTTGCTATTCCCTCCACCTGGAATATACGGCTCACAGATATTTTTTCCACCTTTTTAAATTAAGATATGATTTACATACCATAAAATTCGCCCTTTTAAAGTGTACAGTTAAATGGTCTTTAATATAATTCACAAGGTTGCACCACCATTACCACTCTCTGATTCCAGAATTCATTAGCAGTGACTCCCCATTTTCCCTCTCCTCAGCCCCTGACAACTACTAATCTTTCTGTCTCTGCAGATTCGCCTACTCTAGACATTTCGTTAAAATAAATCGCCAGTACGTGGTACTGGTGACTCCCTTCTTTCCCTGAGCGTGTTTTCAAGGTTCGGCCATGTTGTAGCATGCACCAGAACTTGCTCTTCATTGCGATGTTATATTCCGTCGTAAGGGCATACCACATGTCTCCAGCCACCGGGTGATGGACATTCGGGTTGTTTCCATTTGGGGCAATTACACATAATGCCCCTGTGAACTTTTATCTGCACGTCTTACCTCTCACCAACGACTTTCAAAACCTGGTAGCCTGGGTCAGCGGCTGTCTGATGGCAGGCAAGTGGCTAAGCACAGATGCCCTCCCTCCTCCGAGGGGCCTCATACTTACCCCTGTTGACACCGAGATGCCGTTGTGTTGGGGGGAGTGTGGGCAGCATCGTAAAGTACGTGAGTCACTTGGTACCAACCACCAGCTTGAGTTTGAGGAACAAAGGGGCTCACTGGAGAGGGTCCTCCAATGAAGCGTGTGTAAACACAGTGCACCCCGTTATATGCCGCGATCTATGTAAGTGCCCAAGGAGGTGGGGCTTATTCACGTATTCACCAATAGGCTGGGGCCACAGGTAGCCTGTGGGTGGGACCCGTCCTCTCTGGCCTGGATTGTCCCTGGGGAGGGAGGACCTCAGAGATGCAAGGCTCTGTCTGTCACCTGTGTCACTTCGTTCAGCTGATTGGGGGCCTCCCACTGGTCTGCCAGCCTCAGAAAGGCAGTGTAAGCAGGCTTCTCTGTCCTTCCCCAGCACACCACGTGGGCCCCAGGCTCTGGGCTGATTCCCTCCCCCCTTCCCTGACCTGGGCTGCCCACACCCTCTCCCCCTCCCCCCGCACACACCTCTGCTGGACTCTCTCTGCCAAGACTGGGAGCTCCGTGAGGACAGGGACCAACGGCCCTGCTTGTCCTGGCACAATCGGCCTGAGCAGGGTCGGGATCTGGGAGGGAGGAGGAGGAGAGGGAGGAAGAGGAGGAGGTAGAGGAGAAGGACGGGGAGGAGGAGGAGGGCAACATTAGAAATACTTTCTATGTTCTTTATATGTTTATCAACTCCTTTAATCCTCATAGACCCTGGGAGGCTGATGCTATTATTCCTCCCATTTTACAGGTGTGGAAACTGAGGCACATAGAGGTTAGGCCCTTTACGCAGTCACACAGCCATCAAGAGGAAGAGCCAGTCTGAATGTCACGGCTCAGCTCCAGACCCATTCTTCTAGCTGCTACACTACTTTATATACACACGTGCATGTATATATTAATTTGGGGGATGGGTGGGTGCACTCAGAGGTCTCCCCTGTGGCTTATTTAGGAGAGCGGCCCCGCATGCCCACCGGGCCACGGGGATTCCCGGCGCCCAGTTAGGGCTCCATGAGGTTGGGCCCCAGGGTAGCTCCCTCCTGCTTTGGCCATTGTGGGCAGGGAGGAGGCCGGCATTCAGGTCAGAGCCCAGGACTCTGAGCCCCAGACGGGGGCGGCTGGCACCTTCTGGGCTCGTGGAGGGCCACGAGTTGTGGACAGCTCCCTCTGCCTGGGCCCCAAGCTAAGATACCGCGACCTGGGCCGCCAGCTTAGAGGGAGCCTCCGCTTCCTCCCATTGTCTCTGTCCGGCACACCCCTGTGCTCCCGCGGTGACCTGAGGCCAGAGCGAGAGAGGGAGGGAAGGGGCCACCGGAGCTGCTAGGGTGGGAGAGGGGAAATGAGAGGGGAAGACTTGGTGTTTTTCCTTGTTTGTGTTTTGTATTAAAGAAAGCAAATAATATCCTTTGAGAAAACCATTAAACAAAGCATATCCTAAAGCCACAGAGGCCCATTGTGGCTGCCTGGAGCCCGGAATTCATTCAGGCCTTTTTTACTGCATTGTCCAAGGCAAGATAGGGTGGGCGGGAGAGACTATTATTATTTTTAATATGTTTTTATTGATTTTAGAGATGTGGGGGAGGGAGAGAGAGGAAGAGAGAGAGAGAGAGAGAGAGAAAGAAACATTGATTTGACATCAATGGCCTGCCTCCCATACGTATCCTGACAGGGGAACAAGCCTGCAACCTGGGCATATGCCCTGATCGAGATTTGAACCGACAGCCTTTTGGGCACAGGCTGATGTTCAAACAACTGAGCCACACTGGCCAGGATGGGAGAGACTGTTACTAAAATATATTTTGAGACGTGTCATTCTCTCCCGAGACTCAATAGGAGTCTAGACTGAGACCAGGGTCCCTGTGTCCTCCCGAGCCTGTTGCCCTTCCAGTGCCTCCCCTAGAGGCTCCCCGGACTGGCCAGCCCTGACACAGCCAGAGCGCCTTCATCAGGGGCTGAACCCTGAGCCCCCAGGGCCAGCGAGGCCCTCAGCTGTGGAGCCCCGATCTGAAGTGCTGCTTGTGCCCTCACCATCGAGGGCCTGGGCTCCCGGCCCCACAGAACTGCCTGTCTCTAATTCGTTGCGTAAGCTCCCTGGGCCTCGGTCTCCCTGTCTGTAGAGTAGGGTTTGGGGCAGTGGACCATGTCCAAAACACTGGACCCTGTCACTCCCCCTCTCACCCTGAGCGCAGCCAAGGTCCTATGGACTCTGGGTCAGCCTGTCCCTAGGTGTCCCAGACCCAAGCCACCCTACCCCCTCCTCCCAGACCCCCAGGCCTAGACACCACCACCCCCGGCCCCAGGTTGTCCATAATGGATCAGCAGCACTCTCCCCACGTCCCATCAGAACACACTCTTCTGCTGAGGAGAGGGAGGTGGTGAGAACAGAGCTGGCCATCAGCCCAGCTTCTGCACACAATCCCGCCTGGGGCCTGCATTTCTGGGATCAGCCCCACGTCATAAGCAGAAAAGTGTCCAATCGGGAAGTAAATGTACAGACGTGGTTGGCATGATGACGATACATAGAAGACCATCCTTAAGATTTCCCCTGGGCGCTTAGCTATTTGCATATTCCCCGTCACTGCCCCTTGGGAGGATAAGGAATGAGGATCTTGGGTAAAATTGCACAGGAGCCCTGGACGAGGATGGGGGACCCGGGTTCTAGCACGTCCCCTCTGCACGAGGCTCAGGGTTTGCAGGGGGCTCCCCTCCTTGGCCCTGTCACCAGCTCAGAGAAGAAGATGCTGACATTCCTGGTGTGTTGGGGAGCTGGTGAGGGAAGTGACTGGTCAGGGGGTCAGCCTGTGAGTCCAGGATGTGGTCCCAGCCCCGTGGCCAACCCTGCAAGACCTAAGACCGCTCACTCACCTCTGGACCTGAGCATTCTCATCTGCCATTTGAGTGACTGGATAAGATGAATTCTAAGGTCCCGTGTGTCCCTACTGATTTTGATTCTGTAATTCCCGCACCATTGCCTGGTGGGACATTCATTCGCTCTGGTACTTTCCACGTTTCAGTCTGGCTTTGGTGGTCGGAGCCTGGTCTTTGCAAGCACTCGGTTTCCTCCTGTCATAGACGTCCTGATGGTTAGTTTGGCCCCAGAAGTTGCTATGCTCTTTCAGAAGTTGCTAACGCTGCCCCTCCTCCCCACACCCAGGGCTACCACCCGATGCCCCATGAGGTGGAGATTGCGCACACGAAGAAGCTGTTCCGGAGGAGAAGGAATGACCGAAGGTAGGAGAGCTGCGTCTCCAGCTTGTGCTTTTGTTTTCCCGTCGCCCACCCGTAGCTCTGTCACTCCTGGCCCGCGCTTTGACACCCGTGAGCTCTCACGTGGGCTGGTAACCCGTCAGGCAGTGGCAGCTGTGCTCCCCCAGGTTAACCCCGGAAAGGATGCTTCCCGAGTGCAGGAGGCATCCAGGCGGTTCAGGAGGAGAAATGCTCTTCCCACTGACCTCACAGCAGCAGCCGCAGCCCAGGGGCCGGGACATAGCCGGCCGGCGGTGCTTTGAGACATGGCCTCCAGGAGGCTCCGGAGATCACAATGCCAAGGGTGTCTGTCCTTCCTCCACCCCACGCTCAGCTCTGCTGTGAGGGCGGCCACAGCTCAGCCTCTGTGCCTGCTGCTGCTGCTCCCAGCTGCCTGCAGAGCCTTGAATTGCAGCAGGAACCAGGACCTCCCTGGTGTCCAGAGCCCCAGAGCCCGGGCGATACAGGGGTCAAGGCAGCGCCCCGAGGCAGCCCCGAGCGGGAACAAGCAGCCGTGGCTGGCCAGGCATCCGGGAGGGCTGCCTTTGTTTCCTTCGAGGCATCTGACAGGGGACGGTTTTCCAGGTTTGTTTCCAATGGAAAACCCCAGGTGCAGAACAGTCTTTGCAGTGTGTGGCCATTTGTGCAAAAGAGGTGTTGGGTTGGGGGTTTTTGTATTATTATTATTTAATTTTTGCTTGAACATGCATATAAGTGACTTCTGAATGGAAATATTAAAAAGGGAGGGAGGGGGGAGGAAGGAAGGAGGCCGGCCGGCGGAATTAAAATGAGGTGTTTCTCTAGAGGGAATTTCTTCTTAGATACAGGCGCGGCTTGTGGTTTCACCTTGAATGAACAGAGAATGTTCACACTCAGGGAGCAAAAGCCAAGAAGCAGCCCAGCCGACATCCTTGCCCAGGGAACTAGAAGTGCCTGTTCTCGAGCAGCTCCTGAGATCAGCGCTGGGCCGACCAAGGTCCCGGGTCCTCCCTCCACACTCGGCCCTGAACAAGGCGGGGAGGAGGGAGGTGAAGGACTGAGCACCGAACGCTTCGTCATCGGGTCTGGCTGGGAGAAGGGCAGTCCTGGCGTAGCGATGAGACGCCCTGGGCACTTTACGCAGTGGCATGAGGAGGGGGGCTGGGCCAGGACAGTTGGATTAAGCCCTGCCCCTGGTTATTGTGCTGTGTGCTCCCTCCTGGCTGTGCAGCATCACAGAGGCTAGTGCCTGGTTTCTGGGTTCCTGGCAGGCGGAAGGTGTGGGCAGCACCCCCCTAAAGGGGGGCTGGGGCTCACAGGGGACTGGTGGTGCTGGGGAATGCGGAGGCTTGGCATTCCTCCTCCCCTACCTCGTGGTCCTCAGAGAGCCCGTCTGGAAGTGGGGGCGGCCCCAGGCTTCTGAGTGAGAGCCGCCCTCTGACCTGCTTCCCTGGCTCAGCATCCAGGTCCCCACCTCCACTGGGGCCAGGTCGCCCGGCTCAGCAGGAGTCCCCTGGCCCGCGCAGGCCTCCGGAAGGCAGCGGCGTGACCCAGGAATGTAGGAAGAGGAGCGTGACATGAGGCACTGGAAGCTGCCCTTCCGCTGGGCCGCTCTGTGTTCACAAACGCCCGGGTTAGGTCAGCACACCTCGCAAAGGATGTGGACCCGGGACCGAGTCCAAAGCCAGGCAATAAAGATGATTAAAGGGATGGAAAGTGCGTCCTGCGAGAAAGAGACTAATGGACAGGGCCAGAGACACGGAGGCTGCAGGGGCGGGAGCTCTCACTGGTGAACTCATGAGAGATTTCTGCAGAGGGAGGGCCGAGCAGCCGCTGGCCCCACACCGAGGAAAGCAGCTGGAAGGGGGAGAGCACGCTCAGCTGGACCGAAGACACATTCAGGGAGCAAACGCCATGACCGTCAGAGGCCAGGCCCTGCCGTCCAGGCAGCCGTCGCACACTGCGCAAGTTGTGTGTGCAGGTCGGCGCTCCCACCTTTATTCAGTCAGAATGGGGACCCGTCTGTCACTCAGCCTCACAGAGTCCCCGGGAGGGGCACGCTCAGGAGAAGAGCAGCAGCCCGAGAGTGTAAGAACCTCGTTATCTGGACTCAGAAGCCAACGCCAGAGGCCACCTGAGTCCCTCTTGGTGGAGCGTGTGATTCTGACATTTGAGAGACGGCTGTTCACGGCTTGGAGCAGGCACTTGCAAACTGTTCCAGTCTTCCCGCAGGTCCGCCTGTCTCCCAGCTCGGGCTGGACTCCGGGTGTTCGGGGGAGTTGAAGTCTGAGGCACGTGCTATGGAATTAGCCACTAGACATGAACCCTCCTCCGCTCACTAACTCAGATCTGGGCCAATTACTTCCTACCTCGAAAGCTCTATTTTCTCTTCTGTAAAATGGGTCTGTAATTGGGAGGCTCACACGAGCTGCTCTTTGTAAGGTACCTGGAACGGTCTTAGCACCAGCTCACTCCTCGCATCAGCGGGGTTCGAGGCCCTCAGGAAACTGTGAGCTGAGAGTGGAGTAGATGTCTGCAGCGAGGGGTGGGGCTCATCTCCTGGTCTTGGGGGTGCAGGGTTTGCCCCGGAGCCCAGGGAGCTGTGCCTTGCATCCCCTCCGGGGTGCCCAGGACCAGTTGTTCCTCCTCCTGGATCAACTTTTTAAGCTCTGCCCTCTGGGGGGGCCAGTGGGAAGGAGGCCCCGCCGGGGAGGCCTCTGCAGATTGCTCCCACGTGCAAGGGGCTGCTTCGACAAAAATTGGGGACGTCTTTTCCTCATGTATCAGATAAAGGTTAAGCTCAGAGATAGTGCAAAGGTTTACTCCTTAGAATTGTTCTTAAACTTACATAGCTGGTAACTACTTGTTTATTCTGGGAAACTGGTCCAAGATGTTTGCTGATTCCAGACAAAATTATGCATTTCGTGACGTAAACGTACTGAGTGAGTATTTCATGCATCCCCCAAAGAGCAAGGTGCCTTCGGGCACTCCGTCCCGTCCAAGTTGGGGACCTGCTGACCGGAAGGGGGGCCACTAGGGCTTGTCTCCTGCCTCCAGTTCCCCACCGTCAGGATGCAGGGCAGAGGAGCAAACTCAGCAGGGCTGAGTCCCGGGTTGGCCGGGGTGAGGTCTCACCTCCGGGTGTGGGGATCTGCTCTACCCCGCCTCCCCATTGGAAGAGATGAACAGCCTGAGGCTGTGAACGGATCTGTCGGAGTCTGTGTTCCCTGGAAACTGACTCGGGGATGGAGATCAACCGCCGGACACTTACCATGAGTGCCCTGGGGATCCATAGAGTCCCGGGAGGGAAGGGCAGGCCTGGGCAGAGGGGGGAGTTGAGCTGCAGTGTGGTCTGGGTCGGAGGTTCTACCCTATGGGCAGTTCTGAAGTCGGGGTGACTTTTTAGAGTAAAGGGGCAGGTCCTTATGTCCCCATGTCTGCTGGTCATCAGATGGGGACTGCTCAGGGGTGGGTGTGACCTTGGACTGGGAGTTCTCTTAGCCCAGGGCAGTTTCCCTAGGGGCAGGGTGCCCAGAGAGCCCCAGAGAAGTGCACCCCCCCAATCCCTGGTCCCCGGGAGGTGCTGCAGGGCCACATGCTGGGCGCTCTGAGGTGAGTAGGCCTCCAGCAGCTACAATCGACCACGACTGTGGCTTGGTGTCCTCTTCATTGTAGAACCAAGTAAAATCTCATCCCTCCTTCCCTTCCTCTGCCAGCATGTGCCAACGCCCCCCTCCCCCCCCCCCCCCCCACAGGTGCCAGACTCTTTCTCCAGGGACAAACAGGATCTCTGCACTCAAATCCGAAAACGTAACTTCAGAATCGTCATTAACCCTTGTGAGGCCCGCTCCGTGGCACACCTGACCATGGACCCCATGCTCATTCCATCCTGGAGGCCACCATACGCCCCTCCTCTTTCCATCTGAGCTGTGGGCCAGGAGGACCCTGGGAGATGATGCCCAGTGATCCTTTCTCCCCATCTCTAAGTCACAGTTGCCTTCTGGAGCTTGCCCCTCTCTTGTCACCTCAGACCACGTCTCCAGGAGTCCCGCATCCCATGAAGACAGCTACGTCCTGGGTCGTGCCCACCAGGCGCTGAGCAGGAGTTAACCGAGGATGGAGCCTGGATCTCTGTCAGCTCTCACACAGGAGTCGTTCAGCCCTTTAGGAAGTAGTCAGTCCGCACTCTGCAGGGGTTGCATACTTGCGAGTTTACCTGCTCTCTGCAGTTCATTTGCAGCCCTCCATCTCCCCACAGTGTTTTCGTGGTTACTCGTGGGCAGAATGGGGATTCATTTGAGTCGCCCGGCACCCACCTGCCCAGCCAAGGTTGGACGAGGAGATGCCCTGCCTCCTGGCTTCAGTTCCCACACTGTGCACCGGTCCTCTCAGCGATCTGTGTGATGCCGTGGTTTTCGCATTCATGTGCTTTCTGTTGGTGACTTTGCTGTTTGACGTGACACCCGGGCGCGGAGCTGAAGTGCTGTCTCTCTCGTGCTCCTCAGCCCCAGCAGGCTGTGCTGTGCCTTCCGGAGAAAGCGCGCGTTAGAGAAGCTTTAAGCTTCCTTCGGGCCTGCGTTGCAGCGCTGTTGGCCGGGAGTTCAGTGTTGATACAGTGAATCAACGATGTATGTTAAATAAGCGGCCTTTAAACAGAGGCACACATACTGCAGGCTGTGCATTGATCAGTTGGGGGGAACGCGGGGAGCAGCGGCTCACAGGAACCGCACCCTTACTGCCCCTGGGAGCCGTGGTCCAGTTGTGGCTAATTCAGTGTTTCTGGGGATTGTATAGAGCAGGGGTGGGCAAACTTTTTGACTCGAGGGCCACAGTGGGTTCTTAAACTGGACCGGAGGGCCGGAACAAAAGCATGGATGGAGTGTTTGTGTGAACTGATATAAATTCAAAGTAAACATCATTACATAAAAGGGTACGGTCTTTTTTTTTTTTTTTTTTTTTTTTTAGTTTTATTCATTTCAAACGGCCTGGATCCGGCCCGCAGGCCGTAGTTTGCCCACGGCTGGTATAGAACCTACCTGCCGCCAATAGCCAGGTTGACTGTGCTCTCTCTTTAAAACAGGGAGAGAGATGCTGAAGGGCAAGGAACATAAGCGATGGCATGTCAGGCCTGAGTAATTTGTCTTGTTTGTGTGGTGGTAGCAGAAATGGGGGGTCAGGGTTGCAGGAGGGGACCCTTTCTCTGCCTGTTGTCACCTGGCTGGGGTTTCATTTTCCCCATCCTGCGACGACATGTCCCCGAGGCCCTCCAGGCTGCTCGGCCCCGCAGTGACCGTCACCGTCATCCTGTCATCGGGCGCCCAGGGGACGGGGAGACAGATCCGTGCTGCCACTGCCCGCGGTTTGCCTTTATATCCATCCCAGCAAGGAAATTGCCCTCATTAAGTCCCTGCTAAAGATAGATAAGAAAATGGGACAGGCAAACCCCCACCTGGCAGGCAGCCCTGTCAGATTCGAAGCAGAATGAGTCAGATCGGGATTATTTTTAGGCTCCTCTCCTCCGCCCCACGCCCACCTTGCGCGGGCTCCCTTGGAAAGAAGAGCAGCTCACTTCTTGAAGCCAGATGTCCAGGTCCGTGTGTGATTGACGCACAGGCACTGCTCCGCCTGGAGGAGACCCCAGCCCGTGTGCAAGTTGTGACTGCCAGATCATCCTTTGGACAATGCCCACCTTGCCCATGGCTCCTGGGCAGAGCAGAGCAGGTGGCAGGGGCCCCGCCAAGGCCAGCCCGTGACTCACCTGTGAACCCCTTCCTGCCCCCTCTTTCCTGGCACGTGCCTCATGCTCAGGCCCTGGTCTCAGCATCACACGTCAAAGGAGAGCAGACAAGGTCCCCCAGGGAAGGACCAGGATGTCCCTCGCCCAGCACCTGCATCTGTGTGGGCTCATTTTGGTAGGATACCCGGACACCTGGTCTGTGCCCACTGCAGGGAACTGGAGCATTGCTCCTCTTTTTTCCCTCTCTGCCCCTTTTTCCAGCCATTAGATTTCATCCAGACCCTATAAACCCTAGATGGCAAAGGAGGCTCCGCTGGGGCAGGGACGCAGACAAGGCAGAGGCAGGGGTGCACATGCCCGTTAGCAAGGAGAGCAGGCGCGGTGCCGGCTCGGAACGGACCGTGGAGACATAAATGCTGTCTCCTCAGGGCCTCCACTGGTTCCCGGGGCCCGGCAGTAGAACGGACCCCAGGAACCAGCCTCGGGAGTTGGTTTAATTACTCCTCCTTGAGGGCTTAGTGCCTTTTTTCTGAAATGCTGGGCATTCAGAGGTTGACCCACAAATGTTCACCCTGACCCTGCCTCCCTTGCCGGAGCAGACAGAAACCGGCGACTCTGAGGGCTCCCCCCCTGCACCAAGCCACGCAGCCTCCGGGGGCAGTGTGTATGGTGGGCAGTCCAGCCTGGGCCAGGCCCACCGGGCTTCAGGGCTTGCTCATCCCCCACCAGCCAGCAGATTCTGAGAAAATGAGGACCAAGCTCATTCTCCTCGTTGTCCCCGAGGACTTGGGTGTGCAGCCTGCAGGGATGCCGGAGGTGACGTGCCATGGCAGGTGCTGAGAAGCCCCATCCTGGCACCTGGCTCTCAGTCCAGAGACAGGACCCCGCCCCCTCTTCTTCCTGTCGTTTGCTCCTGGGACCCCGGGGCCCCGGGCGGCGTGCAGGGAGGAAAGAACGCTGGACCAGCAGTTGTAAATCTGGGTCTTCATCCTTGTGGTGTGGCCCAGGCTACTTCCCATATTTCTGTAGCCCCCAGTCTTCTCAGATATAAAATAGGGCTCCTGATTCCAGCTCTCACCAGTATTAGGGAGAGTGCAGGCTAAAGACAGGGAACCCCCCCCCAAAAAAAAAAAACAAACCAACAAAAAACACCTCCCAGGAATATTCCAATAATCCAGAGGCCAGTTGGGGCTTTCGTTGCAAATAACCATGTGTCTTCAGCCCAGCTCATGCGCCCTCTCCAGAAAGTTCTAGAAA
>NW_006290631.1:1922399-1922853 GCF_000327345.1 Myotis davidii | reverse complement strand
ATATATAAAATCTTTCAGGACCAAATCTGGTCCAGTCTGCACCCTGGACACCCAACCATGCCTTGCTGAGCCCCCATACGCCCAGCACCCTGGCTGCCTGAGATGGGACGCTGCCTGGGACCACCTGACTCACAGGGCGGGTTGTGCATCTCATTAGTTCTGGGTCCTCAGTCCCCTGGGCAAGCCGGGCCCACCTCAGTCCCCACTAGAAGCCACTCAGCAATTGAATGAGCACTTCTGTGGTCGAGACGCACTGAACCCTTTACCAACATCAGCTCATATAATCTTCCCAACAACCCTGGCAGGGAGAGGCTATTTTCATTCCCATTTCACAGATGAGGAAACTAACTCAGGCTCAGCACAGCCCAGGGTCACGGGGCTCTGAAGAGCAGGAGGAGGCGGGACCCCTCCTTTGTGGGGAGACACTGCAGTGAGGGCTCTGTTTCTGGCTTCT
>NW_006290631.1:1921398-1922384 GCF_000327345.1 Myotis davidii | reverse complement strand
TGCTGAGAAACTTCCTCGGTCCCCTCCTCGGCAAGCTGGGCCTTCGCCACACACCCCCTGATTAAGTCATGTGCCAGGGTGTTGAGGGCAGGATGGGAGCTGCTGTTTTCAAATGGATTGAGAAGATTAGCTCATGATTCGAGGCATGGATGAGTGGTGAGATTTCAGACGAGACCCATGAAACAGGATGGCCCTCCCTCTGCCTTCTGCACCCCTGCGCCCGGTCGGTCATGCCAGGAGATCCCTGGTCCGGGTGATTCATGCGTGGACATACTTAGGAAGTCTCTGCAACAGCCCAGAAATTTCCCAGATTTGGGGGGGCCACCCAGTGAGAGGAAGGACAGTGTGAGGCCCAGGACGGTGGGCAGCTCAGCGGAGGGCAGTCTGGCCAGGAGAGCTTCCTCCAGCAGCTGCCAGCTCTCCCCAGTCCCAGAGGACAGCCCAGCTCACGAGGGTGCCCTTCACTCCCCAGGGCTCCCAGCAGGGACGGGAGCACAGGTTTTAAAAATACCAGGGAGCCTTCCTGCCTGAGTCAGCATTTGTCCTGAGCTCTGAAAGTTATTTCTGAGTCTTCCCAGTAATTTAAGTTTAGCCATTTCTTCCAATGTGTGTGTTTTGGGGAAAGCCACGGTGGCCTCGATTATGGCTTGGAGTATTTTGGGAGCCCCAGGTTTCCAGAAGCGATGCAGGGACTCAATTAGGGAAGACATCAGCACACTGAAGGAAAATTACTCAGGGAAGCAGGCCCGAGGGACCCCGGAGGTGACGCTTGTGCTTAGCACCCATGTGAGAAATTAAGACCAAGGTGTGCCCGGTGTTCCCAGTGGCCACCTCCCAAGTGGCAGCTTATACATTGTCTTAAGCTGTCCGAGCACACGAGGGCATCTCAGTGCCCTTCAGAATGCAGAATGGCCCCGGCCAGTGTGGTTCAGTTGGTTGACCATCGGCCCATGATGCTCCTCTCTCTCTTCCTGATGTTCCTCTCT
>NW_006290631.1:1915079-1921189 GCF_000327345.1 Myotis davidii | reverse complement strand
TCTTCCACAAAATACCACGTGCGGGCGCACACGTACAGTGCAATTGCAACTTCATGGCCCATGGGCAGAAGTCGGTATTTTGTGGAAGAGCCACACTCACGGGGCCAAAGAGCCACATGTGGCTCGCGAGCCGCAGTTTGCCAACCACGGGCCTAGACAGACAGCCAGAGTATTAGCAATTCATGGGAGCTTAAAACACACAATCACCTGCACATTAATATTGCAGAGGTTTTTGGAGGAATTATTAGACTGCATATAATCTTTCAAATAGACCTTCAGAGCCCCCTGCCGATGCCAGCTGTACCTGACCTCTTCCTCACCCACCCCCCAGACAGGCCTGCCCAGCCTGCCTCTCCCAGCTCGCTTCTGCCCTTGCTCACGGCACTTCCAGACCCCGACTCTCGGCCCCTTGGACAGGCCAACCTCACTCCTGTTCGCACGTGGCTGGCCCTCTGCCCAGGGCCTTCCTCACCTGACTCTTACCCTGGGAGCGCCCTCTCTTTTCCAGGTTCTGCCTGTCCCACCCTTCACTCTCCTCGCTCTTTAGTCCTCCCTGATCTTCCCTGTCCTTTCCCACAATTGCTGGGTGTGTCAGGCCTGGCAGGGACTGAGAGAGCTCTCCCCGCTACACTCGAGTTCCCCAGCTCACCTGGAACAGGTGCAGCAGCCGAGGGATTCGGGGATGGGCTGGAGGCCCGAGAGCGTGCAGGACACTCAGGTGTGGGAGGGCGGGGAGCCCCCATACCCTGAGTCACCTCTCCAGGTGAACAGATGAGCCCAGAACAGAAGCAGCCGCCCGAGCCAGCATTGTCCATGGTGCAGCCCTCCCTCAGGAGTACGGCTGCCCTTGTGTGATCTCCAAGGGGAGGAGTCCATGGACAAAGAATCCAATTCTAGGCTTTCTGTTTGCCCGGACTGGCACTTAACTCGGGAAAGACACGTGTGGACTCAAAACATGAGAAATGTTTTTAAGGAAAAAAATTACTCTGTGGATCTGTGTGCATGTTTGGTCTGGTGGCCGCGTGGCCACAGCAAACACATGTTCCGAACTGGCTGGGTGCCAGGGAGCAGATGGCCTGGCCTGGCCATCCTGAGCAGAAAACCCAGTGCCTTTGAACTGTGAGCTGCAGCCATGGCGTGGAGAGGCTGGGCGGGGACAGGGTGGGACAGGCCGAGGACAGGATTCTGACTTTGCCCTCCTGTTCCAGAAGGTAGGAGACGATTGGTCAGGAGTCGGGTAGGGAAGGTGATCAGTAGGGCCTCTCTGGGCAGGGTCCCTGGAGGCCAGCTCCCTCCCACACCCCCACCATAGAGTTTTGGTCCCATTGCCCTGTGGATAGCAGGGGAATCTTGGACACCCTGTTCCAGCTGAAGCGCTGGCATGTTTTTACTTTGGTGCTTACTCTGCCCACATTGGGGAAAACCATCTCTGCCTCCTCGTCCGTCTCACCTCTCACTACCCTCAAGCAGCTCCTTGTGTACCCAGGTTCACCACCCTTCCATCCCATGGTGTGAACTGGGGTATCCATGATCAATCCAGGAACCCGGGGCAGGTCGGTCTGCATTTTCACTGGAGCCTTCAGTGACTGCCTAGAGGTGAGAGAATGATCTACTGCTGTGAGTGTCTAGCACCCCGAGAAGCCAGTACATGCGGGGGTAGAGAGGGAGGACGGGTGGATTGTATTTTTTGTAGGCAGGATTTTTAGCTCCTGAAAACCTAAAACCATCTCACTGTGGGCAGACATCCTCTTTGCTCTTGCCTTCATTTTCTGGAAGTCACATCACATGAGCCACTGCAGGGCCCTGGTTCCAGCCAAATGTGTAGGTGGCCCTTTGGAGGGGCTGACTCATGTAGATTTGGTTTGAGTCTCCTTGATAGATGCAAGACCTCGAAGGCATGCCTTCACCTCTCATCTGTAAGAGAGGGCATCTACCTTCTAAGACTGTTTGGCAGTTCAAATGAGATGATGCTCTGAAAGCAGGTAAAATGCCAAGGGACGCACAAACACGAGGACTTATCACCTGTGTTTGTGTTCGTATACACGTGTCTGTTTATAGTTGTGTTTGAGTGCTTTTAGGGACTCTGCCAGTATCGTTTCCAATGTTAGTTCACTGGAAATGGAGCTTGGCTTGGATGTTTGTATTGGTTCTCTATTGCTGTGTAACGAATTACTTCAAAACTTAGAGCTTAAAGCAACAAACATTTATTATCTTGCACAGTTTCTGAAGGTCAGGAATCCAGGAGCAGCTTAAAAGGGTGGTTCTGGCTCAGGGTCTCTCTCAAGATTGCATTCAAGCTGTTGGCCGGGGCTCTAGTCATCTGAAGGCTCAACTGGGGTTGGAGGATCTGCTTTCAAGCTCACTCACAAGGTTGTTAGCAGATGTCTGTTCCTCACTAGCTTTTGGTCACCAGGTGGACCTCTTCATAAGGCTACTTATGACATAGTAGCTAGCTTCTCCCAGAGTATGATCTGGGAGAGAGACAGAAGGCAGCCAGGCAGACATCCAGAACCAAGATAGAAGATGCAGTATTTTTTATGACCTAATCTTGGAAGTGACATTCTATCACTTCTGCCATATTGTTGGTCACACAGACTGCCTGTTACAGTGTAGGAGGGGACTACAGGAGGGTGTGAACCTCAGAAGGCCAGGATCAATGGGATCATCTTAGAGGCTATCATCGCCCACCCTCTTGCCCCCAATGATGCACATTCCTCCTACATGCAAATGTCTCATTTGATTATAGCATCAGCTCAGAGTCTAGAATGTTATCATCTATATCATGTTTAGGCATGCATGAGGCTCTTCAGGTACAATTCCTTACATACAACTTCTCAAGTATAGCTCCTTCTTGATCTCTGGGCCTGCACCCCACACATGTATCAATATACAGTTGTGGGACAAGCATAGGGTAACTGTCATAGATACCCCTGTTCAAGAAGGAGGGAAACAAGAAACATGCAGAAGGCATTGGTCCATAGCAGTTTTGAAATCCAGCCAAGCAAATGTTGGAAGTTCCTTGATTAGAGCTCAGTCCTGCTCTTGCCCAGGAGTTGTTCTACATGGCTCTTGGCTCTGCTCTCTACCCTCATGGTCTCTCATGATATTGCAGCCATGTCATTGGCCCAGTGAATACTCTGGGGTCTGGGGTCTGCCTCAGCATCATTCTTCCTTTTCTGTGAAAGGTAGCATGTGTTTACAGCTGAGTCATGTTCTCAGCTAATTCCCTGCCAGTAGGTTTTGGAGGTCTAAGAGCATATTTTCATTTTATACAGTCTCAGTCCCCTCCAGCCCAAGTTGTCGATGTTTCTGCTGACGTCATTCTTTGAAAAAGTTTATGGATCTTTTGTGACTCCTATTGGGATCTACATTAGTAAATAAAGCCCCACCCACAAATCTCTTTAAGATCATCCCTTCTCCACTTTGGGTTTTGCTGAAGAACAATGCCCTTAAGCTTCTTTGAAGCTCTGTTGTTTGCAAAGATCTGAGTCACACATTTAAAATCTTAAAGCTTTTTGTCTAACTGAACAGTTCTCTGAGGCACCACCTTTCAAACTTAAAAGGATTGAAATCTTAACAAAAGATTTCATAGTCACACACCCTCGGCCTCTTATTTGGACCATGCTTTCCTGAGAGTGCCCGGGTTTGATCTTTGCTCAGAAGTAATTTCCTAATGTTAGCATTGTTTGCCACCTGGAAAGTCTGGGAATCTTCAAAACAAGTAAGTCCTGGCTCCTTTTTTGTGACAGTCTTTGTTTAGCTTCTGTGTCCCCTCTCTCATTTCACCATGCCCAGAAAGAGGAGACCACGCCGCACCTTCAGCACTCTGGCCAGAAATCTCTTAACGAGATCATTCAAGCCATTAGGTGCCCTTCGAACTTTTCACATAACTAGGAGATAGTGTTGCTAAACATTCTGCAGCCACATAACAAGACTCCCCTTTCTTCCACTTCCCTTCAAGCTCTCACCAGCCGCCTCCTCAAAGTCCGTATTTCTGCTAACAGTTTCTTCATGGCACTTTAGAGTTTCCCTTCCCCAGGAATCCTCCCGGTTCCTGCCCACTGCCCAGTCCCAAAGCCACTCACACGTTTTAGATTTTTGTTATGGCAGCACCCCAATTTCAAGTACCAAAATCTGTATTAGTTAACTCTTGCTGTGTAACAAATTACCCCCCAATTTTTTAGTTGCTGAAAATAGCAAACACTTATTATCTCACACAGTTTCTGAGGGCTAGGAATCCAGGGGTAGTTGAAGTCAGTGGCCCTGGTTCAGGGTCAAGCCGTTGGCGGGAACCTCAGCCGTTCTAAAGATTTGATTCAGGTGGACTGGAAGATTCACCTCCGGGCTCACCGATGCGGCTGTTGGCAGGCCTTTGTTCCTTGCTGGCTGGTGGCTACAGACTTCATTTCCTTGCAATGTGGCCTCTCGGTAGGGTGCTCATAACAGAATGAGATCTGGAGAGGGAGAGAGAGAGAGAGAGAGAGAAAGCTGCCACGACTTTTGTACCCTAATCTCACAAGTGACATCCCATCCCTTCTGTTGTATTCGATTGGTCACACACACTAACTCCGTTGGAAAGGATTGCACAAGGGTGTGAATGCCAGGGTATAGGGACCACTGGGGGCCATCCTTATCTGTTTCTAGTTCCTTCCCTGCATCATTGCTCTTTCTTCTCCACTTTCAATGATCTAATACTAAAATCCACCAACAGCTTTGAGTGGGTTCAGGTTTTTTTGTGTTCACCCTATCTTCTGGTTCAACTCAGATCTTTCCAAGGATGCTCTCCTCGTCCTGTCCTCCCTATCTATGTCCATCCTATTTGTCTGAGGCACCTCTTACATTGGAGTTCGATTTAGAATGGTCCTTGCTGGGGAAGGTTTTAAGCCAAAGGATGCTGCTGCCTGAGCTTCAGAACATACCTGTCCTCCAGAAGGTCCAGCAGGTAGTTCCAGGAAAAGGGAACTTTCCAAGACACACACACACACACACACACACACACACACACCCCTATTTTACCTTCAATTCTATACTCTCCTTGATTATCAAATGTTGGGCTTTAACTGGAGGCATATGGAAATACTTGAATCTGCCAGACATCGACAGGGAAGGCTTCCTTGGGTAGGAGAGAAAAGAAGGCAAATATTAACAACATAAACAAAGATGTCTTACGCAGCCTTTTTCATAGCATCCCGCCGCCGGCCTGGGAGGCAGGTGAGCACGGGCCGGTGCGCCCAGTGTAAGAGTGATGCAGGTGAGGCGCGAAGAGCCTGCGGGATTCACTGCTGGCCCGGATGTTGGAGTGTCCAGGTTCCTTTCCGTAGGGGGACACGTGCTTGTCTTTCGCCTGCTCCATTCCCCGCCAAAGCACCTGGGAGTGGTGAGAAGGAAGGGAATCCTCTCAGACTGCCCAAGGCTTTTCTTTTCGTGAGAGCAGGGTTGTGAGAGGAGTCATCAGGCGCCGTCTCTTCCGTCTTTCCCAGTGTGTCCAAGGCAGCCCTGGAGTCTGCAGAGTATTTGCTGGTGATGAAATTTCCCAATCAGAATAGATCATGATCAGAGTTTGAGACATTCTCCTACCCAGGGCGGGTGCTTAGGGCCGGTGAGATGGGTAGATGCTCCCATTTCTCCTGGGTCCTCACTGGAGCCCGGCCGCGAGTGGGGCAGAGACAGGAACACCTCTGCCCGCTTGTGGAAGGAGAATGGAGGCTCAGGGGGAGGCTGGGCCTCTTGTGACCCTGGGAGTCGAGGGAAGCGGGCACGCCAGGGTGGTCTGGTGGTTGGGATGGCCTTGTTCCTGGGAATGATTGCCACGAAGCCTTTTCCCCAGCTTCTCTCTCCACGGCAGCGACGGTTCCTCACGGAGTTTATGAAAACCTGCAATTACCAAGCCGGCCCTGGGTGGGAACGTTCAGCCCTCCTCTTCTTCCTTCCAAGATACACTGCGTCATGATCCGGTCAGTGCAGCAAGCGGAGTCCCCTCCCACGTTCCTTCCTGGATGGCCCCGCGGGGCTGTGGTTCATGAGCCTGGTGGTGATGTCTTTCATGTCCGGGTAGGAAGGTGAAGGGGGTTGAATGGATGCCTGTGCCCCTCCGGGCTCTGCAGCCAGCC
>NW_006290631.1:1900945-1913970 GCF_000327345.1 Myotis davidii | reverse complement strand
GGGGCCACTCGGCAGGTCCCACCAGGCCCCAGGGGTGCGGGCCCGCTGCTTCCAGCTGCAGCGAGGGAGGGCCGCGCTGGATGGAGGCCCCGGGAGGACTTTGGGCTGGAATGTAGGATGCGCGGCTCAGTGCAAGCTCCACCCAGGCTGCCACATGGGGCTGGCTCAGAGTGTGGCTCTTTCTTGTCCTCCCAGTGATTTTTCTTTGCGGCATATTTCTTTCCTGGCCTCTTGCCTCTGCATGTGTGATTTGTGTTTGGGGATTTGGGGAGAGAAGGAAAAACAGATAGAATGGGTGGCTCCAGACCCAAAATATTCTCCATGGAAAAAGGAATAAAAGCAACCCTCACGCCTCAGGAACCTTCTAGCCCTGCACCAACCCACCACATGGGCCCTCAGGCTCCAGATGGGCCTCCTGGGGAAGTGACTTGGTCAAGCCTCGGGCAAGAAGAGTATCGCCGCCCTCAGGGGCTCGCTGCTCCTGCTGCTCCACCCCACTGGCCTCTGGGACTCTCTACGACTGTACCTGCTCAGCTGGCTGCTCCCTGCTGCCTTGCATGCTGCCTCCTGTTCACTGCTGTCTCCATGACCCACCGCATGGCTCCACGGAACCCAGCAGCCCTGTGCCGGGGGCAAAGAAGCCAGGGATGGGTGGGAGGCTGTCACATGACGAAACTTATCTTTATCAGTTTCCCCTAAGAAGAGGGTTGGCTACTTCCTTGGCTTTGCCAAGAACAGTCTCAGGACAGCCTCCACACGTGCTCCTCCTGGAGACCTGCGTCCACTCCACAGCTTCTCGTTTTGCAGCAGGATTGGGTTCCCCAAGGTTAAACATTTGACCTTGGCAGAGCCAGGCTGTAATCTGGGTCTCCAGCTCCCATCCTGATGCTTCTAGCATTTGGCAAGGCCCCGACCTATCACTAGGAATCGGGGAGTTCTGGTTCAGAACGGGAAGAAAGCCCGGAACAATCCATTCCTTGTCAGCTGCTGCACACGGAATTCCAGGGACTGTTTGCCCCCTGCCTGGAGGGAAGAAAGAAAATGCATCACCAAAAATAAAAAGCAGAGAGAAACCAACAACCTCAGATACTACTAACTGGAAAAGAAAAAAGGAAAGTGGAAAAAGCATGTGTAGTATGCTATCATTTCCCCCCTAGAGAGACAGATGTCAATATTCATATTATATTAAAGATAATGAGAAACAGAGACCAAAGGATGGTTACCAGAAAAGGGGGGAGGGGGATGAAAAGGGAAAAGGAGTATCCTAATAACATGGTGATAAGTTTTTTTTTAAATATATTTTTTATTGATTAACATATTACATATGTGTCCTTATCCCCACGTTACCCCCTACCCCCCCTCTCATGCTCTCACCCCCCCGTTGTCCATGTCCATTGGTTAGGCCTATATGCTTGCATATAAGTCCTTTGGTTGATCTTTCCCCCTTCCCCCCACCCCCCCCTCCCCTCCCTCCAAGGCCCGACAGTCCAATCAATGCCTCTTGGTCTCTGGATCAGTCCTTGTTCATCAGTTTATGTTGTTCATTATATTCCACAAATGAGTGAGATCATGTGGTATTTATCCGCTCTCCAGTTCCATCCATGCTGTGGCAAATGGTAAGAGTTCCTTTTTCTTCTTCCTCTTCTTAAAGAATACCTTTCAGCATTTCATATAATGCTGGTTTGGTGGTGATGAACTCCTTTAGCTTTTTCTTATCTGTGAAGCTCTTTATCTGACCTTCTATTCTGAATGATAGCTGTGCTGGATAAAGTAATCTTGGTTGTAGGTTCTTGGCATTCATCACTTTGAATATTTCTTGCCACTCTCTTCTGGCCTGCATGGTTTCTGTTGAGAAATCAGCTGACAGTCGTATGGGTACTCCCTTGTAGGTAACTGACTGTCTTTCTCTTGCTGCTTTTAAGATTCTCTGTCTTTTGCTCTTGGCATTTTAATTATGATGTGTCTTGGTGTGGTCCTCTTTGGGCTCCTTTTGTTTGGGGTTCTCTGTGCTTCCTGGACTTGTAAGTCTATTTCTTTCACCAGGTAGGGGAAGTTTTCTCTCATTATTTCTTCAAATAGGTTTTCAATATCTTACCCTCTCTCTTCTTCTGGTACCCCTATAATTCTGATGTTGGTATGCTTGAAGTTGTCCCAGAGGCTCCTTACACTATCTTCATATTTATGGAATCTTTTTTCTTTTTTCTTTTTCGGTTGGGTATTTTTTTTGTTTCTTTGTATTTCAAATCTTTGACTTGATTCTTGGGATCCTCTTGTCTGCTGTTGGATCTCTGTATATTATTCTTTATTTCAGTCAGTGTATGCTTAATTTCTAGTTGGTCCTTTTTCATGTCCTCGAGGGTCTCACAAGACTGAACTTCTGTGCTGGAGACACCCTTCGGGGGCGCGACTTGCTTCGGTGGGGCTTTGGTGCTCACTGAGACTGCACCCTGAGTGTGTCCCTTATAGATCTGAGAAGTTGTGATCTGGATGGTCCCCCTCTTACCACTGGGTACAGTGGCTCTTGAGTCTAAGGAGGTGCTAATTTAGCCTCTGCCTGAGGTTACCCAGCAGGAACTACGAAGAGGGCTGCAGATTCCCCTTCCTTTTTTTTTTTGGAGTTTGGAAGTGCCCTGATGAGGCTCAGCTGTGAAGCAATGCAAGCTGCTGTGGGGCCTTGGGCCTTCTCTTGGAAGTTCTGGGTCTGTCTGGCCCCACTGCAGATTTTTAGGTAATTTTCAGGTTGCAGAGGGCCAGGACATTCATATGCAAAAGCCGCTGCCGCACCTGGGTGGGGCGGGGTCTCAGGGAATCAAAGGGCGGAGCAAGCAGCTATAGCGGATTCTCAGCCCTGCCCTGAGGGGCCGGCACCTCTCAGTGTCCTGATAATTTAATTGCTGCAAGCACCTCTGAGGGAAAGCCGCCCTCGAGTTCCGAGTTCTGCCTGCTGCCAGACAGTCCAGTTTCTCCCCATATGAGTCCTGGGCCCCCAGAGACTTCCTGGAACTGGAGTTCAGAGCAGTCAGGAGCTGTGACTCCCTCCCTAGCCGCGTCCTCAGGTACCAGCCCCCTTCCGCGCTCGAGCCTCTGTACCTTTGCACTTTACTTCCGCAGCTCCTGACCCTCAATGTGCTTTTCTCTTTCCTTCTAGTTGTAGAATTTCCACTCTGCCAGCCTTCCTGTAGTTCTGGATGATGTCTGTTCTGTCCTTTTATTGTGTTTTGAAGTTGTTGTAGGAGGCAGCAATCTCGGTGTTGCCCTATGCCGCCATCTTAGTTTCTCCAACATGGTGATAAGTTTACACAGTGAGATAATTGATTACGAGAATTGGTGGGGTGATGTCATTGTGAGGTATAAACATGTTGAATCGCTGTATTGTAGAAATATGAAACTAATATAACCAATATAAGATTGTTTACAAACGATATTTAAAGAAAAAACAAATTTTTAAAAATATATTTTTATTGATTTTAGAGAGGAAGGGAGAGGGAGAGAGAGATAGAAACATCAGTGATGAGAGAGAATCATTGATCGGCTGCCTCCTGCATGCCCCCTAGTGGGGATCAAGCCCACAACCCAAACATGTGCCCTTGACTGGAATCGAACCAGGGACCCTTTGGTCCGCAGACCAATGCTCTACCCACTGAGCCAAACCGGCTAGGGCAAGAAAAAGTAAATTTTTAAAAATGATAATAAATGGATGAATAAACCATAAAACCAATAAAATGGTTATTTCTGGGGGTTAGAGGGGGGGAGGAGGAGACGGCAGATGTCACTGGACACCTTGTTTTGCAGATTTGGCTTGGGAACCATGTAAATATTCCACATAATTATAAATAAAACTTAAATTGAAATTAAAACAAACCTTTTTGCTGCGCCTGGGGAAGCAGGCATGTGGCAGGATGACCAGGAGTGGGAAGGGTTTTATCACCACCAGTTAGGGTGTTGTGGCGACGCGGGTCCTTGCCCTTGGCCGTGATTGTTTGTGTCGCCGCCGGAGAGCGGAGCACCTCTGGCTTCAGAAAGGAGTGGGCTCAGCAACCCGCTCCCTCCCACTGTGGTCAGTTGGAAGCCCAGGGCAGCCAAAAACAGACCCTTAAAAGATTACTCACGAGGTACAGAAATATTACGCTGTGAGCTCTCAACAGATAGCGAGCGATCGTTCTGTCCAGCCCCCACCTCTGCCAAGTCTGGAAGAATAGCCTGGCCTCTCCCAGCTTCCACTTTCTAGCTGTGTGACCTGGGCAAGTCCCTTAACCTCCGATGCCTGTTTCATCGGCTTTAAAAATGAGGATAATAACGTTGCTGTCTGCCCCACAGAGTTGTGGGCATGATTGATCTGTGTCAGGCACTGGCCAAGTGAAGCTCATTTAACCCCCAGGGCTTTAGCGGTATCCCTTATCATTTCCTACGGGGAAACTGAGGCGCACAGTGAGGAGGTGACAGGGTCCTGATTTGAACCCAGGCCTGGCTAACCCAAGTCAGGCTCTTACCCACCGCCCCACCACCACCACGGGTATCTTTTCACCTTTAGAAACCCATAGTGTAGACCCCAACCACGTGGGTGGAGTGAGCCAAGACTTAACAAGATCAGAGAGCACCCCAAGACTCAGCCCTTGGCCAGCCCATCACTCAGCCACTCTGGTGGTTTTGACCATTACGCAGTTTGGAATTATTTTTATCCTTAGACAAATGTTTAATTTTTACCCATAATGGACAGTTGGTTAAAGCAGGAAGCATTAAGGAGCCCTGATATTAAAAGGCTGGCTCATGAGGAGCATACAAGTGGTAATAAATCTGCTCATTCGCCTCGGTGCTCCACCCGGATCCAAGCAAACATTCATTTGGTTGGAGCATTGAGGCGGGGGGGGGGGTGGGGGGGGGGGGGGGCGCAGAAAGGAGGGGCAGCTGTGGGTGCCCACAGAGCCCACTCCCCGGGCTGGAGAGAGACTGAGCCCGGGGTGGATGGGGCATCCCCTTCTGTTCACAGGGAGTCAAGACCCTCCACGCTCACATCCTGCTATTTGGGCAGCAGCAATTACAAGCACTTCCTAAAAATTCTCGGGTCTCATCATTTAGAAACAAAGCAAGAAAATTGCAAAAACAAGCCAGTTGATTTTTATTTTAAAAAAGCAAATAAACATAAAATACAAGAATTCCCAACAGTGGGCCACAAAATCCATCTTTGCTTTTTGTTTCTTTCTCTGCCTTATATATTCAAACGCTAGCCTACATGTAAGTGTGTAGCTGGACCCAAAGCCACAATGTAATGGTAATCTGTCATTTTGAAATGTCTTTGTAGAAAATCATGCTTTTGCTTTCATAACTCATTTACAGTAAATTAAGGAGAAGGCATCACTTGATAAGGGGGGGGTAAATTTTGCCTTTATTCATAGATGTTATTAAAGATCATCATATTAAATATAAACCTTATAATTTGCTCCCAATAGCATGTCAATCTAAAAACCATGTTTTACATAAAATAACTTCTGTATATCATTGAAAAGGGCAAAATAGGTTTTTAGTTCCTAACGGTGTTTGCAAGATGATACAGGGTGGGGAAAAAGTAGGTTTCCAGTTGTTCGTAAGGAAAGTGGTACGATATTTAACAAATGATAATACAAGAATAAGTTCTGTGTTTTGCATACTCACAACTGTAAACCTACTTTTGCCCTCCCCCCCTACCCACCTCCCAGTATATTACTGTGACAGGGGTTCTCAAGTCTACAAAAGTTCAGCAGAGCTGTGACCAGCCCACGAAACTGCCTCAGTTTCCACGGGTGTAAAAATAAGTCTGGAATAAAAAAAAACGTTCTTGACGCCACTCATTGAGGAGTTGGGTCTCCTGGTGGGTGCCATACAGGCCCCCACCGGCGAACAGAGTCTTGCCTTGGGAAGCTCAACCTGGCAAGTGTTATCTGAAAACTTGTGTATGACGGACGGTGCATGGGGTCCGCAGGCCTGTGTCCCCAGGATGCAGGAGTGTGGCTGCCCTTCAGGCTGTGCCCAGATGTTTGAGTTCCGCCAGGGACTGTCTGTGGGTCGGGAGGACAAAAATGTTCAGTGAGCTCTGTGTGCACCCCGGGTGGGGCCGCCCCAGTGGTCAAGGGTCTCTGTAGACTTACCTGCTGCTCGTGAAGCAGGCCGCCCTGTGGTCAGTTTTATGCACATTATTTGGTTGGCCTGGCACATAAGAAAATGATGAGAAAAATGGCCCCCAAGCCTTTGTTGAGTCTGGTGTTTCCTCTGGAGTGCCCTCTCCATTTCTCCCCTTCTCAACAAATCCTACTCATTTTTTAAAAACTTTATTTTAACCAAATTTCAGACTCACAGAAAAGCTGCAAGGATAGTACAAAAATAATTCCCATATATCCTTCACCCAGATTCCTCAAATGTTAACAGACACTTGCTTTATCATTCTCTGTCTCATGTACATTTCTTTCTGCCCAAGTTGCCGAAATGATGCCTTTTCACTGTAAAGACTTCACAGTGTGTTTCTTTAGAAAGACATTTTTTTTTCATCGTCACAATACAGTGATCAAAACCAGTAACACAGATGCAGTACTGTTATCTGCTCTTGGGCCTTCTCTTCCTCCAGCGTTACGTGTCTTTTGTTTCTTTCATGTGGGGTCAGTTCCCAAGACTTTGTATTTCATGGCACCGCCTTTCTTAAGGAATGACCAGTTACTTGGGGGTTTCCACAGTTGGGCTTTCTCTGATACTTCCTCGTGGTAAGGCGGTAAATGCACTGGTGATGCCGTACCCTTCTCAGGGCATCCCGTCGGGGGTGTCACGCTGTTTTTTCGTCTCATGACCGGTTGTGTTGCCTTTGATTACTTGGTTAAGGCAGTGCCTGCCAGGGCTCTCCACTGTAAAGTTACGAGATTTCCCCCAGTCATTAAGAAATAGCGTGTGGGGAGATGCTTTGAGACCGCGCCAACCTTCTGTTTTTCTCCAACTTTCACCCACTGGCTCCCATTGACGTCTCTTGCTTGAAACAGTCATGATTGTGATGGTTGCCAAGTGATTTTCTAGTTCCGCCATTTCTTCCAGTGTTAACTAGTTGTCGTCCCATTGTCAGAAGGGGTCTCTGGTTGGTTTTAAACTCACGGCTCTACGCCTCGGGACCCCGGCATTGGGGAGCTAGGAAGAGGAGGTCCTCGGTGCCTGTCTGACCGTCCCTGAATATAGAGACTGAGCCCTCGCAGATCGATGTCGCTGGTGTTTAATGTGAAGGCTGCAGCACTCTGCCGCAATTCCCCTTGCACTTCGGAAGATTCCAGCCCAGGAACCCATCTGCTGGGCAGCCGTGTCCCGAGACGGCTGGGCGGGGCCGGGGCCCGTGATGTGCATGAAGCTGTTGAGTGGCTCTCCATCTGCCGTAACGTCTCGCCATGGACTTGTCAGTTCCACCAGCCCTGGCTGAAAAATGGGACCCGAGGGAGGCCCTGCTCCAACTAACTCCATTTCACATTTCCTCTCCTTCCCGGGATGGAAAAATGGCCCTTCGGGGACAGAGCAGACCTGTCAGTAATGAAGTTGTGAGGGAGGAGGCTGTCCCAGGAGGGGGGCGGGGATGTGATGGCTGATGGACTGGTGCAGGCGGGCAGCCGACAGCATTTCCCCAGAGAGCCTGGAAGGTCGGCGTTGCTCTGCCGCCCACAGAGCCGAACCAGCTCAGGGACTGCCCTGGACCCTCTGCTTCCCATCATGGAGCCATGTTTCCTTCCGTTTCCCAAGAGTCCCTCAGCGCCAGCCAAGGCACAGGTATAAGTGGGCTCAACCCTTTCAGGTCTACCCCTCACCTATTTTCCAGTCATGAGGTCCATTTGATTGCTATAACTGAGGAGCAGAGAGGTTAAGCAACTGGACCAAGACCATCCAGCTAGACGTGGACAAAACCAGGGTTTGAACCTAGGTGTGTCAGGTTCCCAAGTTGTTACTGACTGCATCATGCTGCCTCTCCAGGTGAGAACTCCTGGGAGCACTTCTGAGATCCAGGAGGGCTTCCTGGAGGAGGTGCTGGTTGCAAAATGGGCAGATGAAGCATAGGAGGTCTCCAGAACTAACTGTTGGTCAGTGATTGGACACCTCTGAAGGCAGGGAGCTCAGCACATTCCCACACAGTCCCGTCCATTGTGGGGCAGCTCCCCCTCTGAGGAAGGGCCTCCAACTCGGTGAGCTCAGGCTGTCCTCTGGCCTTCCTTCCCGCGTCGTTCCGAAGGGCTCAGCCATTGGGCACTCGGTCACACCTGGGATCTAAAACGCTCACAGGGCTCCCTCTCCATCTCCTTTCTTCTTTGTCCTGCCTGTTCCAGTTTGAGGGCTCTTCTGCTGCATGGAGATAGTGAGATTCAAACACTTCAGAGTTCCTGAGTGGATCTCTGAAGTCAGTATTCGGAGTCAGCGAGATAACATGAGGCCAGCCAACACCCTCTGGCTAGCTGGGGTAGATACTACTGTCCAGGCTTTAGGCTGGGAGTAAAGGAAGTCCCTGGAGGTGTTCCTCACGCCCTTGGGCAGTGATTCCCTTGGGATGATGGTCGTGAGTACTTGGCAATGAACACTTCCATGGTGAGAAACTATGTCCAAAATGTAGCCCTGAGAGGCCAACATGAGAGCAGAAACCAGGAGCTGGGCATCCTGGGTCTCCTTGGTTCCTAGCATTTGAAATAGCCTGTCTCCCCACAGCTCAGGCTCCCGACCTGTGCTGCGGGTGTGCTGATGCTCGCCACTTCCGCGGGGGCGCCGATGGGTTTATCCCATACTGTTTGGAAACCCCAGTGTCATATCACTGCAACCAAACACTGAAACGACGTTTCCATCAACTCCTTTAAAACATGCAAGAGCCCTGTGAGGTGGGTACTCCATTTGTCCCCATTTTACAGACGGGGAGCTGCATCCCAGAGAGGTTAAGGAACTTGCCCAGTGTTGCTCAGCGAGAAGTGCAGGGCCAGGAATTGAACTCTGGTGGTTGAGCTCCTATGTCTGCGCCTTGAACTGTGGCAGTGTGTTGCCTCTGGATCAATACCTGGTAGTTGGTGCTGAGCACCACCTGTCTTCCAGGCAGGGGCGGTGGGAGACCACACAGTGGGGCAGATTCTTTAGGAAAAGTGGGTGGGAGCCGGCAGAATCTCAAGACTCCAGAAGGGTGGCACAGCCAGATTGGGCTTCCTGGTGTTGATCCACATGACCGGGTCAGAGCTGGGGATCCCTGCATCCCAGCTGAAACTGACCTGCATCCACGACTGTGGCCATGGCCTCGGAGAGGGCGCCCTGGTGGACACACAGCTCGGCGGATGCCTGGCCTCGCCAGCAGGCTGCACTGAGGGTCCACGGGCCGGACCTCGAGACCGCAGGCTTGGCCGGGCCAGGTGGAAGGGCGAGGGCCTTCCCCTGGAAACGCGCCGCCGGGGCAGCCGCGTGCTCTTCCCATGACATCACGCTGCTTCCGAACGCATGCGGCCAAGGATTCTTGGAATGCCTGATTCACCCTGGAACAAAAATAATACCTCGTTGTCATAATGTGCCTTTGTTTCCCAAAGGCTCTCCAGGGCTCCATTGTATTGTAACCAGACCAGCTGGTGACCCAGGCAGGAATGTGCAGAACGTGAGACCCTCCCTGCTAAAGGAACACCTTAAGTGGGGGCGAGGTATTCCCATTCTGCAGGTAGGAATACTGAGCCTTGGAGCGGTGGGTGGTTTGCAAATTGGCGCTGAGCAAGGTGGGTGAGAGCCCTGGAGAGGAGGGCCTTGGAAAGGCCTCAGCAGTGGAGTGAGACTGAGCCCATCTCGTTCCCCTAAGAAAGCTGTTTCCCCAGGGCCTGCTGTGCTGCAAGACGGAAGGAGGTAGCCAGGGCCTGCAGCGCCTGCTCCCCTCGCCGGGCGCGCAGCCCCAGAGCCAGGGGGCCACCCGAAAACTCAGCCCCCCCCGCCCCGCAGCCCTGCCCACAGGCCCCGCCACAGGAACTGGCAGGCTGTGGGGAGGGAAGGATCGTTCCCAGCATGATGGAAACCCGAGGGCCACACGTGGTTCTGTGGTTTTCCCCAGACACCGCGGAGCCAGGGCTGCAAGGCCGGATTTCCAAACCTCGACGCAGAGCCGCGGCCCGGCCCTCCCAGGCTTTCCTCCCACGGCCCAGCCTCCCCGCTGCCCGTGCCCTCAGCCCAGCCTGTGGCCTTTGCTTCTGCAGATCCAGCCCCTGCGGCCAGCCCGCAGCCCCTGCCCCACAGGCTTTCTCCAAGGCCCGGGCTCCTCTGAGTTTGGTCGCAGTGGCTCCGTGGGGTGTGCAGGCTGCCCCGGGCCCTGGGACCCTGGAACAGGCCTCAGCAATTGTGAGGGGAGAGAGTGTGGCCGTTAAGGACACCCAGGCTAAGACCAGACTGTGTTCATTCAAATCCAAGCTCTGCCTCTTACAAGCTGTGTGGCCTTGGGCAAGTTCCTACCCTGCCTGTGCTCCACTCCTCTCTGTAAAGCAGGCTAGCAATAGTCTGCCTCTCAGAGAGCGGTCCCTGGCGCATGGCTAGTGCTTCGTACATGTTGGCCTGCTCTTATTCCTTGTGACCTCGGGTCCGGTCCCGTTCCTCGGGGCAGCCCTCTGGCTGGGGCTGTCCTGGAATTCTTAATGGTGTTCAAATAAGAGACCTACGGTTTACTTTGCACCGAATGCCACAAATAAAGTAGCTTGATCCAGACCAAGACAGACCCCCTCTGCTGCTTTCTGCTTCCTTTCCTCCGTGACTTTTATCCCTGGTTGTAGCCAGATACAGTTTCTGGGATTAATGGGTCAGCATCTGTCTCTTCAAATGGATTCTAAGCTCCATGAAGGCACAGCCCTGTGTCTGAGTCAGCGCTGGGTCCCCAGGGCCTGGCACGTTTCAGGGCTCACTGGAGGCATAAAGGGATGCCCAACCCCATGCCAGACCCGAGGGAGATTTAGAGAAGGTTCTGCCTCATCCCATGGAAGTGGATGCTTGTAAGGGCCTATGGGAGGAACACACCAGGCTGTCCGTCTGTGGCAGAGACTAGGGAAGTCCCATGAGGAGTCTGGGGGTTGCGGGGGGCTCCTAGGGTCTGGGGAGGCTCCTGGGCAGATCTGGGCCTTGAAGCCCAGATGGGATGAGGAGAGCTGTTGAGAGACTCCTTAGGGACAGCTGCACCGCTCTGTGGCCCCCCACCCCCGGCTTCCCTTGCAGTGTTCCAGGAGCATTGCCTTGGGCAAGTCCATTGCCATCCGAGTAACCTCCAGGCAGAGCAGTGTCCCAGAATACGCGTGGTTAGTGAAGCGATCCCCGAGCCAGCCTTTCCCTCGTCCTCCCTGGTTCCGTCGCTCCGTGGTTGCTGAGAAGTCTTTGTGTTCAGGGCGCAGGGGTGCCGCTCCGACCCTCTCTTTCCGTTCCAGAGCATCCCCGTGGCCCGGTGAACATCTGGTTTCTAAAGCTTTCGACCCCGAGTGAAATGCCGAACTCTCGCATGAACTTTCGCCTTGGCTGGCAGACACCGCAGTCTTGGATTATTTCCTGCCCGACTCTGGGTGAAAGGAGAGCCCGCAGCCTGTTGGGGTGGGAGAGGCCAGAGCTGGGCTGACCGCCCGCCCGGGGCAGCAGGGGGTTCCTGAAGCACAGGGCGCTCTCCTCTGGGACTGTCCCGAGACCCCGGCGGGGGGGGGGGGGGGGGGGGGGGGGGAGGGCAAGTCCCTTACCCGAGGCCCCCAACTCATAAAGTGGTGACCACGATGTGGGTGACGGCCCCAGCGGTGACAGGTGCTCCCCTTGTCAGCGCCTTGAAGTGATGCCCTCGGTGCTCCCGAGAGCGCCGAGACCTCAGACAGGTCATCGTTAATCCGGTCAGAGAGCGTTCGGACCGCCGAGTGTGCGGGCACAGACCGGGCGCTAGGACAGGCATGCCACAGACGAGCTGGGCAGCCCCAGGGGAACGAAGCAACCTCTCTGAGCCTTTGCTCTCCCATCTGGAAAACCGTCATGCTGTCACTCCTGTAACCCGCACAGCCACCCCTGAAGTGGGGCCGGCACAGCTGCGAACTGACACAGAGAGGTACATCCCCCCGAGCCTGAGCCCCGCAGCTGTGAGCGGCCCAGCCAGGCTCTGAGCGGGCTGCAGCCTCCCAGGCTCCGTGGGTTTCCGTCGGTGGATTCAGCCCCAAGTGCATCGGAGGAGCTCAGTTCATCTAGGCTGCCCTGATCCTTGTCCCTTTGGTAAGCCATTGTGTTCCCCTTCGTTGGCTCCCTGAAGAGAGAAGTAGTTTCCCCTGTGCCTTTCCTCATTGAGTGTCACAGTCATTCTGCAAACCGCGGTGGCGGGCAGCCTTTATTCCTGGGCCCACTAAGCTCAGCAACCCCCCACCCCCACCCCCACCACCTGCCCACGCCTGAGCCTGAGTCTGAGTCTCACCTCTGCTCGCACTTTGCTGGGCGGCTGGGGCGGGGAAGGCGGGTGCCGGGGCGTGTGTAGGTGGGCAGGCGCGGAGGCGCCCAAGCTCCAGAATAAGCAGTCATCACTTTTCCTGGAGGCAAGAAATATGAACCCGGGAATAGTTTTCAAACCACTTGCCTTAGGAATTTTGCTTTCAGAAAATTTTAAGCAGACCTACAAATTATGTGGTCAGGTGTCCGACATTGAGGGAACCATAATAAGTCGGTGGCCCTCGGAAGATCTAGTTGGGAACGGTTATGAAATAAAAAACGAACAGAGATGTTTGTCTGCGTTTGGACTGCTGTTAAAGCCATTTCTCAAAACAAAATCTGAAGTTATTCTCCCGACACCCACCTCCCAAAATGCAGCTGTGGTGTTCCGAGGATTTCTCTTTTTTTTTTAAATAAAAGAGAGAAAGAGTGAAACAAGACATCTGATTTCAGAACCCCAAGAAGAAAGAATAAACTAAATGAGTGATGGAAGCAGCATGCTGAAAATTTCCATTCTCAATAAAAAGCATTATTTCCCTAACAGCAGGTGTTACCAGTAGCACAAATGGAATATTAATCTTATCTCCTAAGCGGTTCTCCTCTCC
>NW_006290631.1:1878945-1900901 GCF_000327345.1 Myotis davidii | reverse complement strand
AAAGCCTCCCCAGAGAGATTGGAGCATAATAGGCAGGCTTCGGGCTGGATCCCCACCCCCTCGTTTGCTTGTAGGGCCGAGGACTGCATGTCTAGGGTGTCTCCAAAACCCGGACCCACATGTCCGTGTATCCGACACCAAGTGTTCCTTTCTTCCCCGGCTGCTGGGAGCAAAGGCAGCGTCTCCCCAGCCCAGCCAAACCTAAACCCACAGGTTTCCTGGTGAGCGGCCAGCTGGAACCTGGAGGAAGGTACCGCCGAAGCCCCGGGCCAGCTAACACAGGGGAGAGAGGAGCTGGTTTTGGCAGCTCAGGCAGCTGACAAATGTTTGTGAATGGCCAGAGCAGGGAAGCATGGGTCTCCATTGTCAGGGACCAAGGCCCAGCCCCAAGTCTGTTCCAATGGGTTGGGCCCTCACAGCCCTTTTCCAGGTCAAGGATGTGGGCCTCACAGGGCTGTCACCATAGCAGGTCTCAGTTGTCATTCAGTCTTGCTCTCCCAAGAGGGCTGGATGTGAGAGCGAGTGGGCGCTGTGTGCTGTGATGCGCTGACAGGCTGGGCACGCTTCTGGGAGCCTCTGCAAGGCCCTCTTGTGTGAGACTGCACCTTACTGAGCCTCAGTTGGCTTATCTGTAAAATGGGAAGAAGGTCTTGACCCGCCTCCCCACAGAGAACAAAGCAGGGCCTGGAGCAGGAAGGAGGAAAGGGGAGAAGAGGTTTCGTGCCCTTTGCCTCCATGGCATCTGGCTCTTTCCTACCCTCCTAGGGCCCACCCAGCTAACCTTACGTACTGCCCAGCACCATATCAGCCTTTCTCCGTTTGACTCCGTCAGTCTGGCCTGCCCAGTTAGGAGGGGGCCCTGGAGGGTGGACTCCCAGCCGCAGACATCATCCTGCCACCAGACAGAGTGAGCCTGAGAAGACCCATTATTGCCCAGCAACTGGGCATTCTTGGTCTTTGCTGTATTGACAGGGCTGGCTGGCTCCAAGGTCTTTTGAACTAGGAGGACATGGAATTCTAGCACCCCCCCCCCCAAAAGAAAAACAAACAAATTCCGGGAAGAAACAGCAGAAGCTTTGCAAAGACCTAGCTGAATTTTTTCTGAGCCTTTGACAACACCCCACCTCCCCCAGCCATGTAAAAATTACCCCTTCCTCCTCCAGGTAGAGGGAAGTTTTTTTTTTTTGTTTGTTTGACTGGGGGGAGGGGGCGGATTTGAGGAAGAGAGAGGGAAATCCCTGATACAGGAACTGGGAATCCAGACAGTTTCGAGACAAATGCTGGGAAGGGCTGGGTCAGCCACTCTCTGGGGGGCATCCTTGGGCCATATCTGCAGGCACCACAGAAATTCTAAATAAGGATGACAAAAGCTGTAAGAATCAAGCATTATCTGCCAGGGAATTTCCAAAGTGCTTCTCTGGGCTTAAAAATTACTCACGCTCGAAGAGCAAAGAGAGTGGAAAGGGAAAGGGCCAATTAATTAAAAGTAATTTAAAAATATACGTAGGGAGAATTCACCAAAGTCACAGGCGTGTGGTGCCCGGGGGAGGTGGCTGACCATCGAATTCCTCTGGCGGCCAGTGGTGACCCCTGGGAGGAGCCTGACTCAGTGACTGGCTTTGCTGATGGGGCCCATCTCTTCCCTGGGTGTCCACGCTGGTGATCCCTCCCCTGCTGTCAATCAATCTGACCATCGTCCGGAACTTAAAGCATTAGGCTCACTGAGATCGAACCCTGACAAGGATGAAAATACCACGCAGGCCTCGCACTCAGATCAGCATACCAGGCAGCTGTAAATGTTTCTATAATGACTCTTAAATTACTAAAATAATACAATGAAGCCCCTGGACATTATCAAAACAAGCGTAAGAGGGCTCCGAAAGGTGGAGAGTCTCGTAGCAGAATACCCAAGGTGACACGGTGGTGACTTGCTTGAGCTTTTCTCTTGGCCTCATAAATCCTAGACTTGGAGCTAAAGAAGCCGCAACCCAAAATGCCAGTAGGCACAGGCAGACCCCAAAAGCCCAAACAGAAGCCTGCCCTTCGTAGCCGAAGGACCAGGAAAGGGGCATCGTCATAAGACAGGAAATGTAGACAATAGCTGCTCTACTCCAGGCAAATGCCCCAGAAAATACTCACTCCACCCGCACCCATGCCAGCAAAGGCCAAGTGAGGGGCTGAGACTCCACCCTCCTCAAGAGGGTGGACCAGACACCCTGTGGGCACCCAGAACTCCCACCCCTGCCAGCAGTGAAGAGGACCCCCTTGGGGTGGCAGAGAAAGCCCAGGGAGAGCCTGACCTCCACCCCCCTCCTGGCAGCCCTGGGGCGGGATGGCCCTCTCCACCACCAGAGCAAGGTCAGAGGAGACCAGATGAAAGGTTTGATCAAGTCCAGAGTCTCAGAGCAGAATACCCAAGATGTCCAGGTTTCAACTGACAGCCTCTTGTCATACCCAGAAAAATCTCAGCTGAATGAAAGGAGACAATACACATCAATACTGAGATGACAGAAATGTTAGAATCACCTAAGATTTTAAGGCAGCCAACATACTAGTCAAAATGCTGCAAAGCACAATGAGGAACACACTCGAAACAAAGTGAAACATAGATCTTGGCAAAGAAATAGAAGCTATAACAGAGAACCAAATGAAAACTTAATAGTTAAATGAAAACAATGGGTAGGCTCAACAGCAGCACAGAGGGAACCCAGGGAAGAGCTGGTGCCCTGGAAGGCAGAGCAGTAGGAACGATCCAGGCTGAGCCACAGAGAGAAAATGGACTGAAAAAGAACAAACTGTCCTTGGAGTCCAGAAAGGAGACGCGGAAAAGGGTGGGGCTGAAAAGGTATCCAACGAGGCAGTGCCTGGGAACGTCTCCTGCAGTGCTGATGGGCTTGTCAAACAGTACAGCCTCTCTGGGAAACAGTTCAGCTTTCTCGTAAAAAACTAAATACGCAGCTACCCTAGGGCCCAGCGGTGGTGCTCCCAGGCACCATTTTATCCCAGAGAAATAAAAATTATGTCCACCCCAAAACCTGTACACACGTGTTCCTAGCGGCTTTGTGCATGAGAGCCAATAACGGGAAACAGCCAGATGTCCTTCCATGGGTAAATGGTTAAACTCACTGGTCCATCCACACTATGGGAGACTAGTCACCAGTGAAAAGGAATGAACTGTTGATGCACACAGCCACGTGGATGAATCTCCAGGAATTATTCTGAGGGGACAAAGTCAACCCCAATGGACTTTTGACTCCATTTATGTGACATTCTGGAGATGACAACATTGTAGAAATGGACACCAGATTAGTTGTTCCCAGGGACGAAGGAGGGGTGGTGGGAGGGAAGCAGGTGTGACTCTTAAAGGGGGATATGAAGGATCTTTGTGGTGATGGAAAGGTGCTGTACCTTGGCTGTATCCATGTCAAAAAAAAATCCCGTCCTATAGTTTTGCAAGATGTTACCACGGAAAGAAATTGGGCAGGGGATACCAAAGATCTCTCTGCCATATTTCCTACAGCTGTGTGGGAAATCTATAATTACCTCACAATAAAAAGTTTAGAAAAATAAATGCATGTTCGTTTCGAAAGCCACTGTTAAACATTTCGGCGTGCATCCTTCTAGATTTTTCTATGTGTATAAATACTTGCCTTTAAAAAAAATGGCCTCGTGCTGCGCACATTACCGCACGTGCTCTCTTCCATCAACAAGACTGAACTCCTCCACCGAGTTCTTAATTGCTCCACGTTGTTTTTTGCTGCTGCAAGCATGGCCGTCAGGAGCATCCTCGTACCTGCATCCCTATGCACGTCCTGGATTATTTCCTTCGTAAACTGCCGCCAGTGGAATTGACAGTGCGCGTCCCGGCGGTTTGCATGTCACATAGAGGCTTTTGTAACCAACTGTCACATTTCCATCCAAAGCCATGTGGATGTCTGCTTCCAATACAGCAGTCCCCCTTACCCACGGTCTCCACTTCCACAGTTTCAGTTACCCGGGGTCAACCTTGGTCTGAAAATATAAATGGAAAATTCCAGAAATAAACAATTCATACGTTTTAAGTTGCACACCATTCTAAGTAGCGTGATGAAATCTCGCGCCACCCCACCACTCCATCCCGCCCTGGACGTGAATCGCCCCTTTGTTCAGTGTCTCCATGCATCGGTGCCCCCCACCACCACTGAGTCACTAGGTAGCCACCTCGGTTATCAGATCGACTGGCACGGCATCTCCGTGCTCCTGTTCAAGCGACCCTTATTTTACCTAACAATGGCCCCAAAGTGCAAGAGCCGTGCTGCTGGCCGTTTGGATATGCCACAGAGAAGCCGGGAAGTGCTTCCTGTAAGTGAAAATGTTGCATGTAACGAGGGGAAGGCCACACAGTGTCTAGAGGGTTCAGGCAGCCCCTGGAGGTCTTGGCATATCTCCCCTGCGGATAGGGGGGGACTGCTGTACACAGTGTATTACAGGTTATCATTTGTGTGGAAACAAAATGAACGCCATACCCTTGTCCCTTACTTAACAACTAATTTTCCCTGAAAACCCTGCCACTTAGATAAAGCTTTTTTTAAAAAAAATTTTATCAAAAATATATATATTTAGTTCATTTTAATGGGAAAATGGTGTTTAACCCCAGCCCAAGGTACCCCTAAATTTTCACAGAGACAAAATTATCAGATGAACATTCCAGTTGAGTTTATATAAGTGATAATGATTTGAGAGAGAATACATAAAATCCATTCATAAAATGCAATGCCGGGAAGGTCGCTGAGGATGGGGCGGGCCTCGTTTTTTAGAAGGTAACGTCTTTCTGACTGTACAGCTTTTGAGAGGCTCATGGTTATCTTGTTCTCCAGCAGCACTCACATGAGCCATGGCACAGAATGAGACGGAGCACAGGGCTTCCGGGGACGGAAGATCCCTGTGCACAAGACTGAGAGATCACTGAAATGCACCCCCCACTCGCTTGCCTTCAATCCACAAATCAAAAGATTTGGTTTGCCCCATGGCACACTCCTCAGATTTGTCCCCTACGGTATGCTCTGCTTAGGAAGTGTTGTGTCAAGTAAATCAGTGAGCCTGTCTTTGCATAAGACCATTATGCTAAATATCACTTCTGTGTTCATCAGCTTGGGTTGCCATAACAATATACCACAGTCTGGGTGGCTAAACAACAGGGATTTATTTTCTCACAGTTCTGGGGGCTGGAGCTCCAAGATCAAGGTGTCGGCAGGTTTGGTTTCCTCTGAGGCCTCTCTCCTTGGCTTTCAGATGGCCACCTTCTCACTGTGAACTCATGTGATCATTCTTCTGTGCGTGAGCACGTCTGTCCTAATCTCTTAGGAAGACAACAGCCATGCCCTGGCCAGGTAGCTCAGTTGGTTAGAGCAGCATTCCTATCAGGTTGCGGGTTCGATCCCCGGTTAGAGTACATACAGGAATAACCAATGAATGCATAAGTAAGTGGAACAGCACAGCAGCCACCAGCTGGGCAATGCCAAACACAACAGGGACCATCAGAAGTCCTACCAGGGGAGCTCAGCGCCCCCCTCTCAAATCAATAAGTAAAAATTCTAAAAATAAAGACAGTAGTCACATTGGATTGGGCTCCATCCTAACAGCCTCATTTTAACTGAATCACCTTTAGAAAGGGCCTATCTTCACATACAGTCACTTCTGAGGTTCTGCGGGTTGGGGCTTTGACACATGAATTGAGGTGGGAGGAGCACAATTCAGCTTATAACAACTGTTGATAGCATACTAGAGGCCCGATGCACGAAGATTTGTACAAGAATGGGCCTTCCTTTCCCTGGCTGCCAGCACCGCCTTCGCTCTGGCCGGAGCCTCCTTTCCGCTTTCCCACGCTGCCCAGAGGCTGGAGCGGGCTGGGGTGGTGTGGAACACCTACGTCATCACCATGGCAACAACACAAGCGTCCCACCCTGCCCCTGACCGCTCAGCACCTGTGTATGCAAATTAACCTGCCATCTTTGTTGGGTTAATTTGCATACTCCTGATTGGCTGGTGGGCATTGCAATGGTATGGTCAGTTTGCATCTTTCTCTTTTATTAGTGTAGATTTTGCTACTGGGTTTGGGGGTAAAAATGTCAGTGTATCAAAAAGAAAGTTGTTTAACAAATGATACAGCTTTTCAAGAGTCGTTAATGGTAAGCAGTCATTACCAGGAGCCCTGCCAGCGTGGCTCAGTTGGTTGAGTTGCATTGTCCTGTGAACTGAAAGGCTGCTTGTTCCACTCCCTGTCAGGCACATACCTGTGTTGCGGGTTTGAGCCCCTGTAACCAATGGATGTTTCTCTCTCACACTGATATTTCTCTCTCTCTCTCCTTCTCCCTTCCTGTCTCTCAGCGTGTCCTTGGTTGAGGATTTTTTTGTTAAGTCATTAACAGGATAGTTGTTATCAGATGCAGGTCTGTGTACACATTTTTGCCAGGACACGTATCGAATACGTTTGGAAGATTCACAAAATGACAACAGGCGCTTCAAGAGGACACCGGGTGGCTGCAGACAGAGTTAGGAGGGCTCACTGCACAGCTATTGTATCGTTTTAAGTGTATTCCCCGCACATGTGCTAATGCATAGTCTACCAGGGGAATAAAATACTTATTTTAGCCAAGGATTGACTTAACTCCTCTGTGATCTCAGGGACCTGTCATCTCGTTCCCTGCTGTATCCCCAGGCCCTGTCACAGAGCCTGGCACACAGGAGGCACCCAGCAGGGGTGTTGAAAGAATGACTAAATGAGCAACTCGGTAAATTCCTCTCTTCGTGTTTGGACGCAGGGCCCCTGCACGGCCCACCCAGTGACCCTCTCTGTCTTTTCTGTGGTTTGCAGACGGCAGCAGAGACCTCCAGGAGGGAGCAAGCCCCAGCAGCACAGCGACCACCAGCCAGGCAGTGCCAAACACAACAGGGACCATCAGAAGTCCTACCAGGGGGGCTCGGCACCCCACCCCTCAGGGAGGCCCACCCATCACGGCTACAGCCAGAACCGGCGCTGGCACCATGGCAACATGAAGCACCCACCGGGCGACAAGGGAGAGGCAGGCACCCACCGCAGTGCTAAAGAGACCGTGACCGTGGGCAGCCCCAAGCTGGAGGACGCCCTGGGGGACACCGGGCACAGTGGCCTCGAGCCCCCCTGCAGCCCCGATGGCCCGGCCCCAGCAGCTTCTGAGAGGCTGCCGCCACAGCAGCCGGGAGCCCCGGAGGCCGAGGCAAAGCGTAAAGACAGTGTTACCCCCGAGCGCATCGGGGAGCGGCCCAAAGTCACCCTGCTCCAGTCTTCTAAAGACAGGCTGCGGCGGAGGCTGAAGGAAAAGGGACCGGTAATTGCATTTTTATTGTTCTCTCCACCAGGGAGGACGGTGAGGTAGGCGCATTGACAGGCAGGCTCGGGTTTGAGGTCCTGGGGCACCCCGTGGAGAGAAGCAGGAGCCACCACTGCCTTGGGGACTCCTGGCACCTGCATGAACCCCTCCAGCACATTCTGGCCCCTCAAGCGGGCATGGGGTACCAGACCTCAGCCGAAGAGGGGAGGGGAGGGGAGGAAGAGTCCGTGCCTGGGGGCGATAGGAGGTGCGGGAGTGACGGCCACTTCCCCAGCCACACACTGGAAGCAGAGAGCAGGTTCCGGGACCTCCGTCCGTGCCCCGGCCCAGAGCTCTCCTTGTTGAGAACAGAGAGGCCAGTGCAGACCTTCCTTCTGCCCTTGATCCTGCCCGTCACCTGCCCTCACACCCCCCGCAGTTAAGTCCCTCACACTCCCGGCCACCGGCCGGTGTTTGAGAAAGTACTTTTGCGACTGTCAGGTGCCATTCTCCCTCCTCCCGCCTGCCTCTGGGGCCGTGGCATTGAAACCTCAGGAGGGTGTAGGCTTCTGCCTGAGATTCCCCTTCTAGAAGTGCCCCTCGTGGTGGTGACACATAGGAGGGCTCCTTGGTGTGTAGTGTTTGTGGGTAGAAGTCCAGCCGTCGCCATAGGACACGAAGTGTGGCCATGGCCGTGTCCACAGGGAACCTTACACCCAGAGAACACAACCACTGTGGGCCCTAGGAGCCTAGAGCTACTCCATGGGCGCATCTGACCAGCGTAGCAAGCATTTTGGATGCCACCTTCCTTCCCCACCTAGTCTTCCTGCCCTCGTTTGCTCTTTGACCCAATTTTTTAAAAAAATATATTTTATTACAGAGAGAAAGGGAGAGGGATAAAGAGTTAGAAACATCGATGAGAGAGAAACTTCAATTCAGCTGCCTCCTGCACACTCCCCACTGGGAATGTGCCTGCAACCAAGGTGCATGCCCTTGACCAGAATTGAACCTGGGACCCTTCAGTCCGAAGGCCGATACTCTATCCACTGAGCCAAACTGGTCAGGGCTTTGGCCCAGTTTTTTATTTGTTATCTTATTGCATCTTCTGTGAGCCCTATTAAACCATTTCTGGATTGAGACCTTTGATGGGCACGTAGGCAAACAGAACCCATACACGTGAGAATCCTGGGTGAGAGATGGGGCTCGCTAGAAGGGATGTCGCAGGGGCCAGAGACAAGGGTGGCAGAGAGCGTGGGGCTGAGGGTCCTTGGTGCAGGTCAGCATTCCTGTGGGGAACCAGACGGGGTTCTAGAAGGTAGGGCTGGGTCCTTTCTGGGGGCGGCACACTTCCCGTATGGGCCACTCCCCCAGCGCGCACGCACACACACACGCACACACAACCTCGGCTCCACTCAGGCCGCCTCGGTTTGTCTCCCTGCCCCCAGGACGAGGTGGCCGTGGAGCCCCCTACCCCGCAGCAGAACAAGATGGACAAGCTGATCGAGATCCTGAACAGCATGCGCAACAACAGCAGCGACGTGGACGCCAAGCTCAGCACCTTCATGGAGGAGGCGCAGAACTCGACCAACTCGGAGGAGATGCTGGGCGAGATCGTGCGCACCATCTACCAGAAGGCCGTGTCCGACCGCAGCTTCGCCTTCACGGCCGCCAAGCTCTGCGACAAGATGGCGCTCTTCATGGTGGAGGGGACCAAGTTCCGCAGCCTGCTGCTCAACATGCTCCAGGTAACCGACACCGGCAGCTGCGTCCGGCCGCGCCCCCCCTCCCCGCCCCTGGGGTTATTACTAGAGAGAAGGCTGCAAATTCTGACCACGGTTGAACTTTTCCCAGGTTCCACCCTTGCCCGATTAATTATAGAAAATAAGAAGGCACTCAAGGGGCAAGGGCTGAGTGGCCGGATTTACGTGTGTTTGTGTGAGGGCTCCATGGCGACGGCGGCCCAGTATGCTTTTATAGGTGCGTCATGTTTAACCGGCCTCTGCTCTTTCTATTTCCATGATAAGAGGGCTGGCTCGTGGTCTGAGCCAGCCTGTGCTGTGACCTCTCCACGTCTGAGTAGACGCGACCTTGCGGCGGACTTCTCTCTCTTCTGGCTCCCCCTCTCCGGGACCAGCCCCCCAGTCCCCACCCCTGGAGGTGGTGCCCTTGGTTGTAGCTGGTGCTTAGGTGGGTCTGAGCAGAAGGTACAAGGGCCTTGAGCAGGGAAGGTCTGGCCTGTCTGCTGATGCTCTGAGCTTCCTGAAACCCTCGTGGGGAAGAGGGGAGCCTGGTGATTTCATAGTCTTGTTCCTTGGTGCTCTCCCAGTCAAAACCCTCCACCCCCGGGAGCTTCGTCGGCTCCTCGGTTTTTCCTCCACGGCGGCAGAGCTCCGCGATGGTTTCACTGGGGTGAGTGTGTAGTAGGCGTGAGCGTGGGCACTTAGACTGAGCCCAGCACAGTTTCATCTCGAGTGCGGAGCTGGGGGCCTGCTGCCAGCTCATCTGTCAGAGGTGGTCGTAGGTGAACTGGTGGCGTCAGGGATAGGTAGCAGGTAGCAGGGCATGGTGGTCACGCCAGGCCCTGGGACTATCCAGACACCAAGTGTGAACTAGGACAGATGGCCGCCTGGTCTCAACCACCTGGTCCACGGTCTGCTGTCTTCCCCCTACGAACAGGGAGGCAGGAGCCCGCTCCACGCACGGCCCAGAGGGCTCCATCCCGCGGTCCTCTCCTCTTCCCAAGGAGCCCGCTCACTGCAACCTGAGCCCTCGCTGGCCGGCCTGGGCTGCGTCTCCAGCTCCGGGCCCGATCGGGTTCCCATTCCTGGATCGCCCACGCTCCCCTGGTGACGAATTCCCGCATTACCTGAGGGATTTGCACATTGGACATGTCCCTTGCGGGCCGGAATGTCCCGGGAGCGTGTGGGGGGTGGCAGCGGGGAGCCGCCTGTCTGCCACGTACCCCAGGCACAGGGAGTCCAGGATGGGATCGGCCTGTGGCCTGTGACCTTGGCCTTTGTCCTATCTTGAGAAGGGCCAGGAGAGGGCAAGGTTTCTGGACAGTGGCGACCAGATCCTGGTAACCTCGCCAAAGCCAGTGGCAGACAGACATATAGGGCTTGGGATGATGCACCTGACCACGCACCCCCTGACCAAGGGACCCCCACCCCAAGATCCTGCCCAGGTCAGGCATGTCTTCCAAGGACCCCTGATTATTGCGGCCTCGCCCACAGCGTCCCACAGGCATCAATCCTGCAAGTGCTCACCCACTAAAGGGGCTCCGTGGCCCGACACGGGCCTCTCCATTAGTCCAAAGCGGACTAGCCCACGCCAGAGGAAGGGAACCTGCTAGGCTGCACTGAGCTCAGCGAAGTCCTCTCCACAGCCCCCCGCTAATGACTTCTCGCGGAACTGCTGTGCTGAGAGACACCGGCTGGCAAACACCAGGACAGAGAGCGAGGACTCAGCTGAAAGCTGAGAAACGGGGCTTCTCGACCGGGTTCACACCGTCGGCCGGAGCTTGGCTCTGCGCTCTCCCTGGGCCAGCTCAGCCGCTTGGCACTCGGCAGCGGCCTCCGGATTCTGTGCTGCTGGAGATGACTCGGGCTGGGGAGGCCGCGAGGGGCCACATGGCCTCTTCCTTCCTCACTCTCCCACGGCCTGGCCCTGGCATGAGGCAGTCCTGGGTCCCCCTGGTCCTCGGAAACTGGCCCACCCCATCTCGTGGCTCAAGGTGTGCCAACCCCACTGAGGCCACCTTGTCTCTGGGCAGAGGAGAGCTGTCCCTCCCACGGCGTTTGCCTGCGTGGAGCACTTGTGGGTCAGGTATTTAGAAATGGAAATATCCTCCCCCTCCCCCTCTTCACCACCTCCAACCCCAGCTTTCATGTACGCTGGGGAGGGGGCCCCTCAGAGAGCATAACCAGGGGCATGAGCCGGGCACTGGGACCTCCTGAGTCGCCGTTCAAGGCCCCTTGGGCTCCTGTGGAAGGCAGGCTGGATGTGCTGGCGTGAGGTTACCCCAGCTCCTTACAGGCGCCCCAAACCCCGCTTACCAGGCCCCAGGAAGCCACCACCCATGTCTGGCTGGGCCTCTGTGGGCTCTGCCTCTCCTCTCCGCAGCTCAGGAAGTGGCCGGTGAGTGTAGGCTTCCAGGCGGCATAACTCCTGGCCACACACCACCCCAGACTCACAGAGTACAAGAAGAGAGAGCATGGCTCATCCAGCCCCCTTCCCCTTCTTAACACCCACAGGGATCTCTCTTTTCATCAGCTTTCATTTTCTGGTGAATCTGATTTATATCCCTTTGCTGGCAGCCCTGGGCCCAGCCCCAGAGCCCTTCCCTCCCCTTCCTCCCTCTGAGGTCCACACTCGGCTTCTTCCACGCCAGGCCACGGCCACTGGGTCCCCAGCCAGCCCCCGGTTCAGTTTGGTGGCCTCTGAGATGCCCCTCATGGGGCCAGGTTTGGCTGCTGCCACCACGTCCCAGTTCTGAGACCCGGCTTAGTGCTTGGCGCTGGCTGCGAAGGGCCCAGGGTGTGAAGTGCCCGCGGAGCACAGCTCCCGGCAGCTGGCTTTGGATGTTGCCCTCCTTGGCCAACCACGTTTGCCGCCTGGGTTGCAGCGGTGGGAGCTGGCAGCACGGGAGGGCGGGGCAGGCTCTGATAGAGTGGACACTTGGCAGGCGTGTGAGGGCTGCCTGCCAGGCGGGGGTGCAGCCCCTGTGGAGAGGGAAATGGGGCGGGGGGAGGTCACAGGACCTTTAGTCCTTCCCAGCCAGACTCAGCTTTGGCATCTGAAGGAAGCCAGAGGCACAGCCCTCATGAGCTAGGGTGATGCCAGAGACCCAGCCTAGGGTCTCCGTGGGCCCCTGTCACCAGTCCCACAGCGCAAAGTACGCTCTCCAGTCATTTTGCCTGAGATGTGGTTCTCTTGGTGGTGTTCTTACAAGTAAAATTCTACCTGATAATCAGACGTTTCTTAAATGCCCGTCATGTGCCAATCAGGCGTGTACATTCGATCAGTTTCTCACCTTGAATGAGTGTGAATCACATGGGATTTTACTGAACTGCAGGTTCTGATCCAGTGGGCCTGGTGGACCTGAGCGTCTCATCCGACGCTGCTGGCCGGTGATGGGGCACTGGGCGGCCGTGGTGATGGCTCAGTGTCGCAGACGGGCTGACCGAGGCACAGCGTTGTCCGGGCGATTGTGGGGAGTGGGATCCAGCCCGGGAGTACCGGGCTTTCCTCAGGCCCCTGACTCAGCCTGGCTGTCCATTACACTCGCGTGGGAAGGAGCTTTCGAAACATGCGGGAGGGCCCCTCCCCCAGACCACCGATTACACTCTCCCAGAATGGGGCCTGGGTCTCCTTTCTGTTGCTGTTGTTAATCTTCCCCCGAGGATATTGTCCCCATTGCTTTGTAGAGAGAGAGTGGAAAAGGGAGGGAGGGGGAGAGAGAGAGAAACATCGACGTAAGAGAGATACATCAATTGGTTGCCTCTTGCACGCATCCCAACTAGGCCGGGGTCAAACCTGTGTCCCAGGTACATGCCCCTGACTGGGATTTAAACCCACAACCCTTCGGTATGCGGGCCGACGCTCTAACTACTAAGCAACACTGGCCAGGACATGGGCATCCTGTTTTAAAGAACCCCCCAGGTGAATCTATGGTGCGACAGGTTGAGCACCACTATCAGGAAGATACCCCAGCGATGCCCTGACTGTGCACTGTTGTCACTTGTGAGCCTGCTGGTCCTGCCTGTCTCCCTATAAGTGAATCAATACATAGGTGCCAGGGACTGGACTCGCCGCTGAGCGAGGTGGGTGAGCTGGGAGGAGAACGCCGAAGGGGGAGACATCAGTCCTCGGTTTACCCTCCGTGCAATGAGGAAGCTGGTCTGGGCCATCCCAGGGCCCCTTTTTCGTGCTCCTCACCATCGTTCTGAGGTTCCGAGTGAACCAGGCGGAGCCCCCAGCTGCCTCTCCTCTCTCAGTGACCCCATTTCTCTCTGTCCTCAGCTCCTCTCCCCCGTCCTGTTCCTTTTTCTTGGCCTCAGATATTTGTGAGAGCAGTTATCACATGTGGTAGGAAAAGGGCCTCACTCTCCACCCACATTCCCAGGCTGTGCCAGGGGCCAGGCCACCCAGGGAAAGCTGGGGAGTGATCCCCTTTGCTGCCCAGCCCGCCTCTCCCCACCCTTCCCACCCGGCTTCCGGCTTCTTCATATTTGTGAAGTCCCACACCCACTGGAGTACGTGGCTTGGTGATTTCTGACTTCCAGGAGAATGCGCTGCCCAGGGCCCCTGGGTTACAGAAACCACCAAAACTCTGCCTGGATCCTCACCAGGGAATTGAACGATAATGGGGCCGGGGCTCCAGTTTCACGGGGAGGGGAAGAATGAGCATGCCTCTTTTTATGGGCCATTCGGAATGACAGGAATCAGAGGCCCGAGCCCCCTCCGCCCAGCACTGCCCCGTCACCGCCCCGGGCTGTCCAGTTGGGCTCGGGGAGTGCTTCTCGCCAAGCTATGCTTGGGTGGTACAAGTTCAAGCCTCCTCTGTTGAAATGCGTGCGCCCTGTTTAGCCAAGAGGTGTCTGCATCCGAGCTATGCAGAGCAAAGTATTATTAGAGCAGGCATCAGTGTGTCTGTAACTGAACCCAGCTCTCCCTAGCAACCGTTGCCAACAACACCTCTAACAGAAGGATGCAGTACCTTGTTTTGAAGGGGGGAAAAGAAACACCAAGTCACAAACACAGCAGGGTTGTTGTGAAAAGACAACGCAAAAATCGGAATCTGGAATGTGACCAGAGATCAACCAAAGGACTTGTATGCATGCATATAAGCATAAGCGATGGACGCAGACAACAGGGGGTGAGGGTGAGGGCAAGACTGGGGGGATGAGGTGACAATGGGGGGATAAAGACACATTTATAATACCTTAATCAATAAAAAAAAATTTAAAAAAAACAGACTTAAAAATAAATGGCTCTCTGCCAGCACCTTCCAGAAGACACCCTCTTACAAAATTGACCTCGGGGCATTCGATAGACAGAAACGCTATTGAAGGGTGACAGGGGCTGGTAGGGCCTCCGTGGGGTCTCTGGGAATGATTGTAACTGTAAGTTTTCGTGCCAAAAGGGGCACTCGGGATTTTCTGGTCCGGCTGCCCCTATCCGTAAATCAGAGTATAAGATCCATCTTCAGGGCTTGAGTGACACATCCGCCCCCTCTGTAGCCTGAGCAGAGAACCTGGGCCGGTCCTCTAACTCCGGTCATAGGGGGTCTTCCTCTCCTGCTTGTCTCAAGGTCTCCAGAAACGCCAAACCCTTCCCTTGGCGTGAGGTGTGGCATCCTGGCCACGCCTGCTACGAGGAACGGAGGAAGGGACTAACCTGGGTGCCTGGAGTGCTAACCAGCTCCTGGTTGTAACCTTAAGGGCAGGAATCCTGGCTGAGTTTTCATGGGTCCCCAGCTCCTGGCAGCACGACTTGTACAGAATAGGTGCCCAGTAAGTGCCTGTGCCAGGGCGGGCGGGGCCCTCAACCCAGTGCTCCCTGGTGTGTGATGGGCTTCTCCGCTCTCCTGAGGACTTTCATGAACATGGGCTTCCTTCCCCAGGGAGGGATCCTTCCCCACATTTACATTTCAGTGGCTCCGCAAGCCTGCTAGCCCCACCCAGAGTGACGGGCTGAATGGGGTGGTCAGCCCAGCACCCAAGCTCCAGGCTCCACGCCATACTACACCCTCTCCCCCCAACCCCCCGCCCCAAATAGCTTCTAAGGGTCAGAAGCTCGAGAAAATCAGGAATCTGCCTCATGAAGGAAGCTGTCAGTGGGGAGTCCATAACCCACCCATCTAGAATAATCGCACAGCATCCCGTGGTCTCCGAGCCCCCGAGCTTTCTGGGCCACTGCGGGGCCGAGGGGGTCTGAGGCAATACCTTCCCGTCTCCGCTTGCTTTATCCAGGTGAACCCCAAGCTGTTATGCCCAAGGTTCCGCTCTCCCCTCGCACCCTCTCCCCCTGATCGGACCTCCTCCCTCCCTCCCTCCCCACACCAGGCATGTAAACTAATTTTACTGTTGGCCCCGCCGGGCATACCCAGGGATAGCAGCACATTGTTCTGCTCATTCCTGAGCTGAGCGCAGCCCTGGCCGCCCCCCCCCCACCCAGCTCCTCCACTGCTGCTGGGAGTGGGGAGGGGAGGGCAAGGGCCAGGGCCAGGCAGCAGCTTTCCTGTGGCAGGTGGAGTAGGGTGACGTCGGGCCTACCAAAGATCTCTTTAAAAAAACAGGCTCCCCCACCTGCTGGCTGGCACCCGAGCACCCTGTGAGTGGTCAGTGCCCGTGCTGAAGGTCGTGTCCTGCGAGGGCCGTGCAGAGCCAGCACGCACACTCCCTCAGGGTGGGCACTGGCAGGCTTGCCTCACCTGTCACGGGAGACTGGTTGTCACAGGCGTTTGGCAGGCACGGTGCCCCGATGGGGAGAGCGATGCTTGGCTGGTGCCAAGGCTCTTGGCCCACCTCACCGAACCCCAGAGGGGGGAGCCCGGTGTCCCCTGGCCATGCTTGTCACCCACACTTGCTTCGGCACGAGTGAATTTTACCTTCTTTCTCCCAGTCCTCGTTTCTGTCCCTCAGCAAACACTTCCTGAGCCTCTGCTGTACACCACACAGGGGCAGAGCCTGTGTACGGCGTTGTCTGTTCATCTGCCCGCCCTCCGTCTTCTCCGCTTGTGCAGGTGTGGGTATAGTCCCAAGACTAGGTGTCTTACTCAAGGCCCCGCCAGACTGTCTCAAAGTGAGCATTCAGACCAGCGTTCTCTGACTGTGCGGTTTGGGGGTGGGGGCGTGGAGGCAGGGCGTGGGGGCTCCTGAAGGTGCTAAATCGAAAGCCCCTCTGAAACTTGGGGATGTTCAGGGGGACAGAATCAGCTCATGGCTTGATCAGGGGGGGAAAACGTTTTGTGTTTTTAATCTGAAAATAAGCAGAAGAAAGAAAATGATCACTTGGGCCCCAGTCAGTAGGACAGCAGCCTACCTATCAGGCTTTTCCAAAACTGTGTCCCCAGGTGTCCTGGGGCAGTGACTGTGTCCTGTAGCCCCCCCCCCCCCCCCCCCCCCACGGTGGCAGCACCTAGTTGGTGTTCGGCAGGCATCCAGGGGCTGGTTCCAGACGCCTCAGTTCAGGGGGGACCAAGGTGGGCAGTAGCCTGGGCAGCAGAGGGGATGGAGCGGCGTTCTGCCCCCTCCCACCTCTGGGCCGGGAGCTTTACCGAGGTCAGGAATGGTTTCACCATCGCCCAGGTCCCTTGCCAGGCTGTGTCCTCTTCCCTGCACCCCCTCACCCCCCACCCGGCTTCATTTTTCCTGCCAAATCCCCTGACAGAACCTGGTTGGGCGCTTCCCTGTCTGAAGCTGCCACGCCGAGGCAGGCCTGCAGATAAGTGGGTTATCGGAGAAGACCGGCTCGGGTGTCCCGGGCCCCAGAGGGTCACCCCTGGCTGGCTGGCAGCTCACCCCCAGCACCTCCTCCTCCCCAGAGCAGGCCAGCAGGAGATGGCAGATCCGTCCACAGCTCAGCGAGTGGCCGGCCCCCGGCCGCCGGCGGGAATCTGAGCTATGCTAAGCCGCTCCAGATCGCAGCATCGCTGCCCTGCCCGGGCACGGCCGGCCCAGACAGGGCGCCTCTACCTGCCGCGGCCGCCGCTGGAAAGCTGGCACGGCCCTAGCTGATGGAAAAAATCTCCCTGCGGGTTATGTAACTGCTCACCACCCTGCCCCTGGCTTCCCAGGGAGGCTCCCAGCCACCACAGAGGGAGCGGGGTGGACCCCGGCCAGGGAGGGGTCAGCAGCAGGTCACTCTTCCAAAGGGAAGCAAGCAGTCTTGAGTGATCGCCGAGGTCCTCCTCTGGGCCCAACACCCTCAAGGCCCCAAGGAGTCTAGGGTGTTCCCTACAAACGCTTGCGGGGCCCGGAGGCCTGCCCAGCCGCGTGGCCTCGCAGAGTGAGAAGGGCTCGCTGGGAACTGCACTAGAGGGAGGCGTTAAGAAGGAGAGTGAAGGGCAGTTTTGTTGTTGGTTTGTTTCGTTTGGTGTTTTTTTTTTCAACTTGGTGATTTTTTAAATTGTGGTAAATATAGGCAACACAATTGTGTAATTTTAACCATTTTGAAGTGCCTAGTTCAGCGGCACCAAGCACAACCATCACCACCATATACCCCCACCACCCTCTCATTGTCCCAAACGACTCCTGTAGCCACCAAACAGTGATTCCCAGCTCCCCACAACCTCCGCTCCACCTCCCGTGAACTTGCATGCTCCATGCATACTGCAGATCAGTAGAATCTACAATGGTTGTCCTTGTGCGCCTGGCTTCTTTCACGTCCCATAAAGCCCTCGGGTTCATCCCTGTGTCAGAATGTCCTTCCTTTCCATGGCTGAGTGACGCTTCATTTTATGTCTGTGCCGCATTTTGTTTGTCCTCTCATTCATCGTTGGTAGGTGTTTGGGCTGTTTCCACCTTTTGGCTGTTGGGAATAACGCTGCTATGAACATTCAAGTTCAAGTATCTGTTTGAGCCCCTGCTTTCAATTCTTTTGGATACAGAGTTAGAAGTGGAATTGCTGAATCCTATGGAGACTGTTTAACTTTTTAGGAACTGCCAAACTTTTCTGTGTGGGGTAGGAGGATGGGATATAATGAACCAAGGCCCAAAGAAATGATGCAAGTGAGGAACAGCGGGGATACTGCCTTACCTGGAATCGGGGGTGTAAGTGGAGAGTCAGAGACAGTCTATAAGCTGCAGCAGGTAGGAACCTGAGAGGCCAAAGGGTTTGAACTTTGTGAAGTAGGACTGGGAGCCACTGTTGGTTCTTGAGCTGTAGCATCCCAAGATTAATTACAAATCATAGAACAGTTTAGACCTAAAGGGAGGCTCTACAAATGATCCATCCAACCCATTCCTGTTGTAGCTAAGAGATGAGAGACCCAGAGGGGTTAACAGAAGCCATGCTTCCGGGAGACACTTAGGAGGAGTTGTAGGATGTTGTGCTTGGAAATGTCTCACAGAAGAAAATCAGGGGGTTTAGGTGAACACAGGTGTCTCTTGTAAAGGGAGCCTGCCCCTCAGGCCTCATGGCCCCGCCCTCCTCTCAGGAGCCTGCTCCACCCATTGGTACATGGAACCGCGACCCCCCCGGAGGCTGGAAGCTGGGGTTGCTGCCACAGGGAGCGCAGGCCGGGGCGGGAGATTGTGTCCCTGTCCCTATGTTCTCCTTCCTTTTGCAAGTGCCATGATGGGCTCCAAACTTCTAGATCAGTGGTTCTCCACCTTCTGGCCCTTTAAACACAGTTCCTCATGTTGTGACCCATCCATAAGATTATTTTCGTTGCTACTTCATAACTGTAATGTCGCTCCTGTTATGAATCGTAATGTAAATATCTGATATGCAGGAGGGTCTTAGGCGACCCCTGTGAAAGGGTCGTTCGACCGCCAAAGGGGTCGCCACCCACAGGTTGAGAACGGCTGTTCTAGAAGGATTGGTCAGTAGGTATTTATGAATTTGGATTCTATGTTCAGAGATGAGCAGGCTCCCCAGGCGAGGACACGTGGCCTGTGTTTCAGATTGGGCACCAAGCACATGGCCTACTGGGCAGCTGTGGGAGAATGAACAGGACTCTGTTCATTGCACGCCCTCCCCCCCCCCACCTCTGCCCCCAGTGCCCTCCCCACCTGCAGTGGGCACGCCTCCCCCTGACCTTTCATTCACCCACACCTACCTGCATCGGCTGCATTCTGGATGCCTGGCATGCATGGCGGTGACTTATCAGGAAGTGAGTGAGTGGGGGGCGAGGGGTAGGGTGGAGGGGGTTTGGGGGAGTGGAAGGAGGATGACAGGACTATTTAGACACCCAGAAAGAATGCCACATTTGTCTAGAACTCACTGCTTTCAGGGCGGCTGGGTTCCATCTCCCCTAGATAAAGGAGAGGCCCCTTTCAGTGGGCAGAGGTCCTCCCAGCTCCTGGGCCAGTCAGTGAGCATCATGTGTCATGCCCGGTTGCCAGTTTCTCCCTACCTGCACTCCTGTACCTGTTTGGTGGCATCTCTGCACCCAGGGACTAGACTGCGTGACCTCTAGGGTCACCTGTCAACCCAGGAACCCTTGGAGCAACCTCAGAATCATCAGTGTAGGGGAGCTGGCCTCAGAGCCCGAGGTTCAGAGTCAGGGCTCCCTGTGCACCCACAAAGACTCCCCCCCGCACTGCCTAATGCCCGAGTTCCGAATCTTCAGGGAGAAACGGTCCCAGCCCCTCCTGGCCCCATCTCAAGCCCAGTTCCACCTGCAGGGACCACCCTCCCTTAACCCTTGGGTGGCCTTCCAGATCCCAGTTCAAGAGGGAGAAAAGTTTCCGGCCACTTTGAAACGTGGGACAGACATACTCAGGCCAGAGCAGTCCCCTCCTGGGGCGCCCTCACCTCAGCTTGCCTTGGCAGTGCCCAGCTAGGACCTGAGTACTCAGAGGAGTCACTGTGTGTGTGCACTCCTGGGCCCTTTGCACCAGACCCCTGAGCAGAGGGCCTCGGACCACCTGCCACTGTGTGTGCCCCCACTCCCGCAGGCAGTGCCCCAGGAGGAGTCGCCTCGGGGGTATGCAGGGAGGGCAGGGCTCCAGCTCAGGCCTGTGACTACCCGTCCGGAGTTGGAATAAGTGCAACCTGGGGCAGCTGCATGTCCCTCGGAGCTTCACACAGCGGACTCATCCATACCATTGACCCCATTAGGCAACGGCCATTGCATTACTCTGGGTGTTAAAACAAGTTCGATTAGAGCAATAATTTCTCTCTCGTATGGGGTTGGAAGCCGAGTCACCTGGAATTCAGCCCGCAGGCCTCTTAAGGACGTAGTGCCGTGTGGCATAAGAAATCTCTGACATAGCCCAGAGGCTGACACCTACCTTCTGGCCCTGGTTCTGGCACCAGTCAGCTGGTGACTTTGGACAGATCTCGAAGGCTGGCTGCCTTCAACTTACTCTCTCATTAAATGGAGAAATGATGCCTGTCTCCTACACCTGCCTGCTCCACAGACATAGTCGTAGTTAAAATCCACTGAAGCACATCTCATTTTGTCTGTGCCTCTTAGGACTCCTCCTCCAAGAGGAACTCCTGGATTTCATAAAAGCATGTTTTCCCTTTTGCTCTTGATAAGTTCCCTTCTACAAGGTTCCTAAGAGAGGCCCCACACAGACCATCTTCCACAGACCCGGTGTGTGCGAGGACTTGGAGTGTGGGTGCACTGTTCTGGAGAGCCTTGGGTGGAGCCCTCCCCACCCCCCACCCCCCGGGTGCCCCATGCTCGGCACTGTTGAACCCCACTGAGCAGGGACTACTGGCTTCTATCAGATACTTAGAGGCCTGCCTGTGGGGCAAGGCCAGCTCAACCAGAGAGCAGTTACTAAAGTCAGAGGAAGGGGCATGCCCTTTAAGTGCTGGCAGCTGGGAAGGCTTCTTGGAGGAGGTGGCATGAAAGAAGAGACAGAATTGGGGCAGACAGAGGAAAAGAGGAGGAAGAAGCCAAAGCAAAGGCCTGTAGGTGGAAGGAGCCTGAGGCAGAGGATGCGATTGTGCAGGAGAGCGGGGGGGTGAGGCAGGTCATGTGCTGCCCACCTGGCTGAGGGGGTCCGGCAGCAGCAGAGGCTCCGCAGGGTCTGCAGGCCCCATCTGAGGCTGCCTAGCCCGCAGTAACCCCAGCTCACGGTCACCACACTGGCTCATTCATATGCTGGCTCTTGCTTCCCACCTGTCAGGCCCAGACTGTTTTCATCCAAAAAGAAAACTTCTGCCTTAAGAGTAGTGAGCTCTCCCTAGCTGGTTTGGCTCAGTGGATAGAGCGTCGGCCTGCAGACTGAAGGGTCCCAGGTTCGATTCCAGTCAAGGGCATGTACCTTGGTTGCGGGCACATCCCCAATAGGGGGTGTGCAGGAGGCAGCTGACCGATGTTTCTCTCTCATCGATGTTTCTAACTCTCTATCCCTCTCCCTTCCTCTCTGTAAAAAAATCAATAAAATACATATATATTTTTTTAAAAAGAGTAATGAGCTCCCTGCCAGCCCTGGTCCATCCGCCTCGGGTAGGAGGCCAGCCTGCAAGGGGCTCTGATGCCAGGGTTTCACTGAGGCAGATCGAGAGACCTCCCCACCTCCCTCTCTGTGGTCTGCTCCCTCAGGGGCCCAGGACCCGGTTCCAGGTGCCCGCCTCATGTGGCCCACTCAGCCCCTTCCTTATGGATCTGCTGCTTCCCAGGGCCATCAGAGGGGGGCGCCCACGCACAGGCGTGCAGTGCTGATGCCGTGGAGCTGCCCTTGCCCCTGCAGCAGCCAGGTAGCCCCCAGGAAACCAGGAGCAGGGCTGCCCACGATGCCAGGGCGGCAGGTTCCCGAGGCCGCCCTCAAGCTCTTACCTCCCCTCCCCCAGCACACGTTTCTGGTAGAGAAGGAGACAGGAGGTCGGAAGCCAGTCTGCATCTTGCCTAGCTCCACCCACTCTGGCCTCAGTGTCCTCACTGGGTCTGGGGGCCACTCTCCCCCGGGCAGCAGGGCTCAGGCGGCGCTCACAGCCCCTCAG
>NW_006290631.1:1866577-1878501 GCF_000327345.1 Myotis davidii | reverse complement strand
CACATCTGGGGGCAGGAAGAGATGATAGGGAGCTGCTCAGAAGCAGGGGGGCTGGAGGCTGGGGGTTAAAGGTGGAGGAGACACCAGGGTTGCAGGAGGCCGGGTTTCTAGCCCAGCCCCGCTGTTCTCTAACGGGGTGACCTGGGCCAGGACTTCCTCCTCCTGCTGGTTTCCTCGCCCATAAAATAAGAAGTGATTTCAATGGTCCCTTCTAGCTCATTGTCCGTTATGCTAAAGCGGACAGGCTGGGCATGCACAGGCTGCTGGTTAACTACCTGCTGCTGCCCGCTTGGTCACAGGAGTGACCAGTGAAAAGCAGGCCTCAGCTAAGCCTGCCCCAGCCTGGGGGTGTCTGCCATCCTGGTGGCTCCTCCCTACCCTCCTGGCCAGGTCTATGGAGTCCGTACCTACCTGGTGGGCAGCGTGGCCTGCAGGGGGCGCCAGCGCTCAAGTCTGGCCTCACCTGCCTGCAGGCCCTTCCAGCCCAACCCAACATCCTGGTGTCCTGGGGGGTGACCACAGGGAAGACTGCAGCCAGGCAGTGGCAGCTCCAGCCACAAAGCCACCCTACGGTACAGATCCCTGCGCCTCGGGGCCCCAGCCCTGCCTCCACGAACCTCAGTGCCAGGGGTCCTTGCAGACCTCCAGGGTGGCCAGTCTCATCTCCCCCACCCCTCCTCACCCCCCATGTCTGGGGTTCCTGTCAGGGGTCTGGCCAGGAACGCTATTTCCTCTTCCCTTTCAGGCGGCAGTCCCTCACAGGCATTTATTGTGCACCAGCTGGGTGCAAACGCGTTGTACTCTAAGTACCCATTACTTAGTGAGGTAAGTGTTCATACCTCCTACCCATGGGTAAAGAAACTTCCAGAAAGCTTAGGAAACACACCCGAAGTCACATAGCCTTCAGTGCCAGCAGCAGGAACGGACCCTCGGACCGTGCCTCCGTTGGCCAGAGTGCTGGGGGCAGGGCCAGGTATAAGGCAGCCGGCAGGTGGCTCAGAAACAAGATAAGAAGATGCCTTGTAGATGGCAGCTGATCAGAGCCTCCTCCGCGCAGACTAAACACTGTCCCCGTGATCTCTCCACTGTCACCTCGCGACCGAAAGAATCCGGAGACGGTTTCCAGACCAGAGCCCGGCGGGTGCTCGCCGTCTCCCCCTCCCTCCCTGTCTCACGGCGGGGGGCAGGGTGTCCTCCTCCCCCGAGCTGCACACAGGAAGCCAGGTGGCTTGTCTGTGGCGGTCCCTTCGTGGCTTCCCAGCCCAGCACCCTCATGATTCGTGAAAAAAGCCAAAGAGAAGGAGCCTCAATTCTGTTTGAGCCACTCCCACTCGGGGGGCCCCAGGGGCTGGAGGCTGCAGCTCCCGAGTAAAGTGGGTCCTGGCGAGTGGGTGCCGCTGGTGGCCGGGGCGTCTGGGCGTCTGTGGGGGCCCCTCGGGTGGTAGGTCGAGTCTCCTGCGACAGACAGGCCCGGCCACGGAGGGGGAGGAAGCAGATTGTCTCTCGAATGGGGCTTCACACCTCCATGGTCTCTCTAGACCGGAGGGAGGGGTGGTGGCACTCGAGCTGGTCCCTTCCTTACCACCCAGCGAGCCTGAGAGGCCAGGGCAGCAGACTGCAAAGTGAAAAGGAAAGAGAGGGAGATGGCGCCCACATGCTGTCTCATGTCTGACGCTCTGAATTATTAAGAAGGGAGGACCCTGGGGTGTGAGCCGAGGCCGCGGGCCGCTCCATCCCGAAGGAGCCCTTCTAAGGCTCCCGGCACACGGCCAGAGAGCCACCGGAGAGAGCCGCGTCGGGAAAGCTTTCTCCGTGCTGCCACCATGCTCTTCTTTTTTCCTTTTAACTCCCCCTCCACAGCCCCTGCACAGCCTGATGCATCATGGTCCCCTCTGCTCTCCGTGGCTGTGGCTTCATTTCAGAATCACGTGACGTCGCCCCGGGCTGGAAAGGGGAAAGGTCAGAGGGGGGTCTGCCGGAAGGCGGGGGCCACGGAGCACGCGCTCCCACGGGCGTTTCTGCGGCGTGGGCTCACGTGCATCCTCGCTGTGCAGCGTGGTGTGGTCACAGACACCGTGGCTCCTGGGCCTTATCGGAGGGAAGCTCGGACGTGTGTTGTTGGCACAGCCTGCCTGTTCCTCCAGCTTCCTCTCCTCGGCCAGCCTGGCGGGGACAGAGGAGGCAGCATTCCTGAGAGCCGGTTGGAAGGAGAGCCCACAGGGCCCAGATGGCCAGGGGCCAGTCCAGTCTAACAGGCATCTTCACTGAGCACCCTCCGTGTACCTGGGGGCGGGGGGTGGGGGGGCGGAGTGCCGGGATTGGGCTTGAGGCAGGGGAGCGCTCAGACCCTATCTGTCTTTTTCCCTTCCCCCAGACCCCCTCTGTCCTCTCACCCTCCTGGCTGGCATAGCTTTCCTGTGCTCAGACCAGCCCGTATGTTTTCGGAGACCCCCATCCCCGCCTGGGAGGAGCGGCTGGCTTTGCAAGCCCCCTGCTTGTTGTCAGCCTCCCACATGACCCCACAGGGCTTGCTTGCAAAAGTTTGTTCTCTGGACTTTGTGTTTCCCCGTCCGCTCTACCCTCCCCGCGCCTCCTGGCTCCGGCCCCAGCGCCAGCCCCTGTCTGTCCCTGCAAACACAAGTCGGCTGTGTGCGCAGACAAAGCCATGCGTCCCCGAGGGGGCCGGGCCTGCAGAAGGGACATTTCCAGGGAACTCTGGGGGCGGCGGCTGGGAGGGCAGAGGCGACTGTCTGATAGCAGGGACTCCGCGTCATCGTCTAGGGGACTTGGCCGGGCCCCAGGGGCCAGTGGCTGTGGGTGGTGACCAGGAGAGGCAGCCAGGCTGGAAGAAATCTGCAGTTGGAGAGGGTAGGAAACAGGCTGGACGGGGGAGATAACGGCCTGCCCTGTGTGTCTGTGTGCGTCTGCGTCTGCCGGCGAAGGCGGCTGGAGCCAGGCGGTCTGAGGCCCTATCTAGAGAGATTTTTGTCCCGGGTTGTGAAAGTGGAGCCAGCAGTAGGGTTCAGGGCCTGGGAGAGAAGACATGTGGCCCGCCCCACCCCCTCAGCCTGGGTCCCTCTCAGGGTTCCTCCTCCCTCCCTCCCTCCCCACCTCACCAAAGAGTAGGAGGCGGAAGGCGCAAGCCAGAGGGAACATTCTGAGTGCCCTGCAAATGCCAGAAGGCCTGGGTTGCCGTCTCGATTGTATCACTCATTCGACTTAAGAACTTGGATACATCCCCTAATATTTCTGGCGCTCAGTCTCGTTGACTGGAAAATGGGGATTTTTTGTATCTGCCCCGCGCACCACACGGGGAGGTGGGAACGATCTTATGAACTAAGGATGTGACAACAGTTTGTAAACTAAAGAGCTACAGAAACCTAAAGGAGTTGTAATGATTTGGGTCTGCAAGCGTTGCCGAAGGAAGACCTGGGGTTAGAGGAAGCTGGGGTGTCGGGGAGAGGGGTAGCAGGCAGAGGGAGGTCCGAGGCCCCACCCAGAGCGGGCCCTGTGGGAACCTGGCCCCGGGCAGGTAGGGAGACGGCAGAGACTCTCTGTGGTGGGTGCTGGTCACAGGTTTGCTGACTCCAGTAGAAGGTGGCCTGGGTGGGCACTTCCCTAGGGAGTCAGGGAGAGCTGGGTGAAGCCCCTCGCCCCTCGCCTGGCCTGGCGGTCAAGGCCGGCTGACTGCAGAAGGGCAAGGGGGGACTTTGGTTTCCTTCCCTCACCTCCACAGCCTGAGGAAGTCAGGTGGCCCTGCGCCCGCCCCTCCTCCTCTCTCTGACCTAGAAATCAGGTGTGGAGAGAGCAGGAAGGAGTTGGCAGGGGTGACAGGACTGCTAGGCCGAGAAGCTGAGCTATTTAAAGTGTGCAGTGCCCAGGGGGCATGAATGCCACCCACCCCCAGGGTGCTCTCAGCAGTCAGCTTTCCTTTCTTGGCCCACATCCCAGGCCCTCGGGGCACCCAGAGGCCACAGGTCAAGTGCCAGGGGCTCTGGGAGGCGACAGGCCGGCAGCTCCTGGAGCTGGCATGGGAGGTGGCTCGGCCTCCCCTCCGGCTTGGGTTCCCTCCTCTGAGCCTCTGGGCTGAGTTGGCGGGGCCACACAGACTCTTTGGCTCCCTGCACCTTATAAACAGGCCGGGGGTGCGTGGAGAACTTAGAGGAGGAATGCCCAGTGCCTGCTGCGTGGGACAGCTGCTGCCGGCTCCCTCCGCTGGCCACCGCGCCACCAGCCTCAGGGAATCAGAGCCAGCGAGGGGCAGGATTGGAAAGTGGGGCACTTGGCCTGGCAGGCCCGCGCCCCTCCCCGGGCTGCCTTTCCTGTATCCCCCAGATTACAAAGCGTTTTCTCCTTTACCCCCACTTAACACGTACCTGTCCCGAATCCTAACTGTGACCAAGCGCTGCCACGTGCTCCTCTCCTTCCTCGCTGCCAAAGGCCAGCACCTCAACCCGAAGAGCAGCGGGAGGCAGTGTCAGAAGCCCCCACACAGGGACGGGCTGAGGGCGTCCGAGCCGAGTGGTGGCCGGACGCTAGCCTCGAAGCAAAGCAGGTCTGCAGGGCGAGCTGCACAGTGTGGCTGGCTGTGGCCTGGTTTGAACGGTTGCCAGCTGCCCTGTCTGGGAAGGACTGGCCATTATTCTGCGACTGCATCCTTCCTACTACCTTGGCATTACATTGTCCTTTCTTTCATGAGATGATGGATGAACGCTTTTTTAAAAACATCCTTAGCAAAATAAAGCGTTGGCAAACCTCAAATTTTACAGGTCCAAGAAATCCTGGAGTCCAGGCCCAGTGCCCTGGTTGATGGCCAGACCGGCACAGTTCACCCGGGCACCGGGCTGTCCCTGGCACTGGGTGACAGGAATTGACGAGCGAGTGGGGTGCAAGCCGGGGAGCTGGGACAGGGCACGCCCTGGCCTGGGCTAAGTGTGTCAGCCTGACACTAACTTGTGGCTTCCCACCTCGGGTTTCCAGCCCACCCCACCTGCTCTGCACTCGTGGCTGGAGCGTCCCTGCAGACCTGGGGGAGCCTAGAGAAGCCGCACGGGCTGCCTTCAATGGAGCCCAGCACGTTCACCCCGCCCTCTTGAACGTTGACCCAGTCACCCAGTCAGCACACACTCCCACCAGCCTTACGTGGCTGCCTGACTCACCCACTTGCTCCCAGTGTCTATAAACTCTGGGAAGTATGAATTCATTGCTTTAGTGCTCTCCCTGTATTTCACTTAGAAAAAACTTTTCTTATATGTGGAGCTCATTAGACAAAAACAATGAAAGGGCTCCTCCCCATTGGAGCAGACGGCTTTGTGAAATGGAGAGCTCCCTGTCAGAAGAGACATCCAAGCAGCTGTTAGATTGATTCCTGTATTGAGTTAGGTGGCATTTTCACTAGAGTGAAAACCACAAGACCAAACCTGTTTAATTCACTTCGAATGTAAATCAATCAATAGCTCATTCTCTCTCTCTATCTCTCTATCTATCTCTCTATCTCTCTATCTCTCTCATGCATCCTCTGTCCACCTTACATCGCTCTGTGTGCGCACTGGTCAGCGGCCTTTTCCACATAGAGATTCATTCATTTCCCTGTGCCAGGAAGCCTGCTAGTGGGAAAATGGAAGGGACCCTCTGCCGCCATGGGGCTCCTCATAACGGGACGCACCCGCGCGCAGACCAGCCGGTCCCTGCGGAGCAGCACGCCGAGTGCGGGAATAGAGGCGCACACAGACCGTCGGGAGTCCAGCCGGGAAAGGCCTCACTTGGGAACACCAGAGGCTGCGGCCCAGGGAGAGGGACACGAGGGAGGAGCCTCAGTGGCTGGGTTGGTCCCACCGTGAAGACGTGAGCAGAGGAGCATTTTCCAGGCAAACATGAGCATGAGCAAAGGCAGGAAGGAGGAAAGGACAAGAGCAGAAGAAAGGAAGTAATGTTCCTGGAGGGAAGCGAGCACTGGGGGCAGAGAGAGAGGGCGGGGGGCTGGACCCAGTTTGGGACGGACGTGTTTATCCTGCCGAAGAGTGGGGGCCGGACACTTCGGTCTTTCGGGTGCCGTGGAAGGTTCATAAGGAGAACGTGACGTTTCCTGATTGGCATTTTGAACCGCGGCGTTGGGGGGGCATGGAGGGTGCACGAGGAGGACTTGGTGAGGATCGAGGCACCCCTTTTGGGAGCCTCCTGCAGAAGTGGGGAGGTGTGGTTTGGAGCTTCCACTCAGGCAGTGGCAGGGGGGCCCCAGGGTTGGGGTGACCTCAGAGTGATGTCAGGGTTGACTCTGAGTGATCAGTTGAATGTCGGCAAGAAAGGGGGACTTGGTAAATGTCCAGCTCAGTTGCCTGCAGGGACCCCTGTGTGTAACATGCGTCAGCACCGTGAGTGTAGGATGCTTGGACAGAGTGAACATGTGTACATGTGCCTGTACATGTGAACCGCCTCTTGCATACGTGATCAGGGAAAGCCACCGTTCAGAGGTGGTCACCTTCCGTATCTCCCCATCATTCCTGGAAAGAGACCAGCTCTCAGCCCTCAGCGATTTGCTGCATGTGTGACCATCAGATTGTCCACACTGGGCAGCTTTGCCTTTGGTTCTGGCAAATCCAGACATCGGGGTGGATTTCTCTTTTCTTTCCTTCCTTCCTCCTCCCTTGCTTCCTCCCTCCCTCCCTTTCTCCCTCCTTTCTTTTCCCCCTCCTTCCATCCTTCTCTCCTTTCCCTCCCTCCCTCCCTCTCTCTCTTTTATGGAAAAAGCGCACAGAAAACCAGAAGGGAGTGCATAGACTCCTACAGGCCCCCGACCTAAACTCGGCTCTGGTGACCGTAAGTGACGATGCAGTCAGAAAAAATCTGCAGAACCTTGGCTTGAGGTGCCCTTTCCTGAAGGTCCAGGCAGCCTCGGTGCGTCATGAAGCTCCGCCCCTGGTGCCCGCACTCTGGGGGCTCCTGGCACCTCCACGCTGGGGCTGGGGGCGGGGGATTTCCTCCCGTGCACACACCTGCCACCCTTCAGGAACCTGCTCGCCTGCAGCCAGCTCACGTTTCCTCTGAAGGGGACGAGGAGCCTGGCCCAATTCCAAGACCATCACTGGGAGCATCAGAAGTCAGATGTCCCGGGAGCAAGCCCCAGGGAAATAGTTTGGGGGGCCCTCTTAAAAGATTGCCTGAGACTCAGAACCTGGCTGTGGCCTCGGCTTTGCCGTGAACGAGCAGAGAATTTGGTGTCAGCAGCCACCGCCACTTCTGTTCACCAGCTTTCTACTGTGTACTCTGCCGTGCCCGGGACTCTGGAAATGCCGGTGCCGGGCCACTCCCAGACCAACTGAATCACCGTCTCTGGGGTGGGACCCGGGCATCGTCATTGTCCAGAGCTCCCCAGGGGAGTCCAACCTGCAGTCAAGGTTGAGAACCATGGCCCCAGGCGTTCCCTTAGGACAGTGGTCGGCAAACTCATTAGTCAACAGAGCCGAATATCAACAGTACTTCTTCAAAATAGACTCGCCCAGGCCGAAAACCGACTTCTGCGCATGGGCCATGAAGTTTCAATCGTGCGCACTGTACGTGCGCGCCCGCACGTGGTATTTTGTGGAAGAGCCACACTCAAGGGGCCAAAGAGCCACATGTGGCTCGCGAGGCGCAGTTTGCCGACCACGGCCTTAGGACGTTCCCTGGGTTAAGGTCATTGTCACAGCAGCCCTGCCAGTTTTGTGCATAATGATGCTGAGGCTCAGAGAGTTTGAATAACTAGGCCAGGATCCTTGGGGTTCTGCCTCGTCCCAAAACCTGTTCGTCTTCCTCCTCTATAGGGGACTCGTTCCTGGTGTTGGGGGCAGAGGGGGATCTAAGCTGAAGGTCTCTCTTCCAGCCCCCTTACCAGGCAGAATTAACCCCTGATGGTGGGACTGGTGGGCTGCTTGGTTCTGCTTGAAGCTGAGCATCCGTCACCCAACACTTTTATGTTTATTTTTATTTTTTAATATATTTTATTGATTTTTCACAGAGAGGAAGAGAGAGGGATAGACAGAAACATCTGTGAGAGAGAAACATCGATCAGCTGCCTCTTGCACACCTCCCACTGGGGATGTGCCCGCAACCAAGGTACATGCCCTTAGCCGGAATCGAACCTGGGACCCTTCAGTCCGCAGGCCGACGCTCTATCCACTGAGCCAAACCGGCCAGGGCCGCCAACACTTTTAGGGCCTCCCGGGCACGGCAGTGTAAGAGCCTGGCTGGACTCAGGAGCCACCTTCCCGCCCAGGTTCAGATCCCAGCGCCCCCGCCCCATGCGAGTTCAGACAAGCGACCTTATCTCCCCGTGCCTCCAGTTCCTCATCTGCACGGTGTGATGACGACAATGAGTTGTTGTGGGGATTGAATGAGATGCTGCGTGTGCCTGGCACCTAGCTAACACCTGGTAAACCCCGGGCGTGCTCAGGATGGCGCGTGTCATGCCGGAGTCCAGGGCTGAGCAGAAACCAGACGGGACATGGGCCCGAAGCGGTGGGAGGGGCCATCCTGGGTCAGGGTTTCTCTTCGGTCCTCACCTGCTCTTGGCGAGAGACCGGAATTCCTGGGCACGGAGTCCAGGCCTGGGACTCTGAGGGAGAGGAGTGACCCAGACACAGCTGCCTTCCCTCCTTGCCCACACCCCAGCCCAGGGAGCCTTCCCCTCTCTCCGCCAGGACCACTGCCGCGTCCCGCCTCCACCCAGGCAACCACTGACTCCATAAAGCCTTCTGCTCGGGGAGCAGCGGAGGGACCGGATGACCTCCGAGTCCCTTCCCGCCCTGCACTGCACTAAGCCTCCTCCCTCTCCCTGTCACTCAGCCTGTGTCCTGCTGGGAACCACAGCCAGTCCATATGGTGCAGCCAGCAGCCCGGGAGGGGGCCTTTCGGAGAGGACTTGGGGCCGCCAGACGATGGAGGCCGGGGTGGGGCTGGGGTCTGGACAGCAGTCAGGCCTTTGCCTGGCTCTGGGGGAACAGCTGTGACGGTGCAGCCCAGAGACCGAGGACTGGGATGCTGACTGTGCAGGATGGCGGAGAAGGGGCTCAACTCAGGCTGGCCCCATTGGTTCACGCCTGAAGTACGGAAAGGAAAAGGGAGGGGGAGAGGAAAACCAGGAGTCATTCTCTATCGGCAGGTTGGTTTTGCACTCAGAGCTGTGCAGCCCAACTCCAGACCTTAGCTGCCTCCACACAGGGGCCTTAAATACAGCTGCCCACTCCCCACCCCCCACCCCCGCCCCCAGGTGTCCGCACAAGGGAACACAGTAAGCCCTGACTCTCGGCCTCCTCTCCTGGTTGAGTATTCTCCTTCCTGGGAAGGAAGAAGGGGCGGAGTGTGTGTGTGTGTGTGTCCGTGTGTCCGTGTCCACGTTCCGCATTCCACCTCCCAGACGGCGTGCATCTGGCTACACACTGTCTGCTTTTCTTGCAAAGGACGTTTGCCGTTTAGATTAAGGGCTCCTGGATGTTCTCTGCCCCCACCCCAACCTCCCCCACAGTGCTCCCACGCCCTGCCCTGCTTCCCTGTGCCCTGGAGGGGGCTGGGGCTGGGAGGCCCCGCAGTCCTGTGTCTTTAGCTCTTGGTCCATCACCTTCTCCCCAAGGGGAGGATCTCAGGAGGAGGTGAGGGTGGAGCCAGGCACTTCTGCCTTTGAAATGCTGCTCTGGGGGAGCAGCTCTTAGGACCTGGAGTTCTTGCTCCCCCTTTTCAGTGTCTCCAAGTGCTAACTCCCACCGGGACAAGTGGACGGCTGGCCTCTGACCTTGAGGCTGGAGGAGGAGAAACCTGAATCTTTTGTTTTTGTCCCTTTTCACGGGGAGGGTAGGATAGACCGGGGCACACCAGCTTTGGGGACAGAGCCTCACTCTGAGGACCTCCTGTGTAAAGCACAGCCTGCCCCTGGGGAGGGGCAGACACCTGGGCTCAGCAGTGCTCAGGGTGCTGTTCCAGCTCACACTCTGTCCCATATTCGTAGGCAGGTCTGGGTGGGTCCTCTCTCCTCCCTGGCCTCAGTTCCGCACCTGAATCCCCAGCAGCCCAATGGAGTAGTGTCATCCCCACATTACCAACAAGGAAACAGGCTTAGAGAGATTCAGAAACTCCTAAATAAATGGCCTGGAGCACCCGAGGGCTCTCAGGGCTGACAGTGGGTCCTGTGACATTCCTCCCATTGCCCTGGGCATCCCAGAACCACCCCTGGAGCATGCTCCCCACCTGCCGCCACACCTGCCCTTGGGTGGCTGCATTGGCAGGAAGAACTCAGGGGGCTGAAGGAGCTCAGGGAGCCGTGGGAACAGCCAGCCAGAAAGTACAGCCAGTCTTTGTAAATGAGACTCTCAAGTGTGGAGAGACAGAAATGTCACCACCCTAGGGACAGGACTCATCGCCGTCACCATAAATCCCCGAGCAGTGAATGTCGTCCCCCGTGGACAGGTCCCTATAGGACAGGTAAAAGGGAGCCCTTTACTGCTGCGCAGGGTGGGGTGGACTCTTCATTTTCCTGGAGGTACAGGCCAATGTGAACAACCATTGCCAGGGAGGCTGAGAGGAACGCAGGCGTGATGACTTGAGGGTGGGCCGGGACGGAGTCTGAGTGGTGATGAGCAAAAGAGCCCTCTGCCCACCTTCCCACAGCAGGCCCTTCAACGGGGAGACGCTGGGTAGACCCAGGACAATGCCATTTAGTTGTGGATCTTGGATGAGTTTCTGAACCTCTCTAAGCCTCAGTTTCCCTGTTGGTATCGTGGGGATGATAATATTCCATAAGGTTGCTGGGGGGATTATATGATGTGATAAATGTAGGTAAAGGGCTGGGTACAAGCCTTCCGTTTGCTCTTGTGTAACACTGACAATGACTCAGCTGGACTTTGTTTGGGAGAATAGTGAACGGAATTGTGTTTTGATTCCATTCATCTCATGTGCACTAATGTGAAGTTCTGGGGAGATACAATCAAGCATAAATCAGGGACAAACCATGTTCATGGATCAAAAGACTGCATACTGTTAAGATGTCAGTTCTTCCCAAATTGATCTCTAGGTTCAACACGGTCTCAAAATCCCAGTAGGCTTTCTGGGTAGAAACTGGCAAGCTGATCCTAAAATATATCTGGAATCACAAAGGACCTAGAGTATCTAGAGTTAGGGTCTAGAAAAAAGAACAGAGTTGGGAGTGAGTGTAAATCAGGGGCTGGTGTGCTGTCAGGAAGCTTACAACTCTGTTGGGAAGACTGGACATTCATCATGAGAGAGAGGCCCACGGGAACGTGCGGCTGTGGTGAAGGGTATGGATGCCGGAGCCTGACCTGACCCCCAGGCTGTGAGTGTCAGCTCTGCCGCAGACAAGCTTTGCACGTGCAAGCTCGGCCTCGGGCGGGATACTTTCAAGCTCTCCAGCCCACACTCCTCCTCTGTAAAAGGGGCTTAATGATAGTGCCACTACCTGGGGCTGTTGTAAGCATTAAATGAGGTCAAAAGCTGATAAGGTGCATTCCACCCGGATCAGTCCTGTTGCTTGGTTTGAGTCAGAATTCCTAATTTGGTGGGGAAAATACGCCATGTAGTCACGTGGCCATATCTGGTGAGGGCCGTGTGACCGGGACATGCTCAGAGGGGTTCAGGGCAAGAAAGTCTTTTCAGCTGGCTGGGCAGCAAACTGCAATGAGAAAACAGAACCGGGTATAATTCACATGTGAGTCCGTTTACAGTGCCCAGGGCTGCCTACTGCCCGTCACAGGAGGGGAAATAAATGGAATGAGGACAGTTCCTGCTCCCAGGGTCTCATGGTCCCGGCGGGAGAGGTGAGCCTTGAAGGATAGCTGCCTCTCCCGAAGGAAGAAGTGTGGGGCCGAGGACCCAAGGGCTTGAGTCCAGCCCCTCCTTTTCCGAGACCCAGGCGGAGGAAGTCACTGGCCCACCGGCCGCTT
>NW_006290631.1:1861821-1866559 GCF_000327345.1 Myotis davidii | reverse complement strand
TTAATGGGTGAAGCTCTGGTGGCAAGGACCTTCGAAGGTGCAGCTTGGGGCCTTGGGAAAAGAAGGCTGTTTCTCGAGGGGGGCATTGTGGGTAGGGGACAGCTAGCAAGCTTGAGTCACCATAGGGCAGGCTGCCGAGTCTAACAGGACACCCCACAGCGCCCTTTGGCCCGGGCCCAGCTCAGCCACCTCCTCCCCACCTCCCGGATACACGTACCCACCGGGCCTGGAGACATTTCCTGAAAGACTGAGAACGCGCTGGAAGCAGGAGGCCTGCCTCGGCTCCTGGGGCTCAGGGCCAGGTCTCACGGAGGAGCAGACGTGCGAGGGGAGGACGTGACCGGCAGCTTTCATTCTCAGAGGCCGGGGATTTCAGAGGAATGCAGCCAAGTCCAGTTCTGAAGTTCCCACTTCAGACCCCGCCCGGCTGGAGCCAGGGGCGCCTCCAGCCGCCACCCTGGAAACCGGAGAGCACGTCACAGGCCTGGCCTGTGCGGGGAGACACGTCCTCCCGGTGGCTGCAAGCGGCCCACCTCCTGGTGTTCCCAAATAGACCTTCTCCTTCGGGAGGGCCTCGGGCTCTCCTCCAACCAGCTTCCCCCATCCCTGTCCCCCTCCGGCCCTGCACCTGTCCCCTCCACACGCCGTCTGCCCAGGGAGGTCTCGGTTCCTGGAACAAACTTCCCAGGAATGTCACATCTTGGTCTTGGAGGTCTGAGCAGACCTGGGGGCACAGGGGAAGGCGCCGGACAAGCCTTGCACAATGGCACAGCCAGGAGAGGGGGCCGCTGTCTGAAGCGTGCAGACACCTGTCCACAGGCAGCTCCGCAGGCCTTCTGCATCCCGGCTCGCCGGACTGTGAGGGCCACACTCAGGACCCATGGGAAAACCGAGGCCTGAGAGAAATCGGGAATTCCCCAAGGGCCTACAGTAAGACAGGGCCTTCCCGGACTCCAGCTTTCTCTCCCGCACCCGCGTCCGATCCTTCGGCAAGTCCTGTTAGCTCTTCCCTCCAGGGCCATCCCGACTCGGACCTGCCCATACCCCCTACTGGCTCCCCACCAGCCCTCACGTAGATTCCCCCACGGGTCTCAGGCTGGCCTCCCTGCGTCTGCCCCACCCTTCCAGAATATTCTCAATGCGGCAGCCCAAGTGATCCCATTAAAACCTAAGACGGATCTCCTCAGCCCAGTGATCTTTCCAGCTGGTTTCTGGCTTTACTCCATTTCCTTACTTGCTCCTTTTCTTCATTCTGTAGGAGAAAGGCAAGTTCTGGAACAGACAGGCAGGGCCACTGGCAGGGCCACCGTGGCCCAGAGCAAAGAGGAGAGAGGCCATGCCGGTCAGACTTAAACTGCCCGCCCCCACCCCCCTGCTGCCCAGCCCAGCCTGGGGATCTCCTGTCTTCTGTAAAGCAAGCATTTGCAGACAGGAATGTGCTGGTGGGTTGTCCAGATCGTCTAAGATGAAGACTGGTTTCAGCCTCTCCCAGGTCCTCCCAGGAGCCCATCGCTGTCTTCCTTGTAGCTTTTGTTGTTGTGGCTTTGTCTTCCTACTTATCTACTGAGTATCTTCTCTGGGTCCAGCTGATCTTCCGACTTATCTACTGAGTATCTTCTCTGGGTCCAGCTGATCCTATTTGTGTCCCATCCATTTCCCCAGAATCCTCTCTCCTTGGAGCCTCTCTGGTCTCTCTCCTGCGTGGCTGTGGTCCATCCGTGCCCTCACTGGGCACTTGGCTTTTGCTCCCGGGTGTTCTGAGCCTCATTGCACAGAACTATTCCTGTCTCCCTAATAAAATTTAGGCAACTTCATTCATTCAAAATCCAACAATTGCTTACTAAGGGCCTGCTGTGTGCCAGGCACTGGGCTGGGCCCTGGGCGCAGGTGGGACTCAGCAGTGACCAAAACAGACTAAACAGCTTACTCCCCTCAACCTTCCAGTCTACCGAGGAAGGATGGTGAACATGAAACAATAGATGAGTCAGTAAGTGAATTATGCAAAGACTGTGGGGGCAATGAAGCAGGCCATGTCAGGGTCCAGTGTTAAATAGGAGGATTGGGAAAGGGCTCACCAAGGTGACCTTTGGATTGACATGAAGGAGTGAGTTTTGCAACTCTGGGGGCACATCCCAGGCAAAGGGAAGCAGCAGTGCAAAGGCCCTGAGGCAGGAGTATGCCTGCCTCATGGAGGAAGAGCAGGGAGGCCGGGGTACAAGGGGAGGGAGTCGGGGGATTATGAGGGGATGTCAGTTCAGAGCCACGGCAGGTCCCACCTTATGCAGGGACCTGCAGGCGTGAGGAGGTTGCATCTGCTTTCAGAGGGTAGTGAGCAGGGAGGGGGTGTTTTCATAGGATCACACGGGCTGAGGAGTCTGAAAGGGTGGGGTCGATGCAGGAAACCAACCTGAAGCCTGTAGGGGAGTCTGAGTGAGGGCTGGCGGTGAATCGATTAAGGTGGAGAGACAGATCTGAGTCTGGATCAGCTTCGATGGAAGAACTAGCAGGGTTTGCAGAAGGATGGGATGTGGGTGCAAGAGAGACTGTTGGAGTCAAGGATGACCCCAGGTTTGGGGCCTGGACAGCTGGAAAAGGGGCTGCCCCCTACAGAATTGGGGTGGACAGTGTGGGAGCAGCACGTGTGGAGGTAGGACCACGAGCTCTCCGTCGGGCATAATCGAAAGTGGACGTGTTGATGGGGCGGTGGAGTCTGGCGTTAGGTGGGCCATGTGGATAAAAATAAACCGCTGAGCACCGTTAGGTGACATTTAAAGCCAAGAGACTGAGGCGCTCGCAGGGAAGGAAGGTAGATGGTGAAAGGGCCGCTTGCTTTAGAGCAGACCTTGTGTTCTCAATTGTCCAGAGCCATGACTGGGTGACCGATGCCCGGTGCCCTAGCCCCCATGTCACTGCAGGCCAAGCGGAGGGGACAGCCTGCTGGCCCCCCAATGCCTCCCCAGGGTCCTGCTCCAGGCCAGCACAGGGTTGGCCCCACGGAGGCAATGCATGATGCTTACAAACGCGGAGACTTCCACTGTAGAGAAACAGGGAGGGGCGGGCCACAGCCCCATCGCCTCCCGCCCTCTGGACGTTTCATGGGCGAATGGTGTCATTTTATCATTTCATTCCTTGGTGAGGCTTGGATTTCAGCTTCCGGAAAACTGACAGAGCGCCTGGGATGGGCGCCTGGGGCTCTCTCCGCTCCATGCTTCTTTATATAACCCAGACCTTTTCCCCACAGCCATTTCCAACCCGGGCTTCTGGGGGTGGTGCCAGTAAGATTAAGTATTTAGCGCCCACTATATTTTGTGCTCGGTATTTCTGACAAAATGTTTCCTGCCTCCATGACGATCTCCCAGTAAACAGCATGCCTTGGAGGCTGGCATGCCCAGTGCGGCCACAGGCTCCCGCGGCAGCTCTCGGACCCCCGGCCCCTCCCTTTTCTTTTTAATACTTAGCGTGGCTGAAGTTCCTCCTCATTTATCTGCTTCCCCTAAAAACTGCTCCCAAAGACTTCTCTGAGGTCACTGGAGAGGCCCACGCAGGAACCGTGGAGAAGTTCAGGGCCAGCCGGCCCCGCTGGTCGTGGGTTTGAGTGCCATTGGGCCCAGCCACGCCCTCACGGAAACAAGGAAGAGCTGTGAGAAGAGCCTGGCCCCCAGTTGGCCATGGCCAACCCCGCCCAGCCTTGCAGAGCAGAAGCCTCGTGCTCCCACGCCTGCACAGTACTGGCCACATGGGCGTTAGCCATTGAGCAGACTGGAGTTGGGGGTCTTCTCTGCCCCTGCTCCCTCCTCTCCTGCTCCATCACCAATACAGAGGGTGGCACCTGTACCCTCAGGATCCTTTGGGCCTGCTGACTAGTGGCCCAAGGCTGGCTTTCAGCCCCCACAGAAGGACCACAGGCGCCCTACCCCATTTTCCCTGCTCTCATCCCCAGTTTGGTCCCTGCTTCCAGCTCCTTCCTCCTAGAGACATACAGAGAGGACTTTTCACAATTGTTGCTGCCCCTTCAACAGATGTACTCCTCCCAGCCAGGCAGAAAGCTTTCAAACACTCAGTCTTAAGTCGTGTCGGACAAGGAATCAGCCAGCCTCCTAGCACAGCCGTGATAGAAAGACAGGGTGAAGGGAAGAACCGGGTGTAAGGACACCGAGACTCAAGAGCTAACATCCATGGCTCCGCTCCCAGCAGCAACCCCTACCCCAGGAGGCCCCCCAAGGTGGGGAGGGTCTCAGGCCAAGAGGAGGTGGGCATTGGCTGGTGGTCCCTGAGAAGGGGCTCTGGCTGAGCCTGGGGTGACCTTTCCGTAGCCAACTGCTAAGGGTGGTGGGTAGAGAGAAAACTTGGAAGCAGAGGGAGAGAAGTTTGGGACATTCTTCCTAGAATAGCTGTAAAACTAGGACAGCCTTACCATCCCGCGAGGCTGATTGAAAGCTGGCGGAATTGAAGCCGATGCCCTCTGGGGGTGCCTGTCAGACCCGGAGTCTGTCGGACCCAGTAGGTCTTCCTGACTGTTCGGCAGAGCTCAGGACGCAGGCTCGATGTTCCTTCCCCCAGGCCCCTGGGTGCCGCATTAGAGTCAGTGTCTGTCGGAGAGTGTACCCACCAACGCCTGTGGGTGGAGGGATTGAGGGGGCGAGAAAGGGAGAGAGGCACAGATTCTGTGTATATCGCATTAGAACCAGCACCTGACAGAGAAGTGCACCCACAAACATCTACGTTTGGAGGGAGGAAG
>NW_006290631.1:1846607-1861343 GCF_000327345.1 Myotis davidii | reverse complement strand
AGGGGGGGAGGGAGGGACGGTCAGGCCTGTTTTTCTCATAGAAGGGAAGTTTCTGGTCACTTGAACGGTTGTCGTTGATTTGTAGTTGATGTTTCACCCTGTGGTTACCTGGGGAGCCGCTGGAGAAGCAGAGCCTTATGACAGGTGTGGTGCCAGTGGGGCAAGCCCGACCCTGGGGCATGCTGGGGGAGGGTGCTCCAAGGCAGAGGGGGCCTTTGGGATCACTCCCCCGAGGCTCTGGCCTCCAGGCCTGTGGAAGCTTCCAGGCCTCGCCCCTATGGGATGGGAATCAGGCACTCGGATCTCATTGTCCCTGTGAGAGGCTATAGGGTACGTCATATGGACCATCCTCTAGATGGGGGTCAGCAGGCCAGCGGGCTGCCCACGCCCCCATGGTGCTCTCTGTGCCCTCTTTGGGTGTTTTCCAAGACGGCAGGGCCTTCGGTGGTGGGCAGAGCCCGTGGCACGGGAAGGCAGACCATTCGGGCCTCTCCCTTCCATTCCTCTCACAGTCAGAACATCGCAGGTCGCCCAGGGTAACACTTCCTCTGCCTGCGGCACAGCCAGCGCCCCAGGGACCAGCAGGGGGGTGAGAAGGTGCCAGACACCGCGGGCCCCTCCCTCCGCTTTCCTGCCCTTCCTCTCTGCAGACCTGTGAGCAGGCTGGCCGTTATTTTTATCTGGGGACACTGATGTGGGCGGCATGTGTCAGGGTCATCTGGTAAATGCAGCTGAATTATCTGTTGTCCACGGTACCCCCAAATAAGTAGTGTTAAGTGTGCTAAGCTGGTCACATTTAAAAATACAGCCAGGCTGGTGGAAGATAATTTGCTCCTGGTGCTGACATCACAGCTTAGGCGCAGAACTGTCCGTTCCAGAGCCCACGATGGATTTTGACCCTTTGGGTTGAGGATCGTCAGACAGAAGGGCTCACGCTGTTGTTAAAAGCCATCATTCTTGTGCCTGAAATCCACGGGAGGGAAGAGGGCCACCGTCCGTCGGCCAGAGGCACAGGGGCAGACACCGACCGGCTGTGAGCTGGGTGAGGGCCAGCTCCGTGCCGCGTCCGGGAGGCAGCTGCTTGGTGTGCAGGTGTGCGGCCTACGAGGCCCTCTGGTTTCTAACGGCCGTTTCGGGGGCGCCCCTCATAGGCCTGCAGTAGAGCCCCTCGCTGCACTGGCCCCGGTGTTATTCAGGTGCCCGCGTCTTGCTGTGTTCTAGGAAGTGCTCCCCGGGGACAGGTGTGGGAGCTTGTCGCTGTAGGCAGTGGCTCTCCCCTGGCAGTGACTTTGCCCCCCACAGATATTTGGAAAGGTCAGGAGATACTTTTGGTTTCCACAACTGGGGGTGAGAGTCGGGGGCTGCAACTGGCATCGAGAGGGTTGAGACCTTTAGTGCACCAGGCAGCCCGCCCCCCCAAGAAAGAATAATGCAGCCCAAAATGCCCATAATGCTGAGACTAGACAAACCTGTTCTAGCCGCTGTCTCCTTCTCCCACCCACCGGCCTGTGGCTTCATAGGAGGCGCTGGGCAATGGAGGGGAAGTGACCATGCTGGCTGGCAGTCCTCAGTCACAGGGATCAGTAGGAAGTGTCTGTTGGATCGTCTATTTTGTGCAGTGTCAGGATCGAGCTGGATTTTACCGGGCTGATGAACAAGGGATGGTATCCACCCATCAAGACCAGGCACCTGGTCTTGGAGAGCAGGTTGATTCCATATCCATCGCCTCGTTCAGTCTTCACCACCATCCTGGGCCTGATGGGACGCGTGTCATCGGCCCCATTTTGTGGATGACCAAACTGAGGCCCGGTGAGGTGAACAGTGTGCCCAAGTCACATCCCCCACATGGCCGGTCTTCTTGTCTGTTCACAAGATCATGTCTTACTAAGGACAACACACCCTTTCCGATCTCAGAGCTCCCTCTCCTCTCTTGGGTTGTGTCAGATTGCGTGTTGATGAGGAACCATTCGCATCCTAGCATCCACCCTTTTTCCTTAAAAAGCAAAACAAAACTGCCTTTTACAGCCTGGTCCAGAATCATCCCTGCTCATGCCCTCTCTGACCGTATTCCGAGGCCAAGCTTGGGTCTAGCAGGGAGGTCACCTCTGAGGAGAGGGCCCAAAAGACGCCTGACCCTGAGCCTTAACAGTATTTCCTCCCTAGGACTGCCCTCATCTCAGAGTCCCCACCCCCTTTATTTATTCGCTAACCCAGCAAGTACTTGCTGAGAATTCACCGTGTCGTAGTCACCAGCCCAAGTGGGAGAGGCCATCACTGAGCACGCACACCAACACGCGTGTCCTTCCAAATCTGGTGCGTGGTGTGACGAAGAGTGAACGCGATACCGTGATGGACAGGAACAAGAGTGGAGGCCTCTGGGAGGGAAGGCAGGTTCAGGAGCTTGAAGGATGAGCATGTGAGCCAGCTTCTCGTGGCCCAGGGGAAGGGTGTCCCCAAGCCCTGGTGGGCAGAGCTCAGTGTGGTCGCGCCCCTTGGTTTGCCTGGAAACAAGATGGACTTTTCTTCCCCAATTCTTCCAGTGGTTCAGTGAGCACTCCCAGCATCAGAAATACTTTGAAGGCCTCCTCGCAAGTCAACAAGAGTCCCACACTGCTGTTTTATACCCAGCTCTACTTCCCGCCAGATATATGAGGGAGGCAAAGAATAGAGAAAGACATCCAAGGGCTTCCAGTCTAGCCAGGAAATGAAATATCTTGTGAGATTGTTGCTAGGTGGAACATCAGCTCCTGGTACAGCCCCCCCGCCCCACCCCTGTTGCCAGCTCTGGTTCAGTCACCTGTCATCAGTACCACCCATGTTTCTCCCTTCTCTCTTCAGGGGCACCATCGCCCTTGCCTGGCTCTGATTCCCGCCACACACTGGCAAAGTCGGGGAGGTCAGACAGATTGCCCCATCACACCTGGAATGCTCGGTCCCCGACTTGGGAAGGCCAGGGAAGCAGGGTGTCTCCCCTGCCCTGGCGACTGTCATTCTCACGGTGAACAGCCCTGTCACCCTTTCCTACATGGAGAATGGAAGACTGCGGGAGATCTTGGGGATGGCCCGGTTCCGAGGCTGGGTGGGAGTCAGATCATCCAGCCCTGCCTGGCTTCTGAGCCCACTGTGTGTGCTCACGACACACCAGTGGCTTCCAAACATCAATTTTAGCAGCAGAACTATTTTTCCTAAACTCGACTTCGGGCATGTCCTCAGCCATGTGAAACTGACCCAGCAGAGGGGCTCTGCCCGGAATCAAGGCCCGCTAAGCCTCTGCCTACCCACTGCCCGTCGGCCACCCCCACAGGTGACCCGAGGCTCCTTGGAACAACATGAGGGCCATCTGGTCTGCAGCCCGGAGCTCACCGCTCACCGAGAGGGCCTGAGTGCTTCTTTCAGAGCCACCCCTCCCCTGAGGCACTGGGCACAGCGCCGGTGTCAAGTCCAGATGGGGAGGACCGAATGGAATGGCATATTGTAATCGCGGGCCCATCCAGATGGAGACATGCAAACAGCTTCCATGCATGTCTTAGGAGGAAAGAACACGCGTGACCTTCGCTTTTACGTCTATATCCACATGTGTTTCCCAGAGGCAGGGCAGGAGGCAGGATCCCCATTTCACAGGTGCGCATTGTGGCCTTCCCCACGCCCACTGGGCCTTCCGGAATGTCCTCCTCTCTCCCAGCCCCCGTCCACGTGCACCGCCCAGGGCTATTTCTTGACTGTCGTTCGGAACACGTTCTGGGATACAGCTTGATAAAAGATGTGAGCTCCCCCGTTACGGCTTCCCTGAGGAATAATGACCTATAAATGCTAGTGTGACTTTTGAAGACTTCGTCTCTAGCAAGGTTCAAAGCCACGGGTAGACTTGGGCTTCAGGCTGAGTCATTCTGGAATCCCCATTATAGGCCAAATCTTTTCGTGAGCATTTCAAGGGGTTTTCTCAAATTCTATAAATAGTTTAATAACGCCTGTGTAATCATCTATTTTTACCGCCAGCTTTCCAGACGGTTTCAGAAGTAACGGGGCTACTCATTGAGAGCGGGATTTCACAGCCTTCAGTTTCTGATTGCTTCCAGAGCATGGCCTATGGGCCTGGCCCCGAGCTGTGGGATCCCAGACAGACTTGCTGCCTGGAGGAGGTGCCCTGACCCTCTTGGTAGAACCTGACCAGACAGTAACTCTGAGAGCAGACTCCAGGGAGCTGGACAAGCTGGATTCTGGCCTCAGCTCCCTCTTACTCACATGGGAAAGCCTGGGCAGGACACTTGTCCACTGTATACCTCGTTGGTCAAATTGCAGAACGGGGCCATAGTAACCCTTTTCTATTTCGGAGGGTGCTCGCCTCTGTTTCATCACTCGATCGCCTCGTTGACCCTGTGCAGGTCAAATAGTCTCTTCCCGTTTTACAGATGAGGACACAGAGTCACAGACAGCAAGAAGACACCGGCCCTTTCTTCTTGCTCCTTGAGCTGAGGCCGTAGTGACCACACCCCCCTCCGCACAGAGAGCTCTATATAATGGATTACACCTACCTATGTGGGGCCAGCCTGGTGAATACCTGCCTCCACGCCCACAGCCACTCGGGGTGGATGGCCACCAGGCAGGGAGGAACTCCAGTTGTGCAGAGCTAACAGCTGGGCTCGTTCACCTGAGGGACCTGCAGGGAGCAGGCAGGCAGCTATCCTGTCTGAAGGTGGGCCTTTCAACACAGGACGCCTGTGTAACAGACGTTTTGCTGGGAGAAAGGGCATCCGACGCAGAATCAGAGACCTGGGTTTGAGCTCTAACAGCTTCGGAAGGCTGGTCAGATCCCCAGACGACCTTGTCCTGCAATGTGGGACATCCTGTGGGATAGATCGGTAACGCTGGTGGGAATGCCGGGGGGTCGGGGGGGGCGGGGTGCTGTGTAAATGTAGGTGGTATCATATCACCCAAAGCAGGCACGCAGCAGGTGAGGCCACGGTGCCACACCTGCACAGTCTTCTGTCTGGTTACTGAGAGCTGCCCCAGGTCTGTGGACTTCAGTGCTCCCCACTCACCTGTCCCTGGCAAGTGGTACCTGCAGGGTCTTCCTGAGGCTAAATGAATTGGGCACCCAGTCCTTTCTTCCTGCTCAGGCTAAAAGGTAAAGTTCAGCCTCTTCTGAGGGCTTTTCAAGGCCACAGCCACAGCGGGTGCCAGCTACCCGTGCTGAGAAGGAGGCTTCACGCCTGCGTGAGTGTGAGACAGAATCCCCACTGACTTCGCGGCTTCACCCCCCTGCATCCCAGTGCCTGCCCTCCCCCCTTCCCTTCCACACACGGGTCAGCAGAGCTGAGCTTACCTGACCTGAATTTGCCATCTCAGAAATATTCTGAGTGCTCACATCCTGGGAAGCTTGGAAAATGTCTCCAGAATAGTCTAGATTCAACTAGAAGCGACTGATGGGGGTTTCCAGCTATGGTGTGTCCCCTTGACCTGGAGCCAGGGCCAGGGAGAAGGCGTTCTCAGCCACAGTGCCGTGAACCATTAGTCGCCGAGAATATCCCCAGTGATTTTTATTTATTAATAATAGTTAAAGGGTTGGCATTTGGGGCATGATTTTTATGGCTATTGATTACAGCAGATTCAAGATCATCACCATAATGTCACTCTCTCTTTATTCTTTTTGGTGGGATCACAGAGCAGGACTCACCACCAGCACGTAGAGAATTGGACAGGAAGCTCAGGGGAGCATGAGGCGTGTGTGAAAGCCACACTGGAGGGCCTGAGTTTGCAGTGGGCAGCTCTTCTCTCTGTCTGTGGTCTGGGGATCTGTCAAAGGGCCCACTTGGGTCTGGTAAATCATATGGGAAGCCCATCTCCAGGTCCACAGTGATTGGTCTGAGGGATGGTCATTTGCTGAGCAAGACCAATTAGAATTCTTCCCCGAGATTTGTGGGTTGGACACGAGGAAAGAGGGGATCTATCTTCCTTGGGCTCATGAGCAATTACGGTGGAGACTGGGAGCTGCTGACAGCCTTTGGCAGGGGAGAAAGTGGTCAGCATGCACAAAGCCAGGAGCCCGTGGACCGGCTGTGTCCATGGGCCCACCCCTTCCTCACATAAGGCACCTCAGGCCCTTTGTGCTTAAGCTAGTTTGAGAGGGATTCTCTCACAGCCGAATCCGAACATGTTGGGGGAGGGGGCAGAGCAGAGTGAAGCAGTGGAGTGGGGAGGGCTTTGGCATTATGTGGGCAGGTGTCTGGCCATGGGGGGCAGGTCAGGGATGCTCAGGGTTACTCAGGGATACTGAAGTGGAAAAGGACATGCCCAACAGCAAGGAGCAGTGCGGGGCCCAGGGGACATCAGAACTCAAGGCAAGCAGCCAATCTCATGCTCACACCAGCCTCTGAGATGCCTGCTTCCTCCACACACAACAGGGAGCCACAGCAAACGGTTGCCAGGGCTGGAGTGGCCTGTAGGTCAGACTCCCACTATTCCAGAACCAAGGTGTGGCTGAACCCCAGGACCAGGCCTCGGGGCCCAGCTGGACTGAGCCAAGCCTGGCAGCTGTGGCCACAGTGTGGCATGATGGCCAGCTGTGAGTCCAGCCTGGCGGGCGTGCCCCTTGGCTGGGGCTGCACACACACAGCCTGCCAGGAGGAGGGGGCGGCCAGGTCTGAGGCTGGCTTCGTGGCCAGATTGACAGAGGATACAATGACCAGGCCTCTCTGTCACTTGCTTAAACACCTACTATGCGCCAGCTACACCACACCTGTCACTCCTTAAAGCCAAGGCTGTCTGTCTGACCTGCTCAAAGTGACGCCAAGACCTGGGTCTTCAGCCCTCCCCACTCCCTGGGTCATCCTTCCATGATGCGGCCCGAGTGCGTGTGTGAGAGGCAGGGCCGCGGGCTGCTGCCCGAGGAGCACTGCCCAGGACGCAGATGCTGAGCCCTGTCGCCCTTCTTTCCTCTCCCGCCTCCGGCTCCCTCAGCTAGAAGTCTAATCCCCGGCTCTCAGCCCCCTCCGTCCTCCCGTGGGGCCCAGGGACCCATCAGGTCAACAGAAGAGAGGCCTGCTGCCACACTGGTCAGTTCTCTTTGGGCCCAAGTCACAGAACCCAACTGGAGGTGGCTTAGCATCATGGATCCTTCTTCATAAGGATTCGCAGGCGTCCCCTGGAGCCCGAAGGCCCCAGGAAGGGACAGGAACTGGCACGCTCGGGTCCTCTCTCGGACCAGGGGAGACTCATCGGCTCGGGGGCCTCCAGGCCTTCCTTGTCTCCACCTTGAAAGGGAAAACTAGTCCCAAGTAAGCAAAGGAAGCTCACCCTCTGACAAAAATGTCATCCACCAAAATAAAACAAATGCACAAGGATGCACAGGATAGGCAGGAAGAGTATACCTGGGGAGTGAAACGGGAGCCACAAATGAAAGAAAAGGTGAGGCCAACAAGCCTAGGACCCTCTGCACTCAAGTCTTAGATGAAGAAAAGCGTGGCCGCGGCCTGTTTCCTTTGAACAGGGCGGCCTCTTGAGCAGAGATGTCTGACTGCTTACGGCGGACCGCTTACCCATCCAGTCCTGCGTGGTACTGGCCAGCTAGTGGGAACCGGGTACCATTCTAGGGGGCGTGAACTTCCTTTCTAGGGAAGAATCAGAGCAGCAACAAATATGGGACCTGATGCAGGTGCTGAGAGCTGGGAGGAAAAGACAGAGGGTCTGGGTCGTGAGGTGGGGCTGCTCTCCCAGAGGGGCGGTGAGGGCGGCCTCCCTGAGGAGCTGGCGTTGGAGTGGAAACCCAAAGGAAGGGAGCATTTGAGCCAAGTAAGTAGAGCACCTTCTATTTGAAAGTTATAAAAAATTCTGTCGAATATGCTTTTGAAGCTCTCCAGCCCGTGATCTGGGAGAAGAAAGACTGGGACCAACTCATTGCAGCTGGGCCATGACCAACTCCCCGATACCACCTCCCCTCTACCACCCCATCCCTACTTCTCAGGGAAAAAGAAACTTCTTGCAGTTTCTTCTCCCACCGGGGCCATGGTAGCAGCCACCTCTCTGCACAGAAACCAACCAGAGTCCCCAGGGATGTGGAGTATGGATGGGCAAAGTTCCCCTGGTCATTTGTCTCAAAGAGACGAGGAGGGAATGATGACGAGTTTGCAGGGATTGGCCGCACTGTGCATCTATTTCAGGAGGTTTTGGAGGAATGCACTGATCCTTGTGCCTTCCCCCTCCCTCCTCTCGGGCAGCGTCTCCCGCATGGCTGCTGGCCCCGCCGGGCGGGGGGTGTTTTCCCCTCTGCCGGGTTGCAGCTGTTTTTGGCTTGACCACAGGACTCTATCATGCCAGAGTTCATGTGGTTATCCAGAGCAGGAAGAATTTCCCAGAATGCCTTGAGAAACCTGAGACACTGAATGGCTTTCAGGGCTTATTGATGTGGCCAGTGCAGGAAATAGCAATACGTCAATAAATAGTTTTAGGCAGGAAACGGGGCTTAAATGGTAGCCTTAAAGTTTGGGGAACGGCACTAGGGGTTGCTGGGAGGGAGCCTGCCAGCCTGACGAGAAGCTGGGGCCAAGTACGAGACTTTGAAATGGCTGCCACCAGTCTGAGGCCCCTGGCTGGTTCTGGATGCAAGAGACTGAGTTTGAAGCGGAGCTGGGACCCAGGGGACGGCTGGTTTGGGTTGGCAGAAAGCTCCCTGTTCCAGAGGAGAAGCTGGCAGCCTGCGCTGTATGTGCCCAGAGGAGACACACAGGCTGGTTTTGGTGGCCTCTTGGCTGGCATGTTCGCAACCCATTTCGCCACCCCGTTAGTGAGAATCGCCACCGGTTGGCCGATCGCACTCGAAGCGTTCTGCTGCCCTCGTTTAAAAAACGAAGGAGAAGGGTCACAACCTGCCAATTTCTTCTTCACTAGCCTGTTTTTCTGGCCATAAAAAGATACATTCACAGAAGAGCAAAGAAATGCAGGAAATAATGAAAAGTTAAAAAATAAGGGTCATTCACCATTCCACTATTGAGAAACCACTACTGTTAACACTTGATATTCCTCTCTTTTTTCAAAAATGCACTCATGGATAAAATTATATAGTACATACCACTTTGCCTTTGCTTTCTCTTTTTTACTTGCCATTCATTCGATAGCCATTTCCCATGCTGTTATAAACTTTTCATAAACATAATTCTTAATATTTTTTATTGATTTTTAAAGAGAGGAAGGGGGAGAGAGAGACATTGATGTGAGAGAGAAACATCGATCAGTTGCCCGCCCCTCCCTGCATAGGCCCCCAACTGGGGATCAAACCTGTAACCTGGATATGTGCCCTGACCAGGAACCGAACCCTACCTTTTGTTGTACAGGATGATGCTCCAGTCACTGAGCCACACTCGCCAGGGCCATAAACATAATGTCTGATGGGTGCATGAATCATCCTTTACTTTATCACTCCTCTATTGTTGGATACTTACGTGGTTGAATTCTTGTGTGCATTAAGCTTATTTTTCCTAGTATTTTTAATTATTTCCTTGTGCTAATTACCCAGACGTGCAATTACTGGGTCAAACAATAAGAACGCCTTTAAAGCTTATTTTAAGATTTTTCATCAAAGTGCTACTGATTGACACTCCCCATCCACAAGAGTTCCTGTCTCGCTGCATCCTTCCAGCATTGGCCATGATCAGTTTTTAGCTTTGCTAATACAAGGGGCCAGTGTGTGTGTGTGTGGGGGGGGGGGGGGGGGGGTTGACTTTCATTCAATTGCTACTGAGATTTAATTAATTCTTTGACATTTGAATTATCTTTTAATGCCCTTTACCCTAACCCTTTGTCACATTTATTGCAGATATTTTTCCCAGAATATTATTGCCTTCTAAGAGTGTTTATACTATTTTGTTGCATTCCTCTGTTGTGTTAATATATAGAAAGCCCTTCTTTATCCAGAAATTTGACAAATACTCAATTTCATTTTCTTCAAGTTCTTATGGTTTGTCCTTTAAAAAACAAAACAAAACACACACATTTACCTCTTTATTCCATCTGGAATTCATCTTAGGGCCCAGTGTGAAGGGAGACTCTAGGTTACCCTCTCCCCCCACCCTCTCACACGTAGACCGCTGTCTCTGTGCTGTGGCTTCAGAGAATAATGCTTCCTTTGCCACTGATGGGTGGTTCTCCGGAGACCATGTGATGAACCCTATGGGTGCCGAATTTGTTTCTAGGCTGTCCGATATAGCTGTCCATTCTTGCGTCAGTTCCACACCCTTTTAATTATTCAAGTTTCGGATAGGTGAAAAGAAATACAGCTCCTTACAGTTTTGTTTTGTCTTGCTTTGTTTTTAGCTATCTCCCCTGTTATTCTCTCAAAGTACTTCCAGGATAATTTTTTTCAAGTCTCTATTCCCCCTTACCCTCCAGCGTTCACATTGGAATATAGAGTACAAATTGGTGCTGAATCTGTGAACCACTTCACGGAGAATTACCGTCTTTGGATGCTGTCCACCCACTAAGGAACACTATGTGTATCTTCCCTTGTTTTCAGACTTACTCTTAAATCTCAGTTCAATTTGCAGTTTTCTTCATAGAAATCTTGTACATTCCTTAATGTCACTTAAGAATTTATATTGTTTTACTTAAAGGGCTTTTGTGCATTCAGTTATCTCGCTGATTAATCCTATCATAGAAAAACTGTAGGCTTCTGTGTATTAATTTTGCATTTAAATACAGCAGTAGTTCATTAGTTTGTTCATAAACTCTCTTATTAATTATAATCTTTATTAGAAAACTAGAGGCCCAACACACGAAACTCGTGCAAGGAGCTCAGCTCTCGCAGCCCCAGCTTCATCCAGAAGTCATCCGGACGGTCGGTCCGCAGTCTGGTCTAATTAGCATATTAGCTCTTTATTAGTTGGATTCTCTTGGGTTTTGCATATATGTAATCATTTTACTAGTAAATCATTTTATCTCCTTCCTTCCAAGGGTCATGGATATTTCTGCTGCTTATTAATCAGGCCCATTGATGTCCTATATTATGTTGGCAGGTTTCCTGATACTAACTCATCTTTGCCTTTCTGGGATAAAATCTACTTGGTTATTGTGGATCTATTTGCTGGTATTTCATTTAGTACTTTCACATCTATTCACATTAGAGAAATTAGCCATAGACTTCCTTGTTTGACATTTACTATCATTATGAGATTTGGGTCATAGGGAACTGGAAAAGCTTATCTTTTTCTATGTTCTGGGTCAATTTGCATAGCAGAGTAGTTACCTAATTGTTTTAAAGTTTGAATAACTTACCTAAAAAAATCATAAATGTAGACACCTCTTAATTCTTTCAGAACTTTTCATTTTGTTTTATGACCTTTAGTCTTCTCCAACTTTTCATTTCTATTTTTCTAGTAAAGTTTGGTATATTTATTTTTTTAAATCACCTATTTCATCATTTTTTCCAAAATCATCAGCATAGAGTTATAAATAGCTTTTATTTCTCTTTTTATCTACTCCATATCTATTTTCAATTTTTTGGTATTTCTAAATTTATTTCTAGTTCTTGATTTTATATATGATTTCTGGCTTTATCAGTAGTATGTGCTAAATTCAATAGTATATTTTACTCCATATATCCAAATTTTAGCATGTAATAAATATTTTTAAATATGAGGCATTTTACATTCTTTTTTTTATACTAAGTCTTCAAAAACTAGTGTCAATTTTACACCTTACAGCACATCTCAGTTTGTGTATTTATTTTTCATTGTGGTAAAAAGAAAAAAACACATAACATAAAACGTGCCATATCTCAACCATTTACAAGTGTACAGTTCATTCATGTTAAGTATAAGTCACATTGTTATGCAACTCATTGGCAAAGCTTTTTCAACTTGCCCAAAACGGAAACTTTAATCCATTAAACAACTCCCCGTAGTCCCCTGCCCCCGGCCCAGGCAACCACCATTCTTTCTGTTTCTACTCGGTACCTACTGGAACTTACAATGTTCTGTGACTGGCTTACTCACTGAGCCTCATGTCCTCATGGTTCACCCGTGGTGTCGCATGTGTCAGCCTTTCCTTCCTTTTCGAGGCTGAGTAATATTCCATCGTCTGCATAGACCACTTTCTGTCACTCACCCATTGACAGACACTGGGTTGCTTCCACCTCTTGGCTCCTGTTGAAAGTGCTACTGTGAACATGGGTATGCAAATATCCTGCTTTCGGGGGTGTTTTTTGGATATATATCCAGAAGTGCAATTGTGGGGTCGTATTGTGATGATGTTTTTAATTTTTGAGGATTGCCATACTGTTTTCCATGGCAGCTGTATCCTTTAGGTTTTGGGGTTGTTGTTTTTTTTAAGACAAGCACATGAGTGGGATTTTTTTTTTTTCTCAAACATCTGCTATGTAAGATTCTTTCTCCTGCTTTCACTCATAGCTGGGTGTGCTCTTTTATCCTCAAGCATATGAAGATGTTGCCTCAGTGTCTCTGAATTTTAACATTAAATGTACAAGTAGAAGGTCAACAATGTTGTTGTGCCTTTGTGAGAAATCTAGGGGTTATTTTTTTTCCCTTCACAGCTATTTGTAGAATTCTTTCTTCTCTTTGAAATTAAAATGAAAATTCTCTTGCTAAGTAAATGTGAGCTCCCAACATCCCTCTACCTGGAATCCCCAGTGGCTTTTAAGACCTTTTCTTGTATCATAGCTATGAGTTAACATGTCTTATCTTAGCCTTAATGCAATGGCTGGCACTCAGTTGGGCAATAATACTTTTAAGAATGAATGAATGGCCCTAGTGGTTTGGCTCAATAGATAGAGCATCAGCCTGTGGACTGAAGGGTCCCGGGTTTGATTCTGGTCAAAGGCACATGCCCAGGTTGTGGGCTCAATCCCCAGTGGGGGGCAAACAGGAGGCAGCCGATCAATAATTCTCTCTCCCCATTGATGTTTCTATCTCCCTCTCCCTTCCTCTCTGAAATCAATAAAAATACATTTAAAAAAAAGAAAAGAATGAATGAATGACTAATTTTTTCATTATCCTCTAGGCCCCTTGCAGGCAGGGGCTGTAGCTGCGTCTCTGCCCCAGTGCTGGATCTCCGTACACCCCTGCTGACATGCACCGGGCAGTGCTCTAATTGCCCTCCCTCGTGTGGGGGGCATGACTTTGGGGTTAGCACAGGGAGAGCGCTTAGGCACAGGGAGTTGAATGGCGGACCTGGGGAAGAACAGGTGCTGTGGCACTGCTCACCCATTCCTGTCCTTGAAAACGCGAGGACCAGCCCTTAGAGGCCCCGCAGCAGAGCAGGCAGCAGAGGGGGTGGCACCCGGCCCCGCAAGGCTGACTCGGTCTCTCGTTCCTCCGCAGAAGGACTTCACGGTGCGGGAGGCGCTGCAGCAGCAGGACGTGGAGCGCTGGCTGGGCTTCATCACCTTCCTGTGCGAGGTGTTCGGCACCATGCGCAGCAGCACGGGCGAGCCCTTCCGCGTGCTGGTCTGCCCCATCTACACCTGCCTCCGGGAGGTAAGGCCCCGCGACGTCTGTGATGGAAACTCCGCCTGGGGCACCAGGGGAGCCGTGGGGGGACCAGTTATAAAGCGATTATCCTTGGTAAGGAGAAGCGGCCCCTCCCCCGCTGTTTACCAAAGCCAGCTCTTCATTGATTGCGTTTACGTATAAAGGTAAATGGCCCCCAAAGAAAGCATGGCTGACTCAGGCTGCAGGAACTCCTCACGGAGGACGCTGCCTGCAGTGAGTATTATTATTTGAATGAATGGATCTTGGGCCTGGGTCGGTTCCCATTGAAGTACTTAAAAAAAAAAAAAGATGTGCTTCTGAAAAAGAAAGAAATAAGAACAAGCCAGAACTTTTGAGAAGCAAGAGGTCAGTGGGGCACTTTCTGGACCAGGCACGATTGCCCCTTTCGAAGGCCGCCCTAGCTGCTGTCCGCACAGAATTGGCAGTGGCACATGTGGGCTGGGGGCCGAGGGGGCCGCTGGGTCTCCAGGGAGAGGTTGGGGGCTGGGAGCACCGCTGAGAACGTGAGGATGGAAGGACGGTTTGCAGCCCAGTTGTATTTTTGAGTTAGTGCCAACAGAACCTGCAGACACGAGCTACAGAGAAGGGAGAAAGTGCTGGGGGCTCCGTGGTCGGGATGGGGAGTCCGGAAGAGAAGTGGGGGGAGGAGGGGTGGACACCAGGAGCCGGCTTTTATGTCTGGGTGACCTGTTGGTCGTCCCCAGGGCACCGCCATGTGGTTGCTCAGGTGGAAGTGTCTGAAGATAAGGAGAAGGTCATCCTGAGGACACGGATTGAGCGTCATGTTGATGTGTACCTGGTGCTCAGGGCTGGAGACTCGATGGGGTCACCCAGGGAGAGGGTGCAGGTGGAGGGGGAGGACAGGAGCCAGCGAGGGGGGGGGGGGGACCCGAGGCAGAGAAGGTTCCAGGAGAGCGTGAGGATCATCACAGCTCTCCTTCCTGGGAGCGGGGCAGCCTACCTCACATGTGCCGTACCCCACCACCACCCCCACCCCAGCAGCAGGTCCCAGGACCCAAGGAGGAATGGCCTCTGGGGAACCGATAAAACCCCAGAGAAGTGGCCTGAGTTTAGCAACCAGGAGGTCAGGGGGCCGCGGTGTCAGTGGAGTGCGCACGGGAGTCACATGGGGCTCCGCTCAGGAGTCGGTGGCGTGAGGGGCCTGAGTGCGGACTAGTCTTTGGAGAAGTGTTTCTGTGGAAGGGACTTGTCAGCTGCAGGGACGTGTGGGGCCAAGGTG
>NW_006290631.1:1838463-1846563 GCF_000327345.1 Myotis davidii | reverse complement strand
CAAATGTTCCGTTTCTGGGAAACGGGGTGCTTTTCCAGGCTGCGTGGCTGCCGGGGAAGCAGAGCGCAGGCCCTCCTGGGCGCTTCGTAAGCCCGCAAGCCTCCGCCCGTCCACAGAGCCAGACCTCCTAACACGCTCTCGGATTCAGACGGTTTCTCAGGCTTACACGATGGTCTCTCTGACTGTATTTCACTCCCAAAGTGTGCGAAGCTTAGAATGCAGCTCTGCATCCCGTACCCCTTTGGGGATGATGTGAAGGCAGGAGGCAGGAGGCTGGCCTAGGTGGCCTCGAGGGGCCCTCCTGTCCCGCCCTGAGTTGCCCTGAGCCCCTGACCACCCATCTGAAGGCAGAAGGCAGCACTTTCTAGGGCAGTGACCTGGATTGTTCCCTCTGCGTGATCTGGGCACCTCCTGGCGTCGCTGTCACCTGCCCCCTCGCACCCCCCCAGCAGGAAGCAGGGCTGAGCACTGCCCGGGCTGCCGGGACACTCTGACACGGCCTGTGGCAGTGCACACACGGTGGTGTGAGGTCCGGAAGGCGCCAGGAGGGCTGCGCCGACAAGAAACAAGCACCCTCCCCTAGCGCCCACTGGTTTCATGCACTGAACTCCATGGGAAGGTGTCACGATCCCCGACCTCTGCCGTGCCCCTTGGTAAACTCGAGGAGTAAATAAATCATCTGTGGCTCCCACCGTTCTGTCAAAGAGGAAACCGGAGCCCCATGTTCCCCGCCACCACTCGGGGCCCCGTAGTGAGGCGGTTCAGGAGCTTAGCCCTGGGTTCCAATCCTGCCTCTACCATTGCTTAGCTGTGCCATCATCGGGGAGAGCTCGCCTGCTCTGAGCCTGTTCCTCATTGGTGGAGAGGGGTCACACTCCTCTACCTACAGGTTTGGGGAGGAAGACTGAGATGGAGAAGGTGCTAAGTGCCCTGGGGCAGCTAGGTTGGAATGTGGAAGAAATGCCCCAGGGACTTGCTCTAGGGCAGAATGGCTCCCTAGAGCAGTGATGGCAAACCTTTTGAGCTCGGTGTGTCAGCATTTTGAAAAACCCTAACTTAACTCTGGTGCCGTGTCACATATAGAAATTTTTTGACACTTGCAACCATAGGAAAACAAAGACTTATATTTTTGGTATTTATTTGATATATTTAAATGCCATTTAACAAAGAAAAATCAACCAAAAAAGTGAGTTCGCGTGTCAGAGGTTCGCCATCACTGCCCTAGAGTCTGGGGTCCTCCAGTCTGACTTAGGGCCTGGGCACACGCCACATCTTAAAGGGGCACAAGGGCTGAATGCCCTTTGAGGGACACACAGCCAGTCTAGGCTCCACCTCACCCAGAGCTCCGGAGCTCCCAAACCAGGGCTCTTTCCAATAGAGAACTCAGTGTCCCTGAAAGAGAAGATTGGGAAAGAAAGGTGCGCCCTGGGGCCCTTGGGAGAGCCCGTGCCCTTCCCAGAATTCAGGAGACAGACACCTGAATTCTTAGCCACCTGCTGCCTCCCCTACCTTATCACACACATACTCATCCCCAGTCCTCACCCACAGCAGGTTAAGCCAGCTCTAAGAAGTTTCTGGAAGCCAAAGGCACTGCTGCTGCCTTTCTCCTTGCTGGAACATTTTAGGCTTTTTCCCTGGGCCCTGCAGGCGGCTGGCCCCAAATCATCCGGCCCAGCCTGCCCTGGGGGCCTCCCAGAACCATCCCCAGGCTCACAGTTCCAACTTCCCACTAAGGAGCATCCTGGCCATGCTCCGAGCCCCACAACCAGACGTGCCCATGGCTGCACCCCAAAGTCCTGCTCAGTCCAGGTCCTCTTGGCGTGGGCCCAGACCCACCTCCCTGCCTCCCTGCGCCAGGGCACACCTGGCACATCCTCACAGCTCCCTCCTTCCACGTGGCCTTGGAGTAGGTGGTATTTAGTGCCGATAACAGCACGGTCCGCAGCTCAGTCTAAAGCATGGCGTGAATTCTTTTCCCTTGTAACTCAGCACCTGAGCATTATCATCCCCATTTTCTAGAGCAGGGGTCCCCAAACTACAGCCCGCGGGCCACGTGCAAATACAAATATGGTATTTGTTCCCGTTTTGTTTTTTTACTTCAAAATAAGATATGTGCAGTGTGCATAGGAATTTGCTCATAGTTTTTTTTTTAAACTATAGTCCAGCTCTCCAACGGTCTGAGGGACAGTGAACTGGCCCCCTGTTTAAAAAGTTTGAGGACCCCTGATCTAGAGAACAAAGAGGTCAGGCTGCTCATCAGGGCCACACGGCCAGCAGGCAGCAGCGTCCACGTTGGAATCCAGGTCTGAGCGCCAGCCGAGTTCCTCCTCCTACCGGCCCGCTTCCCTGCCTGGCGAGCAGAGCAGCTGCTCTCCTTCTATTCTCAGTCCACAGCCCAGCGCCTGCTGCGTGGCGGAGGCCGAATCGATCTCTGTGGAATCGATTCTGTTTTTGCCATAAATAGCCTTTGCCAATCAGAGATGCTTCTTCGAGGGGCAGAGAGGAATACTTTTCAATGAGTCCTTCTATTTCAGAGCCAGTGGTTTCTGCCAACATGGCTTTCAAAGTGATTGAAGAGTGTTATTGACGGCCCAAAGCTGCAGGCGTCCCCTGTCCTCCTGCTTACCACTCGTATTCGCCTCATGAGCCCTTTTTAATTTTTATAATGTTTTTAAATTTTTATGGTGGTAAGAACCCTTAGCATGCAATCCACCCTCTGAACAGATGGTTAAGTGTACAAAACAGTATTGTTATCTATAGGCGCAATGTTGTGCACATCTCTAGAACTTACTCATCTTGCATAACTGAAACTTTGAACCCAGGGGTTAGCAATTCCCTACTTCCCCCTCCTCCCAGACCTCTGGCAGCCACCATTCTGCTCTTTGCTGCTGTGAGCATGACTGTTTAGATACTTCATGGAAGTGGAAATATGCAGTGTTGGTCCTGTGACTGGCTTATTTCAACACTTAGCTCGTTTCCAGATCTTGGCTACTGTGAGTCATGCTGCGATGAACATGGGACTGCTAATACCTCTTCAAGATCTTGATTTCGATTCTTCTGAATAAATACACAGCAGTGGCCTTGCCGGGTCATATGGTGGTTCTATGTTTAATGGTTTGAGCAACCGCCATACTGTTTTTCATAGCAGGTGCACTGTTTTTGCATTGCCGCTAACAATGTATAAGAGTTCTCATTTCTTCACCTCCTTTCCAACACGTGTTGTCATATATACATATGCCATCCTCACAGGGATGAGGTGATATCTCATAGCTTTGTGTTTTGCGTTCCTCTGGTGATGAGTGACAGTGAGTGTCTTCCCCTCTCTGTTGGCTATGTGTATCTCTTCTTCGGGAAAATGTCGATTCAAGTGCTTCGTCCATTTTTTAAATCTGGTTATTAGTTCTTTTGCTGTTGGGTGGTAGGCATTTCTTACATATTTTGAGAACTGACCCCTTTTCAGACACATGGTTTGTAAGTATTTCCCCCGTTCTGTAAGTTGCGATTCCACTCTGTTGATTGTTTCCTTTGTGGGACAGCTTTCTAGTTTGAGGAAGTCTCGTCTGTCTAGTTTTGCTTTTGTGCTTTTGGTGTCATATCCATAAAGTCACAGTCAAGACCAGTGTCATAAAGCTTTTCCCCTTTGTGTTCTCTGAGGAGTTATAGTTTCAGGTCTTGTGTTAACTCTTTAATCCATTTTGTTGTGTGTTATAAGAGTCCAATTTCATTCTTTTGCATATCCAGTCTTCCCAACACCATTTGTTGAAGAGTCTTTCCTCTCCCCGCTGTGTTTTTTGGCACCTTTGTCAAAGATCAGTTGACCATATGCATAGATTTATTTCTGGATTCTCAACTCTGTCCAATTGATCTATATATCCATTTTGATTATTGTAGCTTTATAATATACTAGAGGCCTGGTGCATGAAAATTCATGCACTTGGGGGCAGAGGGGAGGGGGGTCCCTCAGCCTGGCCTGCGCCCTCTTGCATTCTGGGAGCCCTCGGGGGATGTCCAGCTAATGGCTTAGGCCCGCTCCCCAAGGAATCGGGCCTAAACTGGCAGTCAGACAGACATCCCTCTGGCAACCCGGGAGCCCTCAGGGGATATCTGACTAACAGTTTAGCTCCCCGTGGGGCGTGGGCCTAAGCCGTTAGCCGGACATCCTTAGTGCTGCCACAGATGCGGGAGAGGCTCCCACCACCCGCTGGGCTGGCCAGCCATGAGCCGGCTTCTGGCTAAGCGGTGCTCCCCCTGTGGAAACGCACTGACCACCAGGGGGCAGCTCCTGTGTTGAGCATCTGCCCCCTGGTGGTCAGTGTGCGTCATAGTGACTGGTTGTTCCCCCACTAGGGTCAATTTGCATATTACCCTTTTATTGCATAGGATTTTGAAATCAGGAAGTATAATTCCTCCTGAGTTGTTCTTTTTTAAAATTGTTTCATGGTTATTTGGCTATGTGGAGTCTTTTGTGATGTCATATGAATTTAAGAATTATTTGTCTACTTCTGTAAAAAAAAATTCCATTGGAATTTTGATAGGGATTGCATTGAACCTGTAGATCACTTTGGCTAGGATGGACATTTTAATAATATTAACTCTTTCGACCCATGATCAGAAACGAGACAAGAGTACCCACTCTTACCACTCCTACTCAGCATATTATGGGAGGTCCTAGCCAGAGCAATTAGGCAAGAAAAAAGACATAAAATGCATCCAAATCAGAAAAAAAGAAGTAAAATTATCTCTGATTATAGGACTTTATATAGAGAAAACTCTAAAGTCCCTCCAAAAAAACTGTTAGAACTATTAAATGAATTTAGTAAAGTTGCAGGGTGCAAAAATTAACATACAAAGTCAATCGCATTTCTTCCCACTAGTAACAGAGTATCTGAAAAATATTTTTTTGAGAAAATGATCCCATTTACAATAGCATCAAAAAGAAGAAAATACTTAGGAATAAACTTAACTACAGAAGTGACAGGCTTGTACACTGAAAACTACAAACTGTTGTTGAAAAAAAATTAAAGACGATACAAACAAATAAGGTCGTTTTCAATAGCTTTCTAAGGACCCCTTCATCCTGCCGGAGTCCTCGACCAAACTGTGGCCGCAGTGATCAGGATTTCTCACCCAAGCTAATGGTTTCATCATTTCCCGTGTCAGCGGGAGCCGACCGGCCAGGGTTTAGGTCTGGTTCCCCCAGCACCATCCTCTCCCCCCCCCCTTTCCTGACCCTGCAATGCTCTCAGCCCCCTCCACTCCTCCGTCACCTCTGTGACCCCATGGAGATTCCACTAGCCTCCTCCCCATTATCATTGAATGCTTTTCTCTGGGCCCCTTACTTTAAGAGCTTCGCTGAAAATTCCTCTGGCAGGGGTGCCGGTGTGGCTTTTAACCCCTTACACCTGTTTCCTTTGAACAGACTTGGCCTGTGCCTGGTGGACCTGCCTGTATACACCCCCTCTCATTCTTTCTCTCTGTCTTCCAATCTCTGCAGTCCACTCTACTCGTGCTTCCCACCTTCCTGCCCTCTTCCGAGTCCGGCAGCCGTTGCCAGAGGTCAGGAGTAGAGAAAAGGAGGAAGGGAGGGGGTGCCTCTGTCAGGAATCTCTCGTACCTCTGCACCCCCCTCTGACCCCACCAGCCTCTCCCTCTGGTTGGCTCCCTTACTCTCCTCCCCTCCAGGCCCCAGAAACCCCATCCACCCCACCCTGCCCTTTCCAGAGGAAGGGCAGGGAGGGGGCAGGCACCTCTGGGGGGTGTCTGCAAGGGGCACCCCCCCCCCCCCAGGGATGCAACTGGCTGGGCTCCTGGAGGAGGCCGGTAGGCGCAGGCCGGGGAGAACACAGAGGGCAGCAAGTCAGGCATCTCAGGAAATGAAATTGCTCCGTGCAACAATGAGAGCCACTTTTTTAGCTTTCGCATGAGCGTGCATTCAATTGCTCACATTGTTTTGGCTCCAGGGGAAATCTGACATCGGAAAAGGCCAAGATGAAGTGGGTGTGGGTGGAGATCCTCTGCCGTTTCACAGGCTGAGTCTAGCAGCACAGTCTTCCAGGCACCTTTCCTTCCAGGGGGACTCCTCCTTCCCTCCCCAGAGCAGGAGACGGAGCCGCAGTCAGCGGTTATTAGCCGGCAGGGCCCTCTGTGGCCAGAAGGAGCCCAGGTCGCCCCGGGCAGCTGTGCTCCCTCCCGGGGAGTGGAGATTTGAAATCGTCCTCCACGCAGCCCAGTTGTGCAAGGCTGCACCATCTTGAGAAGCTCGGACAAACTGACAAATTCCCAGACCTCTCCTTCAGCCAATTAAACCAAACTTGGTGGGGATGGGTTTGGAGGGAGGTAGACAGAAGCTCTCCGTGTGACTCCAGTGTGCAGCCAACACTGGAAAATAGGAGTAGGTGCATCTTAGGTGCGTTTAGTGAGCAGCCACTGGGGAGCAGAGCTGGGGGAAGGGACAGCTGGGAGAGCCAGAGAGACTGAGTTTGCGTCCCAGCACTGCCCCTCAGTAGCTGTGGGGCCTGGCTCTAATTCTTTAACCTTTCTGAACCTCCGCTTTCTACCTGTAGCAGGGAAAGAATACTCACCCTGCAGGCTTGTTTTAAGGCTGAAAGTGCCTGCGATGGTCGATGGTCGTGTAAAGCAAGGACAATGAGCTGGCATGCCGCGGGTTGCTCTGGAAAGCAACCCGTGTTCCAGGCATGTCTGTTGAGAAGTGCCCCATCACAGACTGCCCCTGAAAGTCAGGTCCATCCTCCTAACCGGGCACCAAGGGCCCCCCACAATCACACACGTACCCCCTTTCCTGGGGAGTCTCTGCTGAGTCCTGTATGGCTGCAGCCACGCTGTTCCCATTGCATCTCCACACAAGGCTTCTTGCATTCTTCCTGCCTGGAGCTCGCTCTTCCTCTTCTTCCTACCTGGCTCTTGTCCACCTTCCAGGCCAAACTCTCTCCCCACCTGGCCCCCGCCCTGCCCTGACTCACTCCTCCGCAACCCTGTAGAACTAGCATCCACACAGGGCCCTTGCTCTCTGGACTTGACCTTTGCCTGGTGGTTGTACAAATGCCCTTTGACCTCTCCTTGGTCTTTTAAATCATTTCAGTCTTTCATGGGGACCTGGGGGTAGTAGGCTGGGTCTTGTCTGTCACATAACCCAACAGCATTCTGCTCAGGCTCCTGCGTTCGCTCAGTAAGCAGTGATTTGGTTTGAGACGATGCTACTTTCTCATGAACTGCAGAGGTTCCCAGCTATATTGGAAGAGGGCAATATAAATGGTGACCCTTCTCCAAACGGTTTACAATCCGCTTGGCTACCGCATCCCCCAAAATTTAGCAGCCATGAACATTTATGATGGGTTGTGCACATGCATATAGAAGAAGGGGGAATCTAGGGGTCTGGGCAGCTGCTTAGGGGCAGAGGGGAAGAGGAGACGAAGCTTCAGGGGCAGTGGGCTTTGCACAGGTATTGGTGGGGAGGGAGAAAGGGCCCTGAGAAGAAAGCTTTGAGTGGAGGCTTGGGGCCAGAGTGAGCCTGGGTGCCTGTTTGTCTCTGTGATAAAGAGAGGGTCTGAGCGGAGTTGTGGGCAGGGGCTGGCTCCCAGCAGATGCATTTGGGTGGACGCAAGATGATACTGGAACCTCTGACAGGTTCTAGGCCGGACAGCAACCCCATGGCAAGCGTACAGGAGAGTTTGTGTATTCATTCAGCAAACACCGAGGAAAATGCCACTTCTTCATTGAACGGAACCGTCTCCTAGACACATTTTGTCCTAGGAATGGATTTAGATAAAGCCAAGTCTGGGCGCTCCCTGGCCAGGGCACAGTGGAAAGAACAGGGCTCAAAACAGGGTGAGGGGGGAGCAGGAACGTGGGAGAAAGAAAGCAGCCTTCCCGAGGCAGGTACCCGGCCCCTGGGCCCTGTGTGGCCGCAGAGTCCTCCAGGTCCAGCAGCTGCGGCTATGAATACCCCAGCGTAAGCAGCCATTCCTGTAACCTGCGCAGAAATAACTCCCCGCGGCTGTGCCCCCTCCGGAGATGCTGTTCCCCCTCCCACTCAGCAGCCAGGGCGCTCCATGGCGGGAGCCCCCGACCTGCTCAGGCACC
>NW_006290631.1:1836267-1838231 GCF_000327345.1 Myotis davidii | reverse complement strand
TAAGGCTGGAGTTCTTTTCCTCCTCCAGATAAAATCCGGGTCGCCCCCACCCCTCACCCCCCACCCTTTAACTGTTCCACTTCCTCAGCCAGACTCTGCGAACTAAAATGTGAAATCTGAAGCCAGTGTTCCCCCTAGCAACCACGGTAACACAGGATCTGAGAGAGAGCCTGGAGTTATAAAAATACCAGCTTCCACCAGGCACTGGTTCCACAGGGAGCCCAGTCTCCACGCCAGAACCGGTTTTAAACGGTTTTAAAACCCACGAGATTTCCCAGCCTGTCTCCACGGGGCTCCCCGCGGGAGGGGGCGGCTGCCAGGGCTGGGTAGGTTCTCCAAAGCCTGGAGATGCAGAGCGGACGTGGCTCTCTGAGAACTAGGTCGCCGCACGCAGGGTATATGGGTGGGAGCAGGTTCTCTTAAACATCCAGTCTTCGGCATTTTTTAAAAGTTGGATGGGATTGCCTCCAGCCCTTAGAGTTGCCACCCAGGGCGTCTTCAGCGCCCCCAGCCCTTCCCAGTGACACAGATGGGAGTGATTGAAAGTAGTTGTAATTAACCTCACCGTTTCCCAGTAGGAACTGTACGTGTAAGGCCTCCGGTAGAGGTGGCTAAACGCTCCTGCTCAGGGCTAAAAAGGAAAACCCAGCTCTTCCCGCCCCCCACGGATGCCCCTTAGACATGGCCAGGACGGGGTTCACTTGCCCGCCTGAGCTCAGCGCCGCCTGCAGGGGGCGCCTGGCCTCAGACTGCAGACTGGCCTGGCCTCCGCAGCCCCGGGCAGAGCCCTCCCTGCCTCCCCCGCCTCCTTCAGCTCTCCTCCTCCTTCCTCTTATCTCCTGGGGCCATGCCTTGTAATTTTGAAAAATATTCTAACTCACTAATTAATGTCTGAACTTCAAGAGGCCCTGCTTTGTGCAGAGCCGCGCTGAAGGCGGCGGGGAGGGAGGAGCCGGAGGCCTTGGCGGGAGGGGCGGGCGGGTTTTTCTAAACTGGCGAAGGGAATGGACGGTAGAGGATAAACTTTCTTGCTGGAGTTGTGTGTACAAGATACACACGTCCACGTAGCCGCATACGCATGCATCTGTTTAGATCAGTGGTTTGCAACCTTTTTCACCTCCTGGCGCCCATGAACTAATTACTAAAATTCTGCTGCACACCAAAAAATATATATTTTGCCAACCTGTCAAAAAAAATAGATATAATTTTTGTTAATTCACGCCAGACAGCTATTGTGTTGGCTGTTGCCATTTTTTTATTTTTTATTTGAGGATCTAAGGGAAACGAGGTTAGTGCCCCGACTCAATAGTCAGGTATTGCGTGTTTTAAAAACTCGGCAGCACATCATTTGAAAACTACTGGTGTAGATTTTTTAATCCTTTGGGTTTTAAAAAATAAGAAGACACCCCCACCGCACCCCCACGGTTTCCCAGTAGGGTGACGTCACAGTCTGTTCCGCCAGCCAGCGTGGGAGCACAGGGGAGGCAGGCTGGGCACTTTCTGCGTGTTAGGTCCCGTGGGGGAACCGACATTTAGAAGATAAGAAAGCCGACGCTGTGGGGCTGAAAAATGGCCATCAGGCACTTCAGATAACCCAGAAGTCAGAAAAATAAAGTTTGTCTGTTTCCCACCCTCAGGGAGGGTGTGAATAGCCCCACTGACTCCTGGCCTGGACCCCTCAGTGCCCCTCTAATTGCCATGCCTCCCGGTGGCTTGCCCATCCCCCATCCCGCCCTGCCCAGCCTTCTGTCCTCTCTCAAGTAACCTCCACCCAACAATCTGGGTGTTCAGTGCTGGGCCGGCTGCTGGGCCCGGGGCATGAGCAGGCTGTGGTCTCTGCGCGCCCATCAGCTGGGGAGGGGAAGCAAAATAATGAAGTGCCCTGTGCTGGGAGCTGGAGCGTACCTCACACACAGCTCCCGGGCCCACACTGCACCTTCTGCTTTAACCTGCTCCAGCTCTCA
>NW_006290631.1:1835127-1836194 GCF_000327345.1 Myotis davidii | reverse complement strand
GCAGCTGTGGATAACAAATACCATTGAGGCAGCACCTGTGCGTCTGGGACAGCCCCAGTTAGGAACACCTTTTCCCTTCTGTCCACCTCTAGACAGAGCTAGAACCCAGCTCCTCACTCGTGGCTCCATTCTCCCTGCGGCCAGCAGTGATCGGGAGGCAACAGGTGGCCTGGGCCAGGCCCGGTGAGAAGAAACCACCAGGAACCACCTTTCTTGTGGTGGGAAGGGTCGGGTGCTGGGGTCGGGGGACAGACTTCAGAGCCAGACACGCACGCGGTTCACCCTCCCTGGCCCTCAGCTCCTTCTCGGGGTGAGGATTAAATGTACTTCAGTTGATTTGCTAATTACAAACTGACTTCCTCCCGTCCCTGTAACAGGACACACAGAACAAAGACGTGAAACACAAAGGATGGTGGGATAAAGGATCCGTCGGTAGCATCTTTTTATCGTGCCAAATGTCGTGCTTCTTACTGAGAAAACATGTGAAGGGACACAGTGAAACCAGTCTCAGGCCTGTGCCCTCGATGTTCCTTCTGGGAGGGTGCACTTCCAGGTACCCCTCCAGGTCTTGCCGATGCCAGTTCCTCGGTGGGTGCTCCCTGACCCTACACCTCCTCCCCAGGATCTGGCTTTACCATACAGGTGTCTTTTTGTTGTTAATCTGTTTGTTTTCTGTCTCCCGAGTTAGCATGGAAAGGCTGGGGATATGTCTGTTCTCTTAGCTATGTCCCCAGTGCCTTGAACAGTGCCTGACATGGAGTAGGTGCTCAATAAACACTTGTTGAATAGCTTAATGAAATAGAATGTCTAGATTGAACAGAGCAGAGACAACAGCTGCCCCTCTAGAGTTAGTCTGGGCAGACTTCTCTTAGGACCGTGGTCGGCAAACTGCGGCTCGCGAGCCACATGCGGCTCTTTGGCCCCTTGAGTGTGGCTCTTCCACAAAATACCACGTGTGGGCACGCACGTACAGTGTGATCGAAACTTCGTGGCCCATGTGCAGAAGTCGGTATTTTGTGGAAGAGCCACATTCGAGGGGCCAAAGAGCCCTTTGTGCCTCTGGGCAC
>NW_006290631.1:1823797-1827707 GCF_000327345.1 Myotis davidii | reverse complement strand
CTGCGCCTGGGGAGCCACATGTGGCTCTTTGGCCCCTTGAGTGTGGCTCTTCCACAAGACACCACTGTACGCAGGTGCGCGTACAGTGCGACTGAAACTTCGTGGCCCCTGCGCAGAAATCGGTATTTTGTGGAAGGGCCACACTCAAGGGGCCAAAGAGCCGCATGTGGCTCGCAAGCCGCAGTTTGCCAACCACTGTCTTAGGAGATAAATCCAGAATCCTTAAAGAGGCAAGGTGTGTGAGCAGGGTGGGGCTGGCTGGTAGTGGTCTTTGGAGATGAGCTAGAATGGAAGAGAGAAGAGAGACACTCTCCCAAATCAAACTCAAAAGAAGTAATCTGTGCTCACAGGACCAGTGAACCGTGCAGAAGTGCTGTCAGCCAGCGAAGCTGCCTGTGTTCTATCCCCGCATTTCACTCTGGTCGAGGGGTCTTTTCTCGACTTTGGTTTGCCAGGCTTCGTATGATGTTAGTCTGCCCACAGTCCGAGCCCCATGAGCCACAGTCAGGCTCAAAGTGGGCTTCTGGCACAGCTTCCTGGATGGGGAGCCGCGTGGAGGGGGTTCCTGGGGGGCTGCTGAGTGCGCACCTGCTGTGTTCCATGTCAGCCTGGAGATGCAGGCGGAGTAGCAGGGCCTTCCTCTCCTGCCTCTCCTGTGAGGAGGGAGGCGGCAGGAGGATGCGCAGGACACAAGAGGTGCTGTGAGGGTGGGAAGTAGGTGACAGCCTGGCACAGGAGGTGGGAGAGTGGAGCAGGTGGGAGAGGACAAACATTGAGGACAATGGAAACCTCTTAGCCCTGAACATTCTCAACACAGTCCCAGCTGGGCAGCCACTATGTCGTATGTTTTCTATTAGCTGCATTTTGTTAAAAGAGAACAGGCGAAAATAATTTTAATATCTTTTATGCTATCCAATATATCCAAAGCATTATTTCAACATGTAATCAACATTAAAAAGATCAATGAGGTTTTTAAGAATATTTTTATTGATTTCGAGAGAGAGAGAGGAAGGGAGAGGGAGAGAGAAAAACATCAATGGGAGAGTGAAACATTGATCAGCTGCCTCCTGCACGTCCCCCCCTCCCCCCCCCTGCCAACCGGGGATTGAGCCCGCAACTAGGGCATGTGCCCTTGACCAGAATCAAACTGGCAACCTTTTAGTGCTCAGGACAATGCCCAACCAACTGAGACACACCAGCCAAGGCAATGAGCTTGTTATATATATACTAGTGCAGTGGTCGGCAAACTGGCCCCTTGAGTGTGGCTCTTCCACAAAATTCCATGTGCGGGCGCGCACGTACAGTGCGATTAAAACTTCGTGGCCCATGCCACAGGGGCAAAGAGCTGCATGTGGCTCGCGAGCCGTGGTTTGCTGACCACTGTACTAGTGCCCCAGTGCATGGATTCGTACACATTGAAAGGAAAATAATTAGAAGAAATATTTTAATATTGCTATTTGCCCATTCTTTGTAATGGACGCTGGTCACTGTCTATGGGGCGACCAGTGGGGCGATTGGGCCCTGCTTGCATCTGCCTTGGCCTGGCACCGCCCGCTTACCTGCTCCACCATCCTGCTGTGGTCCCGCTCTCATCAGGGCTTATGGGAACCTGCTCCGCCTCCACTGCCGCCTGCTGCCAGCACCATGTCGCCGACACCCGCCATGTTCCGCACCACCCCCTGGTAGTCAGCACACGTCATAGCAAGCAGTCGAACTCCCGGTTGAGGGGACAATTTGCATATTAGGCTTTTATTATATAGGATATATTCCCCCTCCCCCCCTCGGTTTTGAAATCCAGTATGTATTTTACACTTAAAGCACCTCTCATTCCAACGGCGTGTTTGGAGTGCTCAAAACCACACGTGGCTGGTGGCTGCTGTCTGGACAGTGGCGGTCTGGAGGCTAGCTTCTGGAATCCTTAGGCTTCGGCTGCTAGAACAGTTCTGGATCCCAAAAGTATCTGCATCCTCAGAGTCTCGAAAGAATTTTTTTTTTCCCAAAAGAATTTTTCATAGCTTCTTTCTGAGCACCCAGAAGCAGAGGAAAGCGGTGTGAGCTGACACATTCAAGTCCATGGCCCGTGTGCTGGGCTGGCTGGTTGGCTGGAGCCCCCTGGCAGGGTCTGAAACAGGCAGTCCTTTTGACCCCAGAATGGAGAAAGGTGGGGAGATGAAAAAGGAGGGGCCAGAAAAGGTAAGAGAGAAGAAAAATGTAGAAGGGGGGCTGTGAGGGGCAGGGGTGACAGACTGCATGACAGAGCTAAGAACAGAACCCACACACCGAGGGGGGGGCACACAGGCAGCTCCCAGCTCCCCCTCACCACGGCTGAGCAGAGATCATGGCTCAGGCCTGGAAGGCACAATTAGCTCATTCTCTCATGACCCTTTGATTGCACTGTTGTTGTCAGGACAGCCATTTCTGTAATGATGACTTTGTCCCTTACTCAGAGGTACTGAAACATGAACGTATTTGCTGAATCTGGTTTCCCAGGGTTAAAAGCCAGACCGAGGAAGTGCAAACACACATTCACTAACTAATTGTCCTTTAATTAAGGCCAAAGCCCTGCTTCAAACAATTAGCTCTGGGAATTGAACAGTAGGTACGACTCCACTTTTTGCCGAGTGTTCTTCCCCGATAGGCGGGATGTGGCCCGTCGGGGGGCCAGGGGGACAGCAGGGGAGGAATCCGTGGGCTGCTTTGGGCCTGGACGGGACTGTGCCCTGCAGGGTTTGGAAGTGTTAGTCAGAGGAGCGTCTGAGGTGTGGGGAAGAGCAAGGCGGATGTGGTTTGGGCAAGGGGAGTCGAGAGGCTGCCCCAGGCTTGGACGCGGGCCATGGGAAGTCTCCGAAGCTCCTGCTGGCCACACTGAGGTGGCTTGCCCGGCTGGAGCTGAGGGTGTGGGCCAAGGATTAGCTGACTGGAAAGCAATTAGATGAGGTGGGGCTGGCTGGGAAAATACCTGGGATCCCAGGGCCAGGGCTGAGACTTGCTTGGGTGATGCCACAGGCAAGAGGCTCTGGGGAGAGGAGGCCCCCACTGGAGAGGGTGGCTGCCCCTGGCCCACTGGGCTGCAAGCCTTTTTGCCTCTGGCTGATGGGGAGAAGTGGATTCTAGAGTGTGGGGGGAGTTGGGGGGGCGGGGCAGCCCTCTGGGAAAGAGGCCCCATGCCCGATGGATGACCATTTCCTGTCTCCTAGGACCTTCCTAAGGCCTGCCTGTGCCCTCAGATAGCCTCCCCTTTCCTGGGTCGGTGGCATGTATGTGGGTGTTACCCTGCCAGAGACTTTCACATTTCCCCAAAGGGTACAAGGTGCGGGGTTTGAGAGGGTGGAGACATGACTGACCGCCGCGGGGAACGCTCTCCCCCGACAACGCTCACAGGTAAAGCTGGCAGGGTCCCTGGAGCCAGTGCTCCATACTGGGAGCTTCCCAGTTAGGAGCCCCTGCTCTGGGGTGGACTTTGGGGTCCCCATACAGGGAAATGGTCAGCGCTGCCATCCAGGCCACCCTCAAAGCGATTGTGTAAAGGCTTTCGTGGCTGACCGGGACAGATTAGACTCCCACGGATCCCAAACGCCCCTGGCAGCTCACTTTGTGCCCCCAGAAAGGATCATAACCCTCCCCTCCCCTCTGCTCCCCTCCACCCTAGTCAGTGTTTTCGCTCTGCAGGCCAGAAGGCGGAATCACCACGTCCCTGTGACTTGTGTGGCACCGGGCAGCAGTGGCAGCGCCCAGAGCAGTTTCTGTGGAAACTACCCCGCTCTGCCTCGTGGTGGGAGAGCACAGGCAAAATGCAAATGACGAGAGCGGTTGTGTTCCAGCACAACCTTATTTATGGGCACTGACATTTGAATTTCATAGCTTTTTTATGTGCCACCGAATATTATTCTTTTGATTCCCCCCCTCCCCC
>NW_006290631.1:1820176-1823759 GCF_000327345.1 Myotis davidii | reverse complement strand
CCCCCCCGCTATTTAAAAATGTAAAAACTATTCCTGGCTCATGGGCCTGTGAAAAGCAGGCTGTGGACCAGATCTGGCCAGTGGGCTGTCGTGTACTGCGCCCTGTACTAGATCTCTGGTTCTCAGCTGGGAAATTAACACCCAGGCCATGTGGATGCGCGTTAAATTTGAGAAACCCTGTCATAGAGGCACCTGCAGTTTCCCAGGTGGTGTGATGCTGCCAGTAGGAGGACCACACACTAAGTAGCATTGATCGAGTCTGACCTTTACCCCCGTTTTACAGATGACAAAACTGAGGCCCAGAGGTGACATAGCTCTTTCATATGAACCCAGGGAGAGGCTGCTTCATCCTAGGATACAGAGCAGGGTGGTTTTCTGTCTCTAGCTGCTTTCAGAGATCTGCCAGCTCACACCTACCCGAGGCTCTAGGCCCAGACACAGGAAATGTGCGTGTGTCCCCTGGAGGCCAGAGCAGCAGGGCTCCAGTGAGTCATTTCCCAGGAGTGCAGACGTATGCACTGAGGCAACCCTGTGCTGTCACCCAGATCCCCCTCCCCCCCAACCTCCCCACTGTGCTCTAGAGAAACTCCCTGCCTGGCTTCAGGATCCGTCCAGCAAGACGAGAGGGAAGCTGAAAGCCCCATCGTGAGAAGGGGAAAGGGAAGAAGGGGGGCTTGGGGGTCAGACTTCCATCATTTCGAATATCACTATTGGGACTAGCTGGGACCAGAGGCGAGTTACTTAACCACTTCGAACCTCAGTTTATTCATCAGTAAAACGGGAAACCACTCTTACCTCTGCAGAGTTGCCATAAGGATAAGTGATCACCTTTGTCAAGTGTTCGGCACATAGTACAGAACTTTTGTGGTGTCTTTATTAGCCACCCAGGCATTCTGACATAACCACAGAGATACCCAGCCACAGCCTGGGCAGCCACAGCACAAGGCTCCATAATCCTCCTGGTGACACATGAGATCCTGGCTGTCTTGTTGTCCTTACGAAGGTAGTCACTGTCCTGTGTTCCTATGACATTCCCATCGGTTTAGATTGGAGTGTGGAAGGCCATGTCATAGCCTGTACCTGGGACCCTTGGGTGGCCCTCAGGACCTGGGAACCCACTGAAATCGTACGCCAGCACCTGAAAATGCAGATGTGCATTTTTCTGGGAAAGACACCAGGGTTTTCCTCAAATCAAAGGGTTCCGTGTTCCAAAAGCTGAAGGACACGTATCTCTAAAGCCAAAGCATAAGGAAGCACCAAACTTTGGGGCAGAGTCCTGGGTTTGGGAACCAGCTCCCTGGTCCTGATGTACTGGGCACATTGCACGTCATCTGATTCAGATCTGGCCTTCCGTTCACTGATGAGAACTGTGGCATGCCTCGCCCCCCAGTCCGGAGTGAACTGACATCCTATGGAGGAAACCCAGAGTAGGGCAGCCAAGGACGGGCGGGGCGCTCAAAACAGCCACCAGGCAAGCAAAGGGCCTTGCAGGGACCACCCTGCAGGGTCAGTGTGTTTGCTTCCAATTTAAATACATGGGGGTTTAAAGTGCATGACATTGCCTGGCCGGCCTGGCCCAGTGGTTGAGCGTCAACCTATGAACCGGGAAGTCACGGTTCGATTCCCAGTCAAGGCACATGCCCAGGTTGCAGGCTTGATCCCCAGTATGGGGCATGCAGAAGGCAGCCAATCAGTGATTCTCTCTCATCATTGATGTTTCTGTGTCTCTCTCCCTCTCCCTTCCTCTCTGAAATCAATAAAAATATATTTTTAAAATATATAAGTAAAAAATAAATAAAATGGGTGAGATTAAGCTGTGGTGATGAGCAGGATCGTGGTGCCCCTCGGGGAGAGTCGGTGATCAAAGGTGTCGGAAGAGGCCCGTGGAGGTGCAGCCCAAGTTCCAGGTGTTGGCAGCGAGCTGGCAGCACGAGCCTGTCCCCTTTGTGAAAACATCTCACTGGATGCTGGGGTTTGCGCATATGATGCTCCAACAGAAAGTTTCCTTAAAACATCTTCAGCTGAGGAAAGTGGGAAAATGAGGTAAAATCAGCTCGTTGGGGATTTTTCTATATAATTTTGCAGTGACGTTAGCACACAGCTTGAAGAAAGAGTAATTTAAATATAAACACAAATAACAGAGTAAGATTTTAAAATAATCCAAAGGCCAGATTTAAGTATCTTTCTTCTTAACCCAAACTGCTATCTCAGTCTACTTACATAACGTTGGCTTTCTTTAATTATCTCCTAGGGCCCACAGGCTGTCTCGGGCCTCTGCACAGCCATGAGGGACCTGCCTGGGTCTGGCCTATTTTGGGTAGCCCATCCGCCAGGGCGGTGGCTCGTTCAGCACACACCTGAGCCAGGAGTGTTCCGTCCCATCCCCTCTCCTGTGAGGCTTCCCTCCCAGGCCCTTCCCTCTCCCTCCCGCTTCACAGGTGTCCCACTGTCCTGTGGTTTCTTCTCATCAGCCCCGCAAACTCACCTGAGGGGGGAACTTCCCTTGACCCCACAGTCCCCTCCAGGAACCATCCCATTTCTCTCTGCTCTTTTTATATTAAAATATTTTTTTTATTGATTTCAATCATTGATCAGCTGCCTCCTACATGTCCCACACTGGGGATCAAGCCCACAACCCGGCATGTGCCCTGACCCAGAATCGAACCATGACCTCCTGGTTCTTAGGTCAATGCTCAACCACTAAGCCAGACCGGCGAGCTTTTTTTTCTTTCTTCCCTTTAGAGGCAGTGTTTTCTTTTTCTTTTCGTTTTATTTTTAAAGTTTAATTCAATTTATTGGGGTAACATTGGTTAATATCATTATGTAAGTTTCAGGTGTACAAATTTATGATACAACATCTGTGTATTCCATTGTACGCTCACCACCCAAACTCTAGTCTCCTTCCATTACCATATATTTGACCCCCTTTATCTTCTTCATCCTCCCCGCAACCGCCTTCCCCTCTGGTAACCACCACGCTGTTATCTATATCTATGAGTTTGTTTTGTATGTTCTTTTGTTATTTTCTGTTTTATACCCGACATGAGTGAAATCATACGGTTCTTGTTCTTTTCCATCTGACTTATTTCACTTAGCATGATAGTCTCAAGATCCATCCATGTTGTTGCAAAAGGCAATATTTTGTCCTTTTTATGGTATTCCATTGTATATACAGTGTGGGACAAAAGTGGGGTTACAGTTGTTCATATGGAAAATAATGCAATAATCTATATATATAAAAGCCAAGCGACTGGAACGACCAGAACAACTGGTCGCTATGACACTGACTGCAGCTGGCCAGCCAGCCCAATCGGGGACGGGGATGGCCGGCCGGCCAACCTCCCGCGTCCCTTCCCCCCAGCCAGCCCGACCCTAATTGGCCCTGATCTGGGCGGGCCGGCCAAACCCCACCTGTGCACACATTCATGCACCAGGATTCTAGTTAATAGATAATAATACAAGGATAAACTCTGTGTTTCACATACAACTGTAAACTACTTTTGCCGCACGCTCTATGTACTACATCTTTTTTTTTTAAGCAAAGTGGTTTTATTTATTTTTTAAATATTTCTTTATTGTTGAA
>NW_006290631.1:1803580-1820142 GCF_000327345.1 Myotis davidii | reverse complement strand
ACGATGCTCTCCAGGTCCCTCCATGCTGTCTCAGGGTTAAGAGATCCTTCTTTTTTGCTGCTGCATAGCATTCCGTGGTATAAATGTACCACAGCTTTTTTTATCCACTCATCTCCTGATGGGCACTTGGGCTGTTTCCAGATCTTCGCTACTGTAAATTGTGCTGCTATGAACATAGGAGTGCATGCATTCTTTCAGATGGGTGCTTTGGGTTTTATAGATATATTCCTAGAAGTGGGATCACTGGGTCAAATGGCAGTTCCATTTTCAATTTTTTCAGAGAACTCCATTATGTCCCCCAGTTATTTAGTGAAAGACCCTTAGCTTGTTTCCAGGTCTTAGCTATTGTAAATAATGTATAGCCAGTGTTTTCAAAAGAATTATCTCCCCACGTGCTGTCTCTTTGAGGAAACCTAGACAGAGTGGGTAGCTGTGCAGCGAGATTGGTGGGTGACTGAGTCGGGATTAGAGCCCAGGCAGTTTCACTGATCAGTTCCCATCACTGACCTGCTTGTGCAATGTCCGTGTCCCTGACAGACTAGTGGATCTAGGATAGCAGTTCTCAACCTGGGGGTCGAACGACCCTTTCACAGGAGTTGCCTAAGACCATCGGAAAACACATATATAATTACATATTGTTTTGTGATTAATCACTATGCTTTAATTATGTTCAATTTGTAACAATGAAATTGGGGGTCACCACAACATGAGGAACTATATTAAAGGGTCGTGGAAGGTTGAGAACCACTGATCTAGAAGGACAGGATCCATGCCTCCTTGTTGAATGCATAAATGAATGAATGCATGAATGAATGAATGAAATTATTTCCATCCCTTCAGACTCCCTGGCAGGGGGGATGAGGGGTGTGCAGGGCCTGCCGTCCTGCAGGTCTATATGTCACTGGGGAGGCTGCATCCCAGGGGACAGAGAGGCCCTTTAAGTGACTGTGTCCCAGCACACACTTTCCTCCCAGTCCATCCACAGGTCTTCTGAGAGAGACAGCTGGGCACAAGGCCTTGTGTGAGGAAAAGCTAGTCGAAGGAGACCCTCCACTCCACTTAGAACTTAGTAAAACCAAACAGGGCTGTGAATAGAGAACTTCTGGCTACAAAGGTTAGAGGAGGAGGTCAGGGAAGGCTTCTCGGAGGAGGAGGGCTTTGCAGTCAGTCTTGAGTGAGCCAGTAAATGGAGCCAAGGTGGGAGAAGGCAGACCCTGCAGAGACAACGAGGAGCAAAAGCTGGAGGTAGATGGGAGTGGATGCATGTGGCTGGACTGGAGGTCTGTGGCCGGGAGGGAGAGGGATGTGGGGCCCCAGGCGGGAAGTGGGCCAGGGAGCGCCTGAGTGCAGGCTAAGCCCTTTCTCCTCTTGCATCCTGGTGGTCCACATGCATGGGGACCACAGAATACTGACTCACATGCTCACTCACTCGAGAAGATCCTCTAACTTAGATAAAGGGACTCCACGTTATGGAAAGATGTGTTCTGCTAAGGAATGGCTCTCGGGCCAAACACACTTCCAGGTGCCAACGAAATACTCTTACCTCCGCCTTCGCCTCGGCTGACAGCACTGAACCAAATCCCTTCTGCCGTCCCTGCCGCCCAGGCCTGCCCGCCCCTCTGCTGGTGGCTGCTGCTCTGAGGACAAATGCTAATGATGCCTTCAGCACAGCCCTAGCGTTCTCTGCTTCACTGTCTCAGGCCCCGAGGCCCCTGCCCAGATGGCCCTTGGTCACTGCTTTCCACCCAGACTCACCACAGAACCAGCTGAGCTCCCTTGGCCAAAGGACAGAAGTCCAGCCCAGCTTCTGCGGTGTGGCCTCACACGCCACCCTCCACCCCGGAGCCTGGCACCTGTGTCTCGTCACCGGTCGGTGCAGGCATTGAATCGTCTTCAGTCGGGCGTGCCAAGACTACCGTGTTGAAGAGGGCACGGCTTCTTCAAAATGCCATGCTCGGTAGCACAGCCAGGAGCCGGTGTGCCCCTTCTCCCGCCCCTCACAGCCCTTTGTGGTTACCGAGCCCTCCCCGCTCACACACACACACAGACTTGGCATACCATGCGGAGCCTAAGAAGTTTCTTCCCGGGCTCGAGGAGGGTGGCTGGCACAGCCCTTCAGATAACCACGTGCCCTGATGAGTGAGCAGGGGGCGCCCTGGGCTCTCAGATCAGGCCCTTCCTCTGAAGCCGGTGGCTCACCCTCTGGGCTCTGCCCTCCTCAAGTGCCCCCCAAGACTGCAGAGAAGCCCGCCATCTCTGTCCACAGTGACCTCCCCACCAGCCTTCTTCTTCCTAAGGACGCTTCTGGGTCTGCTCCATGAAAGGAAACATCTTGCACCCCTGGGAGGCGTCCCGTCTTCCCTGAGCTGCCCGCCCTGCTCTGATGAGCATAACCACAGGAGAAGGCAGGGAGGCGGTGGGGAGGGGAGGCCTCGTCCAGGGACTCGGGTGGCTGGACAGCGGCTCGGCTGCCCGGGAAAGCTTACCCAGAGGAGGAAAGGGCTGTTGCGCAAGCGAGCTGGGCGCTCGGAGCTGGCCCGCAGGCCCCTGGCACGCGCGGGCCCTGTTAGGAAATCAAGGAGCCGCTCTGTCTGCTTTCCAGCAGGCGCCACTTCTTTTTCCACTGCTTTGCTCAACTCACGGCCTGGCTCCGGGGCCAGGCTGGCGGTGGGCGGGCAGGCGGGCATCCTCTGCCACAGGCCTGGTGCCTGGGAGCGCCTGCTCTTGCCTCGGCTCGTGTTGTCACAAGCGCCCCACCGAGACTGCAGACTCATGCTGATAAGACCAGCCGGCTCGGTGGCCATCTCCCAGACCCTCGGGGAAGGATTCCAGACGACTTCCTTCTGGGTTGAGCGTCACTGTCCTTATCTCCTTTCCTGCCAGGCGGGGACTCCTCACTAGTCGCACACAAATGAAAACCCTACCCCGGACCCCAGACAGACAGCTCCACATCCATGCAGGGGGAGGGCTTGCCCCTGGCTCCGTTCAACCTATCGGTCGGGAGGCGAGCAGGAAGTGCACGTTGAGATAATATTATAAATTTGATCCAGAAGGGGGCAGGTTGAGAAGGGCGTCCAAAAATCGGAGTCGCCTTGGTGTCTGCTGTGAAAGCTCTTGGACCTGTCAATCAATTGAGATATTTCTTGGAGGAAAAACAAGCAGGGGGTGGGCCAAAGGCCAATCGCTAGGTTCAAGGGCAACTGGGATAGAGAGGGGGGGCCCTTCGAGGGCTGAGTAAGAGGAGTGGGGTGGGAATAAGAATGAACGCAGGCACGGCCCCACCCCTGAGTGTCTTGCAGGCCGGAGAATTGCCATTTCATGGAACATGGGACCTGGTGGGTAGTCGTGGGGAGGTGGGAATGTGGGAAACTGAAGCCCTGGGGTGTCAGCTGGTGGCCTGGCTCCCGGGGCTCATCGCTGTGAGAGCTGAAAGCAGACCCCAGCCTTGCGACGCCTGCCTCTGTTCCAGGCTTGGTGTGCCTCCTCGGGACAGGAGAGCCGCCTGCCCCAGGCTCGCAGGCTTGCTCGGGGGCTGTGCTTCCTGGAGGCAGAAGGCTGGCCCCGTTGACCTCTCAAGGGCTCATCCAAGCCCCTGGTGGCTGACTTCTACGGGCGAGTTGCTATGGGGACTATAACTTTGAATTTCCTGGCTCTGGGGCTGTGAAAATCACAGCCTGAACCTTCCGTTGATGTGGGTTTCTAGATTAATTTCCTGTTTGATTGTTTACTTTAGAGAGCGGAAAATGCCTTTGCAGGCAGCTCGCTCCCTCCACCAAGACGCTTATCACACCCTCCCCCACACCAGCAAGGTCAAGTCCAGGACTCAGTGGGCGGAGGTGGGGAGCCAGGGGGTGGGACCAGGAACCAGGGGTGGGGGGCGGCACATGTAAGAGCAGATGGCAGCCTGGGGCCCCCTCCCCTGCCCTGCCCTCTCCTGGTGCCAGCCGAGGGTCCCAGCCCAGTGACCTGTGAGTTCAGAAACTGCCTGTTGTGGGCCATCTGCCCACCACCTGCGCCCCAGGTCTGGCTCCCAGCCAGCCCAGAGCCCTCCCCTGTCTCGGGAAGCTGTTTTGTGCTGAGTCAGACACCGAAGGCAGTCATTCCTTCAGGGGGGTGTCCAGAGGGTACTGTGAGGGGGCTGCTGGTCCCAGGTGCCACAGGACACCCAGGTGCCTCCGGGCTGTGCAATGCTGGCCAAGCTCCCCAGGGAAGCTTAGAAAATAACTGCTCTCCCCTGGGCCCCGCTGCTGCAGCCGAGAGCAACGGACAGTGTGCCCGGTACCATAACCGGCCTGTTCCTGGCTCCCGTCCCTGGGGAGCAGTTAACGCTCAGGCTCACGCCAGGCTTGGCGGCAGGTGGCACGGTCTCCTGCCATGCTGACCACCTCTCGCCAGGATCCTGTAGGGCTGCTTTGTCACCTTCAGAGCCCTGCCCACCCCCCCGCGAAACCCGCAGAGAGGCAAGAGCACTGACCCCCTGCATACATGGGGTCCCTGCGGCCGGAGGAGGGGAGGGGGACCAGGCTGGAGGTCTCCCAAGCCGTCAGATGGTACCTGGGGTAAGATCTCCCAAGCCCTCACCGCCCCTTCCCTTGTTAAGGTGACTACATAAACACCACTTTGGGGAGCACAAGGAACCCTAGTCCTAGTCACTTTGGGATGTGGGGTGAAAACCAGAATCATCGCAGGCAACCGGGGTGGGGGTGTGGTCACCGCCTTTTTCTGTCCTCTCCCCACCGGCCTTGATGATGTGGGCCTCCCTGGTAAGGCAGTGGTCCTGCCACCTGACTGTGGAGGCAGATGAGACCTGGGTTCCATGCCTGGTTTTCCTTTCCCATGTGTCCGTGGGGAAGTCATGTCCCTCCGCGCCTCATGCCTGCAGCTGTGGCATGAAGACCCTGCCGTGGCGTCGGACTCAGATGAACTGGTGGAAGGGTGACACGGATCTGGACGTGTGCGTACAGCTCAGCACACGAGCTAGAGCAAACACTCAGAATGTCCGTCCTCAGGAGACCCCTCCTTTTAAAAATATTTTTTTTTATGGATTTCAGAGAGGAAGGGAGAGGGAGAGAGAAATAGAAATGTCAATGATGGGAGAGGATCATTGATTGGCTGCCTCCTACACAGCCCCTACTGGGGATCCAGCCTGCAACCCGGGCATGTGCCCTGACTGGGAATGGAACCATAACCTCCTGGTCCAGAGGTTGACACGCAACCACTGAGCCACACCAGCTGGGCAGGAGACTCTGAGTGCCAAGGCCTAGGGGCTGCCTCGGGTGTGTTCTGTTTGACCTTTGGGAGAACGTCGAGCAGACGGGGGCAGTGGGCACAGAGCACAGAGCGAGCCGACAGGACAGGCAGCTCCTGGAAGACTTCCCTCAGGGAGGCCGGGAGGTGTTGACAGTGGTCACGGACAACGGCCCCGGGCTTTCAAACTCAACCCAAGGTCCTGGGAGCTCATGGCTGTAGGGACTCTGTGAACGGAACTGGCCTCCTGGCCAGGCTCCTGGCCAGGGCTTGGCCCCGAAGAAGAGCCACTGGAGCCGGGGTCCTCTGGCTCCAGTATCTGCAGGATTCAGTGTCTTCTCTGATCCCCGGATTACGTTTCCACCACCCTACCCACCCAACCCCCCCTCCAGGGCCAGCTGTGGGCTGAAGCATTCCCCCATGTGACATTTACTGTGGCCACTTTGTACGCGGCGGTTTGCAAGCTCGGCAGGAAGGAGGCTAATTATTGCCGCCGGGGCGCCTGGTCCGCAGTTAGGGTGCCTGCCCGCCTGCCCGCCCTAGTGAGGAGGGCTGGCAGCCAGGCCACAGGGCACAGCTTGGACCGAAGTCCAGGTCACAGCCATGAATTTCCTTGACATCTGACCATGGCCACCGCACTGGGGCCTATTAGGCTAGTGGAAAAGTGACATTTGGGGCGGATTTCCCTCCCCTGGCACGGAGTGATGGTAATGATGAATGTAACGCAACACTAATTCTGTTGTTCGGCTGCAGGCTGCGCGGCCTGAGCATCACACATGTACTGTGTTCATAGCCCCTCCTGGCCATTCCAGACTTGGCCTCCCCTCTCTGAGTAACCCCCTCTCTCCTGCATTCTGCCCACTCCTCTCTGCCTCTAGCCTTCACACATGCTCAGGCATTTCCCACGTTAACCACCACTCCCCTGACCCTTTGCCAGTCTTTCTCCTAGCATCTTACCCTCTTCTCTTCTTAGGCAAGTTCCCGAAAAAGAGAGGGAGAAACAGAGAAGAACAGAAACCCCAAAGCAAAAGAAAGAAATGGTGGACTCTTTCCGCCTCCATTTCCTGACCACCCTCGCCCTCCAACCCCACCTCACCCAGGGTTCCACGTGCCCCTCCCCCTGCACTGACATCCTCATGGTAAAGGTCACCCGTGGTCTCCTAATCACCCTATCCAGAGAGCCCTGGTCATTGCCCATCTTCCTTGGCCTCTCGGAGAACTTGACACCGTTGACTTTGTCCTTCTTAGAACTTTCTTGGTTTCTGTGACATCACTTCTTCCTGTTGCTCTGGGCTTTCTGACCGTTCTCCTTCACCTCTGGGGGTTCCTCCTCCTCTCCCCCCTTTCCCAGTTTGGAACCTTTATCCTCTTCTCTTCTCATGTATCCTGTCTTCCCCCAGGACTTCTCACTCACACCCATGGCCTTGACTAACGCCTGGGCACTGGTGATCACAAATAGCCAGCCCCCCACTAGTCATCTTCCCTGATATCCTCGGGGACCGTAGACGCAATATTTCTGACACTGAAATTATTTGCCCTCCTCCAAACCAACGCCTCCTGCCTTCCTAGTATCCTTGGTGATATCGCCATTTATCCAGTTGACCAAGCCCTAAACCTGGGGGCTGTCCATCTTTAAGATCGTCCTTGTCCTCACCCTCACTTCTGCCCCCTAAACACACCTCCTCAATTCAAGCATCAATTCAGAATTTCTCATCGCAGCAGCCTTCCTGGTCTCCTTGCTGCCAGTCCCACCTCCACCCTACCAGCTCCAGTCCATTCTCCACGCTGTGCAGGAAAGGATGTTTTGAAAATGCAAATATTATCTTCCTACTCTCCGGTTTAAAATCTTGCAGTGGCTCTCTAGTCCCTTCGGATAAAATTCAAACTAGTAGCATGGCATCTAGAGCCTTTTAGGATGTGGCCTTTGTGCTCTTTACCATCGTGTTCTCTCTTTCCCCCCAGCACCATATATTTCAGCATCTTGAAGTATTTGTTATTCACCAGTGCACTCTGCTAGTCCACATTTTTAGCTTTTGTGCATATGCCATATGTTGCTTCTTATGCCTTATGCCTGGCGTGTTCTCCACCACCACCAGCCCTCCTCTGTTCCAATGCCACATGCCTAGCACACTCTCTTCATTTCCCCCTACTAGACTGTACGTTGCAAGTCTTATAGTCTTGTTAATCCCTATACTTACACAGTATTTAGCACATAGTAGTTGTTGCATAAATGTTGTTGGAAGGATGGATCGATGGATGGATGGATGAAGTATGTGGATAGATGGATGGATAGCTAGATGAATGAAAGAATGGATGATGAGCCCTGGCTGGGTAGCTCTGTTGGTTAGAGCATCGTCCTGATACACCAAAGTTGCAGGTTCGATCCCCAGTCAGGGCACATACAAGAATCAACCAGTGAATGCATAAATAAGTGGAACAACAAATAGATGTCTCTCCTCCCTCTCTCTTTCTAAAATAAATCGGTAAATAAAATGTTTTTTAAAAAAGAATGGATGGCCTATGGAAGGTTGGATCTATGATGTGTGGGTAGACAGAAGGATGGGCAGATAAGTGGATGCACTGGTGGACAAATGGTTGCATGGGTGGGTGAAAAGATGGATGAATAACTTGGTGGGTGAGTAAGTGGGTGTCCAGATGGGTAGGTGGATAAATGGGTGAATGGATGATAGATAGCGGCCAACGCAGCCACAAAATAGGTAAAAATCATTTCACTTTCATGAAGACCCAGGTTGATAATTGTCACCAGTCAACAAAAGTAAGACTTAGGAGCTCCGACCAGGAAAATAGGAGTTGGCTAAGGTGGGAGAAATGGGAAATAATTCTCCGAGAAAGAGGATGCTGACCCAGGACTTCTGTGCACCTTTTAGGTCTTCTCAGACTTGCTGTCTGTCTGGCTTGTTCAAGACACTGAACTGCTGAGCCTCGATTCTCTACGTGATTACGTAGAGATAGCAGTGCCTTGGCCTTTCCCTATCTCTGCCAGAGTCACGGGGGGGCGGGACGGTGCGTACAAAGCATGGCAAGGCCTCCGGGGAAGGTCCGTGCTTATGAAGATACACATTTAATAACAGTAATCACACCGTGTATTTGAATCAAGCTTTGTACTCTTCAAAGCTCTTTCACATACGTTATCTCAATAGACTCTCAAAACAGTTCTAGGCAGGTGTTGTCCCCGTTCTCAAGCGAGGAGACTGGGGTGCGGGGTGACGAGGTGACAGGGGTCCAGTCAGTGAGCAGCGGGTCTGCTGGCTCGGAGCCTGCTGCACGCTTGTGCTGGCAGCCTATTTCAGATAGACTCCCCGCTTCTCTGCCTCCTGGAGAGCCCCGGGCACTCCTGGCCCTCTCCTTGCTGACTCAAGCCCGGTGTCGGTTCGGTTCCTCTAGATGCAGCTGTAGACGCCGATCCAGGTGCAGCAGGGGAGCAGCGGGGAGAGGCCCAGGCTCATACGTGAGGGCGCTCCTGAGGGGCAGGTGGCCTTGAGCAGCTCCCACCCCAGCCCTGTGCCAAACCGCGTGCCATGCATCGGGCATCTCCTTTGCCTCTGCCGCGTTATCCTCCCTCCTCTTGCTCTCCATCAGCCTTGCTGCCCATCGCTGTGGCCTCCTGGGCCAGTGCAGTCCTCCACCTCCCACTCCCGTCTCTTCCTTCCCTCTCCTCTTCCTGTGACTTCTCCCACACTCAGCTGGTCCTGCCTCGGCCTTGGCCCTTCTGCAGGCTCAGCCAGCCAATCGGAGCTCTGGATTGTTCCCCAGAAACCAGCCAATGACATGCACTCTGAAATCTCCTCACTTTTGCTCCTTTGTTGCTGCCCCAGCCCACCTTGGGCTGCCCCCGAGCCGTGCTTTTACGGTGGCTGTGCTAGGCTGCTGGGACTGGTTCTACGAGGCTGAAACCACACTCATGGTGAGCTGCGTGGTCGGGGTGGGCTAGCCCACCTGCCTCAGGTCAGCCCTCACTCCTCACCAGTAAGAGAAGAAGCTGTCGTCTCCAGCGCTCCCTTGCCTCCCACACACGAAGGCAGCCCCATAGGCCCTTCCGTCAGCACCCTCTTTCCCTCTCCACGGAGTGGCATCCCAAGCAACCAGCCCGGCTCCATCCTGGGCATGCCTTGGGCAGCATGCCCATGCCCTGTGGACCTTCCGTCGGGGACGCTGGGATGCTCCCACCAGGCCGCCTTTCTCCCCAGTCGATGTCGGGCCTCCCACAGCCTGACTCCAAGCACCTTGGCCTCTCCCCGAGGGAGGATGTGATGGGTGTGCCCACAACAAGTCTCCGGCAGAGACAATAGGACAGGAATGCATTAGCTTCCGAACAAACACTGTGTGGGCTCGCACAATTGCCTTGGATTCTCGTCCAAGAAACACAGTTCGCTGTTCGAGGGCGAGGGTGGCTGGCCTGCCCCAGCCCGCCCACTCCCCTCTCTGTGCCAGAGACTTTGACAAGTAGGCTGCTCCTTCCCCCACCCCAGGGTCCTCAGCCCCCAGGGCGGGCAGCCTTGCCTTCTCCAGCAGACGAAAGGCTTTTCTTCCCCAGAGCGATGGCAGAGACGGGCCGGCCTGCCCACCCAGAGTGCCCGCGCCTGCCACCACCTTTTTAAAACACTTTTTTGTCATAAAATATACATAACGTAAGATGGGTTGTTCCAGCCGTTCTTGCGTGTACCGTTCAGGGGCGTGAGGTACGTTACTGTTGCCAGGCAACCATCCCCACCACCCATCCCCCGGGCTTTTCATCTGCCCACCTGAAACCCTGGCCCATCGCACAGCAGCTCCCAGGACTCCCCCCGCTAGCCCCGGGCACCCACCAGTCCACTTTCTGTCCCCATGAACACGACACCTCCTGGAGGTGGGACCCTACAGTAGTTGTTCTTTTTTTTTAATTTCTTTATTGATTAAGGTATTACATATGTATCCTTATCCCCACATTACCCCACACGCATGTCACAAATGGTAAGAATGCCTTCATTTTACAGCAGAGTAGTATTCCAATGTGTAGATGTACCACAGTTTTTTAACCCACTCATCTGCTGATGGGCACTTAGGTTGTTTCCAGATCTTAGCTATGGTGAATTGTGCTGCTATGAACATAAGGGTGCATATATCCTTTCTGATGGGTGTTTCTGGTTTCTTGGGATATATTGCTAGAAGTGGGATCACTGGGTCAAATGGGAGTTCCATTTTTAGTTTTTTGAGGAAACTCCATACTGTTCTCCGGTAGTTGTTCTTCTGTGACTGGCTTGTTTCACGGAGCACAGTGTCCGCAAGGTTCACCCAGCGTGGACAAATTTCCACAGCGTTACGTTGAGTGGAAGCCATCCACAGAGACTGCTCTATCATGTGATTCCGTTTACCTGGAATGCCCATAACAGGCAGATCCACAGAGACCAAGGAGCTGAGCGGTTGCCAGGGGATGGGGGTCGGGACTAACTGCTAATGGGCACGGGTTTCTTTTGGGGGCGATGAAGATATTCTGGACTTAGTGGGGATGGCTGTGGGACTTTATGAATATGCTAAGTCACTGGATTGTATACTTAAAAATGGCGAATTTGGTGTTATCTGAATTCCACATCAATTAGAAAAGCAAAAGGGAGAGATTGAGAGAAGAGACGAGGCAGTAGAGGGAAGCCTGGGTGGGGGCGTGGCCAGGTCCAGTGCTGGGCTGCCGGCCGGGGCCTTGGCCGGGAAGCGGATCCAGCCTTGGGGAAGCCGGTGGGCCTGTGGTTTGGCAGTAGAGCCCTTTGATGTCCAGAAGTCCTCCTGTAGCCAGGGCCCAGGAGCACCCAAGAGCACGGCCAAGCCCCCGCTCACCAATCAGGAAGTCTTGAAGCTAATTTCTCTGAGGATTTTCGCTGGCCAGTTGTAACTGCCAGTGATCCCGGCATCCTTGCTGCCTCTTCAAGCCCACCTGCACCTTGCTTCGCCGTGGCCTCTGACCTGGCCGGGATGCCCAGGCTGTGTCCACAGCAGTCCTCCAGGGGCTCAGCTCCCGCCCGAGAAGGCCCGGCTTCCTGGTACCCTCTGACCCTTGGAGATGCTCACTCCAGGCTGCCCCAGAGCTGGGCGGGGGCCCGGCTGCGGGGGACTGGAGCGGGCGCCCTGAGCCGTGGTCCCTGGTGCTCGCTTCGGCAGCCCAGCACTGAGATGGTCTCGCCCCCACAGCTCCTGCAGTCCCAGGACGTGAAGGAAGACGCCGTGCTGTGCTGCTCCATGGAGGTAAGCAGCGCGGGCTGGTGGGGAGCGGCTTCCTGTGTGGAATGTGAATGTTCACTGCCCGCCGCGGGCCGGAGGGGCGGAGGGCTGCTGGCTCGTGGAGAGGGTCACACGAGGGCTGGCATCGTCACCCTCCCTGTCCCCAGGGCCGCCCTCTCCTCGCACCAGGCACACACCTGAGTGACGTAAGATTCTGGGTGACCCCTGTCCCCCGATATCAACCTGGGCCTTGGTGCGGTGGAGTTTGGGGAAGGCGCCTGAGGCTTGCATCCCAGTGTCGCAGAACAGCCCTAGGGAGGTGCCAGGCCTGTCCCCCAGGTGTGGCCGCTGCTTGTGGAAACTCTTCCTCTGGGATCTGCCCGCAGGCACTGGGCTCTGGCCTAGTCACAGGGACAGACCTTTGCCCTCGGAAGACAGCCCAGAGCCATTCCGAGTGGAGCACAGTGAGGGAGGGCGTCCATCCTGGGCACCCTAGACACGCCAGGCGAGCTGAGCTCACCTCTCAGACGGCTGCTCCCCAGAATCTCGGAGGCCAGAGTACGGGAGCCCAGACCACAGCTTCGGTGTAAGGGACAGTCACTCCGGTCACGGTCGGGCTCCAGCTGCGTGACTGCAGGGAGAGCGGGGAGAAGGAGAAGGCATGTTCCCTGCCCTCAGACAGCTTCTGGTCCGGCGAGACTAGATCACACACATGCACACGCATGTGCACGCACCCCACTGGATGGGCAGCGGGGAAAAAAGTGTGGGTACAGAGCACGCATCCCGGGAGAGAGGTCAGGGTGGGCCCACGAGATGAAGAAAGCTTTCGTAACGAAGGTAGAGGCCTGCACACGGGGTGGGATGAGCTGGGGGTGGGGTGAGGCTGGGGGCGAGGTTATATGGAGAGAACGGCAGGGGCTGCTGGCCAGCAGTGCACAGCTCAGGAGGTTGGAGCTCCTTCCCAATGGGGGCTTTTCTAGGTGGTTGGGGGCCTCTGGGGGGGGGGAGCCCTCTGGCTGGCCTTCTGCCCGGTTCGTGTTTCTCTTCCCTCGTGTCACTGGTGTGGGCAGAGGTCAGTGCTGCGGTTGAGGAGGTGGGGCTGGGGCAGCGAGGAGGGAGGCGGGAAATAGGAGACATCCTGCTCTCGCTCTCAGGTTCCACATGGACACACACAGGTAACAATGACTAAGCTCGTTTCCAGAGACACAGCCCAGCAGGTGAAAATTAACTGAGTGCAGCCTGATCGCCTGTGAAGGGAGCAGGTCACACAGCCAGTGAGGGTGTGGGCAGCAGTCAGGGCAGGCTTCCTGTAGGAGGAAAGCTCTGGGGTGACAGGGAGATGTGTGCGCTCCTGGGCAGCAGGCAATATTCCGATCCCTCTTACGTCTGCCAGCAGATTGGTGGTTAAATGTGGGCTCTCGCAGTTGGCTGTTGCCGCACTCCACCCTCCCTGTGTCCGGAGGCCTGGGCCTGCACCTTCCTGAGATGATCCAGCTGGTTCTTGTCCCTGCCCCAGCTCACCCACCCAAGGTGGGTCGGGACCGCTGCCGGGCCCACGTCCTGTCCTACCCGCGCCCCCTTCTCTGCCCACAGCTGCAGAGCACAGGCCGGCTGCTGGAGGAGCAGCTGCCCGAGATGATGACCGAGCTCCTGGCCAGTGCCCGAGACAAGATGCTGTGCCCCTCGGAGTCGATGCTGACCCGGTCACTGCTCCTGGAGGTCATCGAGCTCCATGCCAACAGCTGGAACCCCCTGACGCCCCCCATCACGCAGTACTACAACAGAACCATCCAGAAACTGACAGCCTGACAGCCAGGGGCCTGGCGGGCGGCCCGCAGGCAGCTGGGCCCCGGTGCGCGGGCCAGATGGACAGGCAGGCGGACAGGGGTGGCCCTGGAGAAAGAAACAAACGGGAGGAAGGCAGGCAGAGCCGGAGGCCCGCCTGGAGCCTGGCGGGAAGGGATCGAATCCCAGGATGCCCCCCATCCGAGCCCCAGCCCCGGTGTGCGGCAGCGGCGCGGTCAGGGGAGCATGTTGCTTTTACACAGTGGCCCGGCCCTCCCCCTCCACTCCTGCTCCTCCTGCCCCTCCCAGCAAGGAGCCCGCAGGCCTTTGTGCAGGGGTTTCATCCCCTGACTCCTCCTCCAGCGGGCAGCCGGCGCACCAGGGCACCGCGTGGGTCGGAAAGGACCTCGGAGCCTGGAAAGTGGGTTGGAGAGGCGTGCATTGTTCCCGCATGCTGTCAGCCGCAGTCGCCAACTGGCAGCAGGCGACGTGTAGCAGATGTCCGGGAGGACAAAGGCAGGCACGGTCCCCACCAGCCGCCCGTCATGGACGGCCTTTGTCCACAGGGTTGAGCTGGGGACAGAGGCATCCCTTCTCTTCCAACCTTCGCGCTCCGCCCCCACCCCCACCCCAACTTCCAAGTCCTTCTCCAGGACCCCATGCCTGGGGCCTGGGCTGGGAGCAGGCGGGGAGCTGGGGGTTGTAGCTCTCCTTGCGCTCTTTTGTTTCATTGTGTTATATTTTTCAAAAGTCAGCTGCTTTGAAGTCTCCTCTCTCAATGAAAGAGCCACGATGTGATCCCAGGTGGACCCCGATGAGGGCCATCACACCCACCCCCTGTGGCTGAAGGCTCCTAGCCACAGACAGCTTGCCAGTAGCCAATTAGGGTAATTGGAAACGTCTGCCCGTGGGGGTCCCTCCGGAACCTGGGCACCTCCCTGCTCCTATTCTCGCTGCTCTCAAAGGGCCGACACCTCACACTGGGGTGCAAGGCCCTGGGCCTGGCGGTGAACCAGGCACAGCACAGGCTGGCAAACGAAAACCAAAACGCTAGGGGATGTTTTCTGCTCCACACACAGGTCCTGTCCCAACCTCTGGGTGTGTGTGGGGCGGGGGGTGTAACTACATGGGCCTAATCTCATCCCAGGCAAGACCCAGGACCCAGCCCTCCCACAGCCCAGGTCCCCATGCCCAGGGGGCTCGGGCACTGCCGCCCCCGGGCTGCTCACTGAGTCACGAGCAGTCAGGTGACCAGGCAGGGGTGCCAGGCTGTGAGCAAGGCAGGGCTCCTGCAGGAGTTGGGTCCTGGGAGCTTCCTCTGTGGAGGGAGATGGGATCAGGGCTGTTGTCACTGGCACCTGCACAGCACCCCACACACTCACCTCCGGGTCCAGAGCTCACACTGTGATGAGCCCCAGAAAATGACCGAGGCCCAGCAGCTTCCTTATCTCCTCCTTTGCCGAGGCCAGTCACTCTGGGTCCCTGGCGGCGGCCTGGCTGCCCGGTCCGGTCAGGCTGGCACGAGGTGAGGGCTGGAGGAGGCTTCCCCTTGCTGACCCCGAGTCTGGGAAAGCAGGCATGCGGGGAAGGGGCGGGGGGCAGGTTCCCCAGTACTCCCTGGCTTTCCCACCAGCTGCAACCTGCCTTCCAGCCAGGATGGGAGCTTGTGCCAGTCCCCAAAAAAGCGCCTGTGGGGGGCAGAGGGTTACCTGCAGCCGGCCGGGCGCCTCTGTCGGAGCCCACACCCTCGTGGCCCAGCCTTTGCTTTCTCCTGCTTCCCAAGCTTCCTCACACCTCCTCCCACCTTTCCTCCTCAGCCTGCACCTTTAGCCCAGCCTGGGCCGGGACGCCAGAGGCCCCCAGGAGGCCTTGAGGGAAGAGGGGGGCTGATGTCAGGGTCAGAGAGAACACAGGGGAGATCAGGATCTGGAGGAGTCAGGTGGCCCCGACAGGCCAGCAGCCGCTCCCGCCAGGCCTCAGACACACCTGTGCTGACATGGGTCTTGCTTCCTTGAAGTGTATGTGCATGTGTGTGTGTGGGTGTGTGTGTGCAGACGTGTGTGTGCACATGGGTATGGGTGTGGGTGCATCTGCTGAGAAGAAAACAGGAGGAAGGGAGAGGCCTAAGAGTGGGGGTGCAAGTCTAGAAGGCAGGAGAGTGGGCTCCCCCACTTCCACCCCAGCTCAGAGAGCAAGCTTCATGCAGGGCCCCAGATACGGTGCGTGCAGGGGCTGCTGTTCCGGGGAGGCCGGGACAGGTGGCATCCTGGGCACTGCGGGCCTCGTGCCCTTCCTTCTAGGGGCCCTCCTGGTGGTCTTGCCTGAGGGCCAACCCCTCCCTGACTGTTAGGACCAGAGTGTGAAGTGAGATATAAATATGTATACATTTATAAATATATTTTTAATTACGTGTCGTGTCACGGTGGCTCCAGGCGTGGTTTGCCTAGTTTATCCCATTGCTCGAAAGCGCTTCCTGGCCAGTCCGAGAAACAGTTTCAGCTGTTTTTTCAAAAACAGGTTGCTGCTACTTTTTTCAGACATGGAAGGAAAACGTCTAAAAAGGAATCATTTTTTTAAGGAAATAACATTAAAGGCTAAAACCTGAGACTCTGAAGCAGCTTCCCAGGAGGGACAATTCAGATGGGAACTGGGGGGCCGCGTGGGCACCCCACAGCCGCCCCTCCCCAGGCCAGGCCCCCCTCTGCTGAGGGGGACGGCCATATCCGAGTTGACCTCTGAATGTATTGGAAGGGGCAACACTGGGTATTGCATTTCTAGGGTGTGCGCGGTTCTCCCCACGGGCCCGCGGCTTTCTCGGCGCTCAGAGGCCGAGTCCGGCCATCAGGTGTGGATTCTGTCCGTCGCCCCTGCCATCAAGGCGAGGCTGTCATTGTTCTCTCCGGCAGCCAGCCTGCTCGCCGCAGCCTTGCTCCCCTAGGCCGTGTGGCTTTGCTGAGCTCTGGGACCGCTGCCTGGAGACGGCTCCTCACCCACCATCCTCGGTGAGGAGTGCACCTCCAAACCCAGTTCCGTCTGTTCGTCTGTAAACCTTCAAAGTCGGGGGATCGTCCTGTCCATCCATGTAAATGTAAATGTTGGACGAATCGGTATTTATTCTAATTTTTATTTTATTTTATTTTTCTCCGGGGGCATGGGGAGGGGGTGTGGGAAATGTACCACTGATCACGCCCTGGGCAGCTGCAGGGGGCGGGCCCAGGGGGCCAGGCCGCCAGAGGAGCCGCCCCTGGAGGCCGCCCCGGACCCCCAGCCCCCGGCTCCTCTGGCCTCAGAAACCAGCCCAGGCTCCTCGTGGCAGGTGC
>NW_006290631.1:1801661-1803446 GCF_000327345.1 Myotis davidii | reverse complement strand
AGCGGGAGCCTGGGCGGTGGGACCTGCCGCCCTGGGCGGGGCCCGGGCTTCCGCCAGCACTGCAGCGGATCCTGCTCACGCAACACCTCCCCTCCCTCGGTTGCCCTGCTTTCCAGCTGAACCCAAACTACGAGTGGGTTTAAAAAATAAACGGCACCGAAAAACAAGAATGCCCGGAGTCCGTGTTCTTTGTGAGTTGGGCAAAGGAAGTCTCTCCCAGAGGCGTTTGTGCCTCGGCTGGTGCCTCTCCTGGGGGAGCCTCTACCCAGGCGGTGAGCTAATGAGACGGTTCCCCACCGTTCGGCCTCCTCGGGGACCAGGGGCGGGGTCTGGGGCCTGGGGAAGACTGAAGGAGGGACCTCGGGGAACATGGGGGAGGAGACGAGGGCCCCCACACTGGGAACTGTGGCCTGTCTAAGGGGCAGGCGGAGGCCAGTCCGGCAGAAAACAGCGACCTGGTTTGCTGCCTCTTTAACCAGCCCCCCCAACACCTCCCTTCCTTGGGATGTCACCGTGCATTTGGCAGTGACTCTAAGACTGGGGACTAGTGGCGTCTGAAAGTCAGCAGCAAGTGGCTGTCCTGTCCCGGGGGCTCAATCAGTCTTCCACCAAAGGGGCCCAGTGGTTCCTTTTCCTGTGATGACATGTCCCTTGTTTTGCACCCATCCCTCCCAGGGTGAGACACGGACACTGCCGCCTGGGAACACATCCCCTTCGGGGGTTCATTCTGGCTAGAAGGTGCCAGGCTTTCCCTCATCAGGTGGCGGCCAGAGCCTCTCCCCTTTACAGTTACCTGGCCCAGGTGGCGGCCAGGTCAGCCCAGGAGCTGGCGAGGGCACCTTGAGATTGGTCCCTGCCCAGCACTGAGTCCCATGACACTGAGCAGAGACCACCGGTTAGGCCCTGGCTGGTGTGGCCCAACGGGTTGGGCATGGTCTCTGGTTTGATTCCCGGTCAGGGCACATACCCAAGTTGTGGGTTTGATTCCCAGGATCATGCAGGAAGTAGACGATTGATATTTCTCTCATCCATGTTTCTCTCTCTCTCTCTCCCTCCCTCTCTAAAAAATCAATTTTTTTTGCCGAAACTGGTTTTGCTCAGTGGATAGAGCGTCAGCCTGCGGACTGAAAGGTCCCAGGTTCGATTCTGGTCAAGGGCATGTACCTGGGTTGCGGGCACATCCCCAGTAGGAGATGTGCAGGAGGCAGCTGATCGATGTTTCTCTCTCATCGATGTTTCTAGCTCTCTATCTCTCTCCCTTCCTCTCTGTAAAAAATCAATAAAATATATTTAAAAATAATAATAAAAATTTTAAAAAATCATTTTTTAAAAAAAAAAACGCACAGGTTGGTAGACATTTAAATTAAACATTTGAGATACTTTGTCACAGTTTTTCACAAAATGCAAAGGAGCAGAAAGCAGTGGTGAAAATGAAAGGTGCGAGAGTGGGGAGGGGGAAATCTTACCAAGCAGTATTCACCAAAGGAGAGAGGAGGTTTTTCTGGGTGGCTTAGTCCTGGTTCCAAAGGTTCTAAAGTACTGAAAACGATGAAATATACCATCCAAATGACAAAGTTTCTCTCCTGCCTTTCACTGCCACCTCTGCTGACACGAGTTGCCTGTCCTTCTGAGGACGGGTTAGATTTGCACGGGGGTCTGTCGGAGGGAGGGGAAGCGTGTTTTGAATGAATAAACTAGAAAGTACACACACGTGTGCTCAAACACACGGCTTGTAAGGGCCTTCGTCCCACGGCAGACACAGCCGAAAAAGGAGGGGTTGAGAAA
>NW_006290631.1:1796794-1801605 GCF_000327345.1 Myotis davidii | reverse complement strand
CGGCCGCCTCCCCACAGCTCCCCAGTGACCTTGGGCCGTCCAGACGCTGCCGGTTCAATGGAGGCAGATGAGTGCCTTTGATTCCCATTTCACAAATGAGAAAACAGACATGACTGAGAGCCGCAGGCCGGTCCCTGGAAGCGTCGGGCCGGACAGCCAAGTGCCCCTTCCCCCAGCCCAGAAGGTGAGCATGTCCTCAGCCTCTCCCCTCCGGCCGCTCCCCAGGGAGCCGGCCAGTCCTGCCAACCAGACGGACGGAGCAGCCAGCTGCCCCCTGAGACCGCCATGGCCGGCTGCTTAGTGCTTCCCCGAGTCAGTAAAAGTAGGAGCGTGATGAAATACCCCAATCGAGGGATTTCGGTGGGGTGAGGAGGAGGAGCGATGTTGCAAAGTTCCACGCTGGTCTGTAAAAGGACCCACTGCTGAATGTGCACCTGTGCTTGGGTGGGCGGGAGGTGAGGGAGACCCTCCTAGGAGGCCTATCAAAGGTGGCATCAATAGGCAAACTGCACGGGGACCGTTCCTGACGACATGCCGGAAGAGGACACACAAGGCACCAACGTGTTCGGGATCCGGGCCTCAGGGAGCCCTCTTCCTGGTGGGTACCCGTGTGCGTGCCCTCTGTGGGCCATGGGAGAAAAGATGGTGGAGGCTGCCACCCACCACCTCAAAACATAGCGCGAAAGGCTGCTACAGAGACACAGAACTGATGACTGGAAACAGCGGCCGGTTGCTGCGTCTGCTCCTGTGTGTGCGACGTTGGGGTGATGATGGGATTTGTTGTCGAGGCTGCACTGAGGGGGGAGGGTTCTGGTAAGTTGCTTGAGGGTGGGACAAAACCTGTACCATGGCCCTGGCGGGTTTGGCTCAGTGGATAGATTGCCAGCCTGTGGACTGAAGGTTCCAGGTTCGATTCTGGTCCAGAACGCACACCTCGGTTGCAGGTTCAATCCCCGGGGCCTGGTGGGGCACGTGTGGGAGGCAACCAATCGATGTGTCTCCCTCACATCGATGTTTCTCTGTGTCTCTCCCCCATCCTTCTACTCTCTCCAAAAGTCAATGGGAAAATACCCTTGGGTGATATCTATACCATGAACTCAAGGCAATGTTATGACTTTCATGGGCCATGGGCATTTAGGCCTCTGTAGGCCCTTTCTCCTTAAAATAATATAAAAATTGTATGACTACATCGGTATAAAGGCAAATATATTGACATTGCTAATTAAAACACCTTTTCAACATAGAAGTTCATTTCTTGGTTCTGATTTTAAAAGAGATGAATCCATTTTGTGGGCCCTGGAAGTATGGTGTGCCCTGGGTGCTAGGCCGGTGGGGACGTCAGCCGTCACGGACATGGTACCTGGGCTAGGATGGAGGCCTGCCTTCCCTACTGCCCACCTGATCTCGGGGTGACCCAGGGTGGGGGATCCGAGGGGCAGCTCATGCTGCCGTCTTCCGAGGAAGCAATTGCTCCACTCTGCAAACAAATGCAGTAGCAACTTCTGCCCAACACTGGCTGCAGGCCAGGCAGCGGGAGTGCAGCGAGCAGCTGTGTCTGCCTGGCCAGGCACCCTCAGTAGCAGGACAACAAGGGGTGACAAGAGGGCCACCAAAGCAAGAACTCCTCCACCCCAAGCGCCCCGTGGTCTCTGTGAACCTGGCTCAGCCCCTGGGCAGCAGGCCTCCCTTCACCAGCCACAACCACCCCCACCCCCTCCTCCCTTCACCAGCCACAACCACCCCCTCCTGCCCAGGCAGAGCCTCAGAGGCCAACATCTCCGGAAACTGAGGCCTCGGAGAAGGAACTGCAAGGCTGTGTCTTGTCTCTCCCAGTGAGACCAAGGCCTGGCCACAGGGGGCAAGGGGCCTTCCCTACAGGCTCTAGACGCCCGGCTGAGCTGGGTCCGTAACTGACACTGGTTAGGGAGGAAGGGCTCCTCCAAAAACACCCAGCGGGGAGCTCTTGCTGCACCAGGAATATTGCATTCCCTTTGGGACTCAGATTTATTAGGCACCCGGCAAGGACCATGAGCAGGCCGGAGGGCGCTGGCGCCCACAGCAAGGAGCCACGGCTTCCTGCCAGGCGGGCACATCTGTCTTCAGAGGCCTGATGTGCCGTCACAGAGAAGAAAGGATGGGGCTGAGCATCGAGCGTGAACTACAGGACAATGTGGGGCCAGCAGATGGTGTGGCTCCGGGTGGCGACTAAGGCCCTCACAGGAAAGGGACTTGCCCAAGGTCACAGTGGTAACTAGCACTTAGGGGCTATGTTAAACCAGGCCCCCAACTGAGCACTTCCCAGCATCTCGGTGCACTTGAGGGCCCCATCTCCATTTCAGAGACTGAGAGGCAGATTTGCCCCAGGTCACACCCCTAGAAGGATGGGGGAGGGGAGGGGACAGCAATCTAACAGGGTCCCCTCTGCCTCCAAAGGCCTTGCAAGAAAACCAGTGAATTATGCAGGTGGGAGACACCTCGGTGGGGGAGGGGACTAACCAGGATCTAAAACCCAGGGTCTGATTTTCACACAAGGCCAGCCAGCCCTCCGCCTCCCAGGCTCCCGGCAGCTGCGTCAGGAGCATCCATTTTCTGTGGCTGTAACTTACCTCCTTTAACAGAAAAAATCTTTTTGAACAGTTTTTGATAGAAATCTTCCTACAGGGGCTCCTACGCATCCTGAGTTCTCGGGGCAGAGGGCACGGTGTCTCGCCCCTTCCTGATGACTCGCTCATTTCGACCCACTAATGAGTAGGCAGGACTGTAATTCTGGGTTACCCTCGGGGATGATGCAGGTAGATCCAGTCCCCTTTGCTTTCTAATTACTGCCTGTGCCTTTTACAGGTTGTCTGCCCCTCTCTTATCATGAACTCTTCTCCCTAGTCAGCAGGCCTGAGGTGGCGGAGCAATCAGACAGATGGTCAGAGCTGTTGGTCACCTACGGGCCTACTACTATTGGTCACCTAGGAGCCAGTAGGCCCTGCGTGAGGGCCCCGGGCGTTTTTATAAGCAAAGAGCATAAACTCTACTGCGTGGTGGATGCTTACAGCAACCATTCCACCCACTCCGAAACCACTTTTGCTGACTTCCTATCCACTGATGGCTTCCAAAGTGGTGCATCCCCAGGTAAGTAAGGTTTTGCCGACCTGGAGTGAAAGTTGTGTTAGATCACGTGACACCCCACGAGGCTGAGGGGGTGGGTCTTACCCTTCTTTTCTGGGAGGAAAGCTGAGCCTGAGGGCTGGGGTGACCCCAAATCAGTGCGTCAGGATGAGTCCCGCGGGCCCTGCCTTGGACACCTGGCCTCCAGGGCACGCAGCCCTGCCACCCTCTGCGTGTGGAGGAGAAGCAGAGGCCCCTGGACTCCTGGAAGAAGCAGCACCAAGAGCGTCAGCAGGTCCGAATTCGAATCCTGATCCCACACTCGTCAGCTGGGTGTCCGTGGAGGCGTTTCTCCTTCGGGCCTCAGTTTCCCCATCTGTAAGAGAAGGATGAGTACATTTGTTCTTAAAGTGGCCTCTCTATGATTCTTGAGTTGTCTTTGCTAACCAACAGCGTCTCTGCCTGGGCCCCGCCTGGTCCCCCCAGATGCCCCCAACCCCCTGGTTTCATCTCCCTTATGATGCACCCTCCCCCCAGTCTAGTTTATACAGAAGCTGACCCACTGGGAGAGCTTTTAAATTTCCGATTAGTCAACGAGGACTCTCCAGGCCTCGGGAAAGGCCTGTGCTACTGACAGCCTCGGCTGCAAAGCTCTCTCCGGGAGCAAGGCCCTGCCACCGGGTTATCGCCCCATTCGCGGGAGGGGCTCGCCCGAGGGACTGGGCTGGGAGTGAACCCAGAATTCTGGGCTCCAGAATCAATGATTCTTTCGCTACTTTTGTCTTTGGCACCTTCCACCTGTGCCCTGAGCCAGCTCCTCTGGCTTCCATCCACTTCTCCCTCGTCCAGCACTGAAGGCTCCAGGAGCCCAGGATGGTCCCGGGAAGGGAAGCAGAGGTGGGTCCTGCCTGTCCCTGTGAATCCTTTGGAGGGACCCGGACGGAGGGCGACGCGATGGCTGCTGACACCAGGCTGCGTGTCCCCGCATCCCCACAGTACAAGTCTTTGTGTGATGTGTCCCCATTTACTCCAGAGCCTCCCATTCCGCTCTTTCATCCCCGCACATCTCCATTTCCTCGCCTCGCTCTTACTAGGAGCAGGCAGAGGCCAGCTGCTTGCTGCCCCCCCCCACACACACACACACACACGATGTGCAGAGCCCCAGCCTCCGGGCCTGCAGCCCCTGTGCCACGCTGGGCCGGGCTTGGCCGCTTTCCTGGGCTGCCGTATCGATTATTTCGACTCCCTTTTTGCTGGGGATATCAATTCAGCGGGTTCCCGGGATGGCTGCCTTTTAACCTCTCACCCTGGTCTAGACTCCAGCGGCTCCCGCTGTCCTGGGCCGGAGGAGTTGGAGCCAGTGGGCTTCCAGGAACACAGGCTGGGATCGCCCCGCGGCTCTGCGGCCGCCAACCTGCCTCCCTCCAAACCGGCGCGGTGAATTATTAAAGATGCAATTTCCTTTCATCTTTCCAGTAAAATCGCTCCCTGTGCCCTGAGCCGCTGCCTTCCTGTCACTGGCTGGGCAGGGGCCTTGGCAGGACCCTCATTCACCCACTCCCGGGCCTCCTCCTAAAGGGGCAGGAGCCTAGGGATCCTGAGAAACTGGTGGGGTGGGGGGTTTGGGGTCCGAGCACACTGGGCCTGCTGCTTCACAGTGAGCAGAAGGAGCCAGAGAGGGCGGCAGGCAGCCCCGGGCGCCAGGCACCGAG
>NW_006290631.1:1784894-1796766 GCF_000327345.1 Myotis davidii | reverse complement strand
GGCCTGGGGAGTCCCAGCCGCGCCGCCCACACGCACCTCCCGGGCCGGGGAGTTGGATCAGGCTCCCGGTGGTATTGATTCGGTCTCTGAGTGAGATTTACAGCCCTCACCCACCGGCTGAACGTAAAATACAGTTATTACTGCCCTCCTGTCAGTGTTCATCGTTTCGGGTTTTACTGTTTACCCTTGTGATCATCGCAGAGGGGCCGGGAGCAGGCGGCTCCCCGTCATCCCGCTGCGAGGTCCTGCACCCAAGTCCTCCTCCTTAGAGCCCGGCTCTGAGTCGACCTCGTCCGAAACCCCTCTCCTGAGGCCCCAAAGAGGCCCAAACGCTCTTACTCCTCGTTTGTTCCATCCAAGCAGAAGGCCCTCAGGACCCCATGCCCGGGAGGCCCAGCCAAGCTGAGCAGGAAGGTGCCTGCGACTCCATCCTGTCCCCACTCCATCAGGGAGTCAGGTCTCCTCCTCCTCCTCCTCCTCCTCCTCCTCCTCCTCTTTCTCTTCCTTGCTATTTTCTGGTATGGATGGAACTCTGAAGACTCTGAGAAATCTAAATTCAGCCCTTCCTCCTCCTCCCACAGACTTCAAAGTGGTGAGCTGGGCCTGGGAATTCCCACACACCCACCCCCGCACCCCCAGCCTCACAGGGCGGGTGCCTCAGAACCAGGAGCTCAAATATGCCGCTCAGCCGGTGGGACCGCTTTCCTGGCAGAGGGAGACACCTCCATTATTCACAGTCCTTTGGCAAGTGACCCCCCCCCCAACCCTGGGGGGGTTGAGGAGGCCCGCTGGGCACTGCTCCGTCCACCTGTTCAGCTTCATATCCTGGCCACTTCTCCAGTCGCCCCAACCATCTGTGGGTGGCTTCAGGAAGCCTCTCCCTGGCAAGGGGTAGAAATGTTGGGGGACGGACGAGGCACCAACCTCCATGCCCAAGATCTTTTGACCTTTTGGGGACCCCCGACCTCTCTGAGAATCCGAGGGATACCCGGAATGTCTTTTTCTAGAAAAACAGTCACAGGCTTGTAGATTTCTACTCTCACTTCAGAAATCCTTCAAGCCCACGCCTCAGTGCCCTGTGGGTCCCCGGGCCCTGGCTGAGGGCACAGGAGCCCCTGGCATCCAGGCAGCCCCCATGGTCTCACATGGCAGGGAATCAACTAGCATCTGAACCCAGAGACGGCCGATGGATAGCCCGGCGATGGGGGAGCACGCGGCCCACCTGGCTGTGAGGGTTGGCAGGCACGGGGACGGGGTCAGGTCCTGGATCTCTGGCCTCCACCATGAACAGCCTAGGGACCTGAGGCTTTGTTTCCTCCTCCAGGTTTGCCGTCGCCTCCCCACTCTGTGCAAGCAGGAGCCTCGTGCGGAATAGCACCGCCATACGGCAGGCTTCCCACCCTCACGTGGCTTAGAGGCCGCGGGGCACGAGAACGTTAACAGCTGGGCACAGAGATAAACATGTGCTCTTAGGAGGTGGGCACGGGTTCTGGCGAGTCCTCTGGAGCTTCGTCTCCTCGTCGGTGGAGACCTGTGGGTGGCGCTGGTCAGCAGAGAGCAGCAGGCGTGCCTCCTGTGGGGGCAGAGCTCTGTGGGGACCAGACGGGCACCTCCTGGCAGCCTGGCAGCCAGCCTGGAGGCAGCCTGTGGTCATGAGCATCGTGAGGCAGCAGTCAAGCCCCATGGAGAGCCCACACGGCGTGTATGAGCAGCGATCTTCAACGGGGGCCACAGGAATTTCCAAAACGTGCAACGCCTGACCATTAGTCAGGGGCACGACCTCTTTTCCTTCCACCATCAAGTGAAAAGATGACAGCAGCCAACACAACAATACTCGTCCAGTGTGAATGAATCAAATTATACCTATTTTCTCATTAAATTTTACATATATATATATTTTATTTTATTTTTTTGGTGTGCCCCAGAACTGTAGTTTATGTGTTCCCTGAGATGAAGAAGGTTGAAAATCACTGTCCTGTAGTGTAGTATTCATGTGTGTGGGTAACATATGCTAATGGGCAGCATGTCGTAAAGAGTACACATGTAGAAGTCACTTACAACATTTAATGGCATGTAAGACAAGAAGCGGGAAGTGCCGTGGGTTAACATGACCTTGAAGAGACTCCCTGGTGGGTCGGCCTGGGCGGAGCCTGGGCTTGGGGGCTGCTGCCTGGACCCGCCTCTGTCTCTTTCAGGCCCTGGCCACAAGCACCCAACCGCTCTGAGGCTTTGTCATCCATGAAAATGGTGCCAGGCTGCGTGAGGATGAAAGAAGACAGCATTGTGCATGGCACCCAGCAAGCACTTCAGAAGTGAGAGACTGACAAAGGGCTTTGCCTAATGGTCAGGAGCTGACGTCTCTTGGATCTCTCCCCAGCACAGGAGCTGGCACTGGACCTCACGTCCCCACCCCAGTGCAGTCAAAACAAAAACAAAACTCTCCGCTCCCCCCGCCCCCAGAGGCATCTGCTGTATTCATTTACACCTTGTAAGGCCATGATGGAGTGTTTGCTTGCCGAAGGAGCAGTGCAGGGAGGGGATCTGTCCTCATGGTCCTTGACTCACAGCACGTGGGTGATCTCCCCACCCCCACGTGTGGCTCTCACCACACCTCCCACTCTGAGCAGTCACCAGCCTTCTTTCATTTCTGTACCCTACTGATCTCTTCCCCACCTCATGGCCTTTGTACACGCTGTTCCAGGTGCCGGATGTGCTCATCCACACCCTTCTCACATCCTACTCCTGCTCATCCTTCAGACCAAGTACCACCTCTCCCAGGGGCCTTCCCTGAGGGTCCTGTCGTACTCAGGTCCCCCTTCAGGACAATGACTATATTTAGAAGCCACTTCACTTGTCTATGTTCTTATCTCTTGTCTACAAACTGAGTGTACGGCTTAACACAGTTCCTAAGGAGCCCCGAATCTTATCCTCGCTATTCGTCTCAGACTAGAAGGGTCAACCTTCATTCATTCACTCACAAAATGTTTAATGAGCACCTACCCGGTGCTGGGCACAGAGGTACAGGATCAGCAACATAAGACAAAGTCCCTGCCTTCATGGATCTGGGAAGACACAGACACAAACCAACGCAGACCCTGTGGGAGTGCCGAGTGAAGGTGAAGACAAGACGAAGGGAATGCAGAAAGCGAAGGGGAGATGCCATTGTGTCTGAGGAAGGCACCCGGACCTTTCTGGCAAGGTGGCATCCAGCGAAACGCTGAAGGAAGGACAGCACCGGCCGCGGCGGGTGGGGATGAGCCTCCAGAACTCCAGAGAAGGGTTGTTATGCTTGGCTAAGTAGGAGTCTGTGTTTGTGCTTACTTGGTTTCCAAAGCAAATTGTCTCTTGTGAGTTAATAATATAAATCAAAAGCCTTAAACTATGCAAACCCTCTGACCCACAAGTCCACTTAGGAATTCAGCCACAGGAAAAAGAATGAATACATATATTTATGTACAAGGATACTGACTAGGGAAAAGGAGAAATATGGAAGCAATATGAGTGTTCAAGCCGGGGGAGTGGGGAAGTAAATTGAGGCCATCTATACTTTGGAACACTGTGCGGTTACTAAAATACTCAGAAGGGCATGGGGAGATGTAGGAGACGTTCATCACCATGTGCTGACTCATCATCTACAGCTATTCGAGGGCCATGTTGTGAAGAAAAAAAAGTACAGTGGGGCCTTGACTTACGAGTGTCCTGACTAACGAGTTTTTCGAGATATGAGCCATCTCTCGGCCGATTTTTTGCTTTGAGTTGCGAGCTAAAATTCGGGTTACGAACCAGCTTTCAGATACCCCACCGCTAGCTGGAGCAGCGAACGTCACCGTGAACGCCACAACATCAGCCCAGCATCACGCATCTCACTCGTTCACTTTAATGATTTGGCATACGAGTAATTTGAGTTCGAGCTCCGTCATGGAACGAATTAAACTCGTAAGTCAAGGCCCCACTGTATAGAAACCTTCAGAGGCCGAAGTACCAAAATACTGACAGCATTTATTAATGAATGAGAATCATGGCCGATTGTTGTTTTTTCTTCCTTTTACTTTCCTGCTACCTCGAGTTTGGTTGCATCGAGTGCATTCCATACTAATTTTGTCATTTGAAAATGGTATTAAGTCCACCTAACTCTCCCGAATACATATTTCTTTGTGCCTCGATGGGCACTGACGCCCGCTCTGTGCCAGGCACTCGAGGGTAGCTTCCCAGCAGTAACAGACGAATAGATAACAAGTCAGCGACGCGGGTCCCGTACTGTGGTGAGTGCCAGGAGGGCACATGGAGGGTGAAAGGAGCCCTCGGCCTCCACTGGCTGCAGGGTGGGAAGACAGAAACTGGGGCTTCTGAGGAGGTGGTAGAGGCGAGAAGGTTCTGCTTCTCTTTCCCCCGTGAGGGCGAGGCCCAGTCACCCGCCAGAGTGGGCAGGGGTGGGAGGTCTGAGGGAAGTACGAAGCCTTGGGGGACAGCAAATTTCCCGGGAAGCGCCCGGGCTTTCCAGGCCGCGATGAGTGCCCTGGAGGTCTGTGAGCCAGAGAGCCCGGCTCTCGCCTCTTCCCAGCCAAGTTCAACTCTTGTGGAAACAGTGGGTTCAGCTAAGGTTGGTATTCTCCAAACAGACAGGAGAAAGGGAGAGAGAAGCTAGAAATGATGGTGAAGGAATGAGGGTCCGTGGGTAGGCACAGACCCGGGGGACGGGAGGGGTCAGAGAGAGAGAGATCCTTAGGATCGGGCCTCCGTCTTTGGTGGTGACAAGAGCCGGCCTGTGCCCATCGGGGCGGATGAGGGCTGACGGTGAGTAACTCGTGGAACTGAGACTTGGGCAATGGTCACCCACGTGGAACGCCCCAGAGGCTGGTGACGGAGCCAGAATCCCAAGGAATGAAAGGGAGTGCCCAGGACCCGCAGCCCACAGGGCACAGCCAGGAGGTGGCAGAGAGAGTGGTGACCCAGGAGGTGAGCGTCAGAAACAGCTGGGTTTCAGGAGGAGGAGGAGGAGGAAGGAGAGATGGGGGCGAACCCGGCACCTCTGAGACGGATGCGGAGGAGAGAGAAGCTGAGCCCCTGGGGGTCTGTGAGGCGCCCAGCGAGCCCTGCTCTGGGAAGCAGAGCCCCAGGGAGCCGGGACAGTCACATGACGGAGGCTCGGGAGACCTAGGTGTGTGCGCAGAGACTTCGAGTCACAGGGGCTGTCAGGTCAGGGCTGACAGCAGAGCAAGGGTCTGGTGGACAGGCGGAGTCCTGGAGGGCTGGCCTGCTTTCAGGATGGAGAGAGAGGGGTGCGAGGAGATGGGAGGGAAGGAGCCCCAGTTAATATCCCAGAATCCCAACCTGAGTCCAGGTCCAGCGCAGGCACGGGCTCTTGAGGGTCAGCTGTGTGGGGGTGAGCAGCCTGAGTCATCACCATTGGCTCCTTCGGGCACCACTTCCAGGCCACGGAGTCCCCTGGGCACCAGGAGCGGGAGAGATGTGAGGCCTGCAGCAGCCCCTGGGAGCAGACATAGTCCAGGGCCTGGAAGCAGGGCAGGGGCCCACCTCCCCAGAGGAGGAGGCAGAGGGGGGCCTCCCCTCTCTCCAGGAGGCCCGGTTGGCCCCAAGAAGACTGCGCATGGCGGTCCTGACTCACTGGCCCCAGACCACACCCCCTTCCCCAGCATTCCTCGTACTTTACTGCAGTGTTGGACTTGTTAAAGGAGTAAATTTAGCTTTTATAAGGAGAAGCAGCCGGGCTTGGTCAGGGAGGCTGAGGCGGGGCTGGGCTGCATGGAAACCCCAGGCTTCTGGACCCTCCCTCAGCTGCCACCACCTCTCACCCTTCCACTCTCCCGACGTGAGAGCAGAGGGCAGGGAGGTGAGGGAAAGGACAGGTGAGAGGGCCCCTCCCCAGGCCCCACTAGCTGTGCATCTGCACGGGGACAGCCCTCTGTTCCTCTCCGGCCTTGTCTGTAAAGTGGGCGGAATGTGCTGCTACCAACAGGGTGGCCAGGCGTGTCTTTCGGTGACTGGAGAGAGAGCCAGAGGGCCGGGCCCCATCTCCCCAGCGGTGAGTCACTGTCCTGGGTGTCCGGTCCCACCACAGGCTTGGGCATAAGCCAAAAAGGGGAAGAAAGCAGGCCGCGTGGGAGCCCGTAGGTCAGGTGCTCGAGCGCAGATGCCAGGGAAATGCGGAGGAAGGGTTGGGTGGCAGCGTCCACGTGAAGGTCAGCCAGGCCGCCCAGGGTCCCAGAGCCAAAGCCACCCCTGGGGGTCACAGATCTCCCAGCAACTGGCCTGCCTCGGGGTCCCTGCCTGGCTGGGAGCAGCCCATAGTGCCTGGGTCGGCCCAGCTCCCACGGTCCCAGGCCTAGAGTCAGAGGCCCGCATCCACCCCGACCCCCTCCTCTTTCCTGGGGGGCCACAGGCATGTGTGGCTTCTCTGTACCTGCGTGTCCTTGTTTGTGGAGCCCCCACCTCGGGAAAGCAGTGCGAGTGTTACTCCTGGGCAGCGACGACCCCCTGGTCATGAGCGCGGGGGTACCCCTCACCCCGGAGGCTGCCACAGGGGTTCGCAGCTGGGGAAAGAAACCAGCCCACCCGGGGCCCACTCCTGCTGGCAACAGACACACAGACTCTCCCTCACTCTCTCCCCTTCCTCCCCTCCTTCCTTTCTCCCCATCCTCGCCACTTCCTATCAGAGCCTCCCGGAGCCTCCTCGAATCCACCTCTCTGGGAAGCCTTCCTGGCATCCAACCGCCCAGCCCTCTCGCTCCTCCTTGGAATTCCCTCGCCCCTCAGACTCCCACCGCCCAGAAAGACCTGAATGGCTTCAAGGTCTCCTCGTGGAGCTCCCAAGAGGCCATCCTGCCCCCGCCTGCCTCCTTCTGCACAGGCTGAGCACGCAGGCGTCCCTGGATGGGTGAGCAATTCCCCAGAATGCAAGCTGCCCTCCGCACAGCCTGCTGCGTGGGGGCGGGGAGAGACTATTTGTGTGTCCTGATTCTATTCATTAAGCTTATCGCCCGCCTGCTCTGCCTCGTGAGCCTGCGTAAGTGTTCCCGGCTGCTCCCTGCACGCACGTTCACGCAGAGCAGGTGAGCAGGGCTGGGCGGCCATCTGAGGCCTGGGCACCGCAGGGGAAGCAGCACCCCGGGCAGGGGCCGTCCCCCTGACGCCCCAGGGGCCCGGGGCTGGGAAAGAGAGGCCCCATCTCTCCAAAATGTTTGCCCACGTGCAGGCGAGGGAGGGACTGGACGAGAGGAGCTGAGAACCTTCCCTCTTGCCTTTCCCCACTGACCCGGGCTCTCTGGGCCCACGTGGACACAACCCCAGGTCGGTTCTCAGGCCAGCGGGGCTGGTCCATCCATCTCTGGGTCTCCCCGCTCTCGCCCTCCATGAACTCACAGGTGGGGTGGGCACGCCCCCTCCGGCCTGCCCTGGGTCCCAGACTCGCCTCACCGGGAGCTCTGCTCCAGCTGGCCCGCCCCACAGAGGGAGCCCTCGCTGCCTATTTCCTGGGCCACCGGGGCCATGCCCACCCCCTTCACCCCACGCAGAAAATGTGGGCCTCCAACAGCCACGGTGGTTTCACACCTGGACCTTCCGTGGTTCTCCCTGTTGTATTTTTAAATGCCCCCAAAGATGGCTTTGTTCCCTCGGAAACATCTCAGCAGCCTGGCTGCTTCCTTCTGCTCACCCCCGACCACTGCAGCCGCGTTAACAGGGGGTCAAGCCAGCCCAGTGAAGGCTGCTTTCAGGGTGCTCCCCCGCCCCTTTCCTGCCCCTCCCTCCCAGCTACCTCCAGTCCCTCCTCCGCTGTGGGCCTCCCCTCTCCACCCTCTATCAGGCCCCAGACACCCAGCTGATCTCCGTTTCCCCAGGGTCTGCCTGAGGCCCATTGAATGAATGAATGAGTAAATGAATGCATGGAGACATTTACATCTACAAAGTTTTGGCACACTGCCTAGGGATTGGGGGGAACGGCTTGTGACCGAGACCCTTGTGGGGCATGCAGTGGGGAGCAGTGGTCTTCTGGGGGAGTGGGCATCAGTGCCCAGGTACTCGGTGCCCAGACCGAAAGCCACCTTGCAGCTGAGCACCCAGCTTAAGCTTCAGAAGTTCTGAGTCTGTGTGGAGTGTCGCCCCAAACAGCCACAGTGGCAGTGTCCCTGTCTTCATGCAGGACCCTGGGAGGGTAGGTCCCTTCCAGCATCTCATACTATACGATTTCTTCTTTTAAAGGTATCTTTGGCCCTAACCAGTTTGGCTCAATGGATAGAGCGTCGGACTGCAGACTGAGAGGTCCCAGGTTCAATTCTGGTCAAGGGCATGTACCTTGGTTGCGGGCACATCCCCAGTGGGAGGTGTGCAGGAGGCAGCTGATTGATGTTTCTCTCTCATTGATGTTTCTAACTCTTGTCTGTGTCCATAGGCTGTGCATATATGCATATGTTATTTAGTTAATCTCTTCTCACCGCCTCCCCACCCCCCTCTGAAATATGTCTTCTCTATCCCTCTCCCTTCCTCTCTCTGAAAAAAACCAATAGAGTATATTTTTAAAAAATAAATAAAAATAAAGGTATGTTTGTTGTTGTGCTCCTATGTCTCTGGATCTATTTTGCTCATCAAAATAAACGGATGGTTTCATTTTATCCCACCAGAACCGGGTGAGGCCAGCCTGACCAGCCCCATTTTCCAGACGAAGAAAATTTACAGGCTCAGGAAATTGACCAACCACCAGCACTCAGGTGAGTCAGGATTTGAACCCAGGCCCCATCTCACACCAAAGCCCCCCCTCCCCGCTTCCTCTGGCCGGCCTTGCCCTTGCCTCAAGTATTGTCCATTTACTTGTGGTTCCTCCCTATGACCCTGGAGGTAGTGAGAGGCGCGTGTATGTGGCCACAGGGCCCGTGACCCTCCCAGGCTGGTGCTTAGAAGATCCCTGGGTGGAAGCTGGGAGCCCTAAGGTCACATCTCAGCTGTCTCTTGAAATCACACAAGTGACCATGCTGGCCCACTCACACATGTGCACGCACACACGCATACCCACACACGTGCACACCACACACGCACTCACACACATGCACTCACACACGTGCACGCACTCACACATGTGTGCGCGCGCGCGCACACTCACACACGTGCACACACACACACACCTTTCCCTCTGGGCTAGTTGGGGTTGTTGTTTCTTTCGTTGCCCACCTGGAGCCCACAACGTGACCAAAGAGGAGCCCTCCCAGACCGGATGGCTCAGCCTGTGCCAGCACACGGAGCGCCCCCAGGGAGGACCGGAGGTTCTGGAAACGTCCCGTCTCCAGGCCTGTCCTGAATAGCCCATGTTGAACATTGACCTTTACCTCATTCCTTCCTGCTGGGTGCCAGGCTGCAGGCCGTGGGCAGGGCAGCGCAGGCAGGGCGGTGCCTGGGGCTCCGGTGGAGGGCGTGGGCTGGCTGCATCGGAGGCCAGGGGAGGGGCTGGCAGTCAGAGCCCCTGGCTCCGAGCCCCGCTCTGCAGGACTTGGTGGCCACCTAACTCCAGTTTTCTCACCTGTGAAGCCAATCCTTGTACTTACTGCATTCTGGGCTTAAATGGCTTCAGGTTAAAGGAGATAGTGAACAGGAAGCATTTTGCACCAGACAAGTGCGCAGTGAGTGGTCAGGGAAGGCTGGTCATTAGCAGGTGAACACGGCTGAGGAGCTGCCTTTGCCTGGCCACACCTCAGGGCCCATCAGGCGCAGGGGCAGGGCTGGAAGCACCTGTCTGAGAAGTGCTCTGAGGACAGGCCCACCAGGCGGGCACGCTGAGAAAGCCACAGCTGGGGGGCCTGCCGTACCCCTAATCTGCTAAGCACACCTCCCAGTCCCCACTGCGTCCACCAACTGGGGCCCTGGAGCTCCCTGGGCTCTATTGGGGCTGCTCTCACCTCAGGAGCCCACCTGGACCACAGCTGGCCAGACTCACTCACACACACACACACACACTCGCACACACGCAATTACACACACACGCACTCACACACGCACGCACACATTCACACTCACACACACACACATCCTCGCACACACACACACACGCACACAGACACACACTCACACACTGACACACACACTCTCACACGCACACACTGACACACACCCTGACACAGACATTCACACACACACACACTCACACACTGACACACTCACACACACATTCACATACACACACTGACACATTCACACAGACACACACACTGACACACTGACACACACACACATTCACATACACACACTGACACTCGCTCACTCACACACACTCACACACACACACTCACACACTCACACACACTGCCGGGAACCCTGAGAGAGGTGGGCCTGGCTTTGGCAGGTGGTACTGGCCCAGCAGGGGACGGGAGGATGCCAGTGTGGTCACGGTGGAGGTAGGAGCACGTTTCCAGACGGCACTGCCATCCTCGCCATGTTCCAGCTTGTTGACACGGCGATGGCATAATTACAGTTTCAATCGCAGATTAATAATAAGTCGTTTTTGCAAACGAGGAGGCAGGTCTGCACTGGAAAGGGCCCCAAAGGGCCTGTCGCCTCTGCTATCTGGGCCCTGGCCGCTGTTTGATGTTTTCTGCGGAGCTGAGACTTTCCTAAAGACCATCTAACAGCAGCTCCCAGGTAATCATAGCCCTGCCAGACCCAGGGCCTCCGGCCACACAAGGGGTGTGTGTGTGTGTGTGTGTGTGTGTGTGTGTGTACCAGTGTAGATCTGGGGGTGCTTACAAGGGCTGGTTTGTGCGTGTTCGATGTCTCCGCATGTGAGCACGTGTGTACACTTGGAGTGTGTGGTTTCCATGTAACATCAGCAGTGCCCAGAGGGACCAACCCCCCGCGAGAGGCTGCAGCCCCCTCCTCTCCCTCCTCCACCCCCAGGGGGGCTGCGCTGAGAGACAGAGGGCCAGGGCAGGCTCTGGATCTCCAAGGTGCCCCTCTAGAGAGTGTTGGGGCTCGGCAGGGCCCAGGTCAGCCCTGCACCCCCCAGGACTCCCAGGGAGGACTGAACCTGCCCATATGGCTCTGTTCCGAGTGGGGTTGGCGAGGAGCTAATAATAACAGCCGTGACAATAACAACCATTTATGTGTGTGAGCTTCTTCTTTTCTATTCTCTTTTATCTCTGTGATCTCATTTGATCCTCACAACCGCCCTGAAGGGAGGGAGGGCAAACCTCCTAACTCCCACTAGCCCCAGTGGAAATGGCGCATGGAGAGGGGGCCTGCGCAGGTGACACGGGTGAGTGACAGCCTCGACGTCCCTGTGCGTTGGATGGGATCCTGGTCCTCTGCCTGGGCCTCCTCCCGGCCTCCATGGGACCCTCACCCCCTCCAGGCCAACCTGTGCCCGGGGCCAAGAGGCAGGCAGGGTTCTGAAACCTGGTTCACATTTTCCAAATTCCCTTTTGAGCCAAAGAGACACGGTGCCTGCAGGGATGACGAGAAGACTGAGGTCCCAAGGGCAATCTTGGGCTCGCCCCGGGCCAGCCTCTCTGTGCCTGGCTCTGCACCTGAACTTTGTGGCAGACCAATCATGTTTATGCTGCCTGGACCTGGCCCCTCACAAGACAATGACTTGGTGAGCTCATTCCCTGGGGCCACGCCTGGCCCAGGTGCTTTAACAACCCTGAGGGCGTGGTCCTGCCCAGGCGGCCTCCTGGCGCCCTGGGCAAGAGCAAAGAGCACCAGAGGGGGCTGAGATGGCGGTGAAGAGGAGGTGCTCACACTGGGCTGGCCTCCTGCTGCCTAGCCCTGCCCAGCCTGTGGGGGTTCTCCCTTGGGTCTCCCAGTGACCTTGCACTCTGAAGGTCAGGCCTGGGGTTTGCTCCACGGGCAGAGGGGCCTCCACTGTTCTTCC
>NW_006290631.1:1783972-1784836 GCF_000327345.1 Myotis davidii | reverse complement strand
CTGAGCTGTCTGACTGCCATGGAGTTCAAAGCAATTGGAGGCAACATTCAATTATGCCCAAGTGCGGGGAGGGCCCTGGGAGGCAGATGGACGGTCCCATTTCTCAGCTGGGGAGACAGAGGTGGAGCGTCACTCAGAGGCAAGCAATGAGTCAGGCCAGGGCCCAGCCTGGGCAGTCCCTTGGAGCCTCTGTCTGCCACCCACAGGCAGGAGTTGGAGCCCAAGCCCCATCCCTGCCTGAGGGGCCCGCCCCAGACCTCCTGCCTGGGGAGGCCGGCGGGGCTGAGACAAAACCAAGCCCCTTCTCTCCTCGCTGCGGACCTGGGTTCCCCCAACCTCCGCTCAAATCCTCAGGCTCCAGAGTGGAGGGCTGCTCTGCCTTTACCCTCCAGCTCTAGGCCCCTCGTGCACAAGCGGCCCCCGACCCACCCTCTCACCGCGGTAGGCAGTTAGACACGAGCAGAGCAGGGGCGACGGGCCAGGTACAGAAGGTCGCCAGGGTGAAAGCCCCAGGTGCCCCGGGGTGACGTTTCCCCGCTAGCATGCCCAGATGGCTCTGTGCCCAGTCGGGTTGGACCCCTGACCTTTCCTCCCTGGAGATAACATCTGGGCTTCAGTTGTATTTCAGCTCCAGGCCCAGATAAGCCACCAAAGCAGCCACAGCTGACCTCAGAACCAGCTGGTGGAACAATGACCCCCTGCCTGGCACCAAGGAATCCGTCAGTGGAGGCCTAGAGCCTGAAAGGACCCACCTGGACAACTGCTGAACAATCTATTGAGATTTTCCCTGTGGGACCCACCCCCAAACCCCCCTTAAAACCCTTAGGAAGGAGGGCCCAGTGGCTCTCCCTTCCAGCAGCCCCC
>NW_006290631.1:1773077-1783930 GCF_000327345.1 Myotis davidii | reverse complement strand
CACCTTCACCTTCCTCACTCCCAGCTCCCAGGGCCCTCTCCTGGCCTCTACAACTTGTTTCCTAAGCCCATTTCTTGCAGGCTCCTACAGTTTGGGTCTTGCTCTGAATTCTTTCCCAGCCAGAACCCAAGTACCGAGGTTGCTGAACCCCAGTTTGGTCCGACCCCACAGGTCAGATGCCTGCTGCCCGTCCTGCCGCCGACCACAGAACCACACCGCCCTTCCCCGGAATTCACCCTCTCAGTCCCCACCACCATCTCCCCGGCCGTGGTCAACGCCATTCCTCCGCCTCTCTCTCTCTGAAGTGTGGCCACTTGTCAAAGTGCCATTCACACTCCTGCCTCCTGACCACGAATGTCTGGCACGTGGGGCATCAGTGAGCGTTTCCCATGGACGGGTGAGTGAGTGGCTGCGCCAACAACGCCCGGCTGATGGGCCCTGCTATCGCTGTCGCTGGTGGCTCTGTCCTCCGGGCCCTGGTGGAGAAACTTTACTTTTTGGAGCTTTTCTCTGAGTCAAGTTGGGGGGGAAGGAGTCTGTTTCCCTCTCCCTCTGTCACAGGGGGGCCCAGCACACCGAGAGCACCCATAGGGTCTCTGCATGTGCATTCTGGTTAACAGATCCAATAATGGGAAGGTTTGGTCAAGCCAATAATTGAATTTTTTTAATGCACAGCCTTTCCCCACCTTAATCTCCGGCTCTCCTCTGCAGTCACCGTGTGTTAGAAACGCTCTTCTGTCTTTGACTCTGTTTTCTATTTTGGTTTTGCCTCTGCTGCCTGCTTGTAATAATAACAGCAGATAAGAAGTATCCGAGCTTCCTCTGGGCCACGCCCTGTTCTAAGTGCAGGGCAGACTTCAACTCCCCGACGTCCTGTGTGCGCCTCTGAGCCAGGCGCTCTCAGTCGGGCCGGGTTTGCCCCAGGGGACACTGGCCCACGTCTGAGATGCTTTCGGTTGTCACACTAGGGTCAGGCTGTGCTATGGGGTCTAATGAGGAGAGAGACTACCGTGCACACAAGACAGCTCCTCACAACAAAGCAGCATCCGGCCCCAAATATCAATAGTGTCGAGTTGTGGAAAGCCTTGCTCTAAGCCTGAGTCTAAGACACTGTCTGCGATCACCATCTATTTCACCACCGGAAAACTGAGGTCCAGAGAAGTTAAGTGACTTTCCCAAGGTCACACAGCAGCTGTTTTTAACCCAAGAAGCCCAGGCCACAGTCCATGCTTTTGGCCTCAGTTTGTGGCATCTCACTTCACCCCGCGGCCGGGATCCCCTTCCTTGTGGGGGGCTCTCTGCCCACCACAGCACGGGAGTCCCCTCTCAGTCAGAGGGAGGGTGTGGCTAAACACTCTGGGACCCTCAGCTGAGATCCCAGAGTGTTGAGCCACATCCACCACCTCGGAGAACCTGGTCCATCCGAGTCCACGCCTGCCCCAGCCTTGCAGCCCACGCTGACCTCCCGTCTCTGAACGGGGCCACAGCCCACGCACGATGCCTGTCCATCTCACATGCAGGGACCTGTGTGGAGGGTAAGAAGGTGGGAGGGGCGGGGGCCATACCTCCTCCTACATCTCCATCTCACCAGGCCCAGGGCCCTGAACCCACAGGTGAGCCTTACCCATCCCTGTGCAGTCTGCCCTATGACAAAGGAGTGGTTACAGAGGTTCTGGTATCGATGAAGACAGGGATGATCAGAGCTGAGGCTTTGCCTCTAGGCACCATGGGGCCTGCGCGGGAGAGGAAGCGGAGGTGGAAATGAGGAACTGCAGGGGCCCTCCAGACAGCAGGCAGGAGGAAGAGGCCCTGCGCAGAGGAGGGAGAAGCCAGGGCTGGCACTGGCTGTCTCTGGACCAGGCCGCTTGGCCAGGCCTCCAGCCACGCTACCGCCTGTGCGACAGTTGGCCAGGGGAGGCCCCAGGCTGGAACCAGACGCAGAGGAAGCCCGCAGGGGAGCGAGAAAGCTCCCCACTGGATGGCCCGTTGCTCTGGGGGAAAGGTAACAGGGAGGGAGGCACCCTTCCCTCTCCCCACCCAGTCTGATGAGCAGGGCCTGGCACAATCCAAGGGTCCCCAAGATCCCCTGCTGCCCACCTCTGCAAGGCGGGGGAGGGAGGAACCGTGGCCAAGGAGACACAGGCCAGAGCCAAGGAGATCCTCAAAGGGATGTGAAAATGAGGGGAAGCCGGAGATGAAAGCAGAAATCCCGTGGAGGAGGAAGCCCAGCCAGGGTGGGAGCGAGGCTGCTCCCTGCAGGCACCCCTTTTGGGAAGACGGGCTCCCTGGGCCCTCCGCCGGGGCCCTGCCGGCCCCCTACAGAGTCATAATACAATAAACGAAATGTGGCATATCCATATCGTTGGCCTTTCTCCGGCCAATGTGTGTGAACCTTACGGTAAACTACGGACTGTGGCTGATGTGTCCGTGTTGGGCTGTAACAGTCTGGTATCACACTGTACCCGCCTTCCTGGCATGGGGTGTCGGGGACAGGGGGGGACTCCGGCTGCGGTTGAGGGGAAGGAGTGTGGAGGAACTCTGTACTTTCCATTCACTTCTGCTGTGAGTTTACAATTGCTCTTTTTGAAAAGTTTTCTTAAAAAAGAAGCGTTGATACATCAACAGGGATGAGCCTTGAAAATATTATGTTAAGTGAAAGGAGCCAGTGACAAGAGCCTATATTATGATTCCACTTCTATGAAATATCCAGAACAAGGAAATCTATAGACAAAAAAACAGATTGCTGGTTCCCTCGGGCTGGGGTGGGAAGTAAGTGGGCGATAGCCACAGTGTACACAGGGTTTCTTTTTCGGGAGATGAAAATGCTCTAAAATCGACAGTGGGGACAGTTACACATCGGTGACGATACTAGACACCATGGAGTTGCACACTCTAAATGGATGGCTTGTAGAGTATATGAACTATATCTCAAAGCTGGGGTTTTTTTTTTTTTTTTATAAAAAAGACCACATTATTAAGACCATTGAAACTAAATATAGATTGCGGATTAGAAAAGTGTGTCAATATTAAAACTTTCTAATTTTGATCATTGGAAAAAATTAATGGGCGACTCTGTAAAGTAGGCAGTATCTTCATTCCCATCTTACAAAGGCAGAAACAGAGGCGTGGAGATGGCAGATGACTTGCCCGGGACCAGCAGTCTAAAAGCCCACACTTTTCCCCGCCCCCGCCCCTCCTCTTGGCACTCTGGTGTTCTCCTTTATAGCACTTCTCACAATTTGTAACTTTATATTTTTTGTTCCACAAGAAGATAAACTCCTTGAGGGCAAGAATATGTCTCTTGTGGTTGCCATTTCTGTATTTAAACAAATATTTATTGAGCCTGCTTCTACAAGCCAGGCCCATGTGTGAGCGTCAGGGAAAGTATCTCTTAGAGGTCTTGGCTCATAGTGGGTGCTCAGTAGATCTTCGCACTTTGGATGGAAGGAAAGAAGGAGGGACAGGTGGAAAGGTGGCTTCTAGACAAGGTGGCCCGCCCAGGACCACTAGCACCTGCCCACATCCCCCTAACCTAGCTTCGCCCCGCACCCCCCCCTTCGCTACCCCACCCCCCGTCCCCCATCCTCAGGCCCATCACATTCTGAGACCCACACCCACTGTACAACCCTCCATCAAGGCTGTACAAGGCCTTGTTAGGCCCCACTTCCTCCAGGAAGTCTTCCCGGCCCCTGTGGCCTGCCCCTTCCCTGCACGCCTTCTAATGCACCACATTTTCTGGACGTAACACATTATCTATCACCAGTCACTTTCTGTCGATGGGGCTGCCCTGAGATGCAGGTCTGGGGGCCTGGCTCCCTCCTCCTCCTCCTCTGCTGTCCCGGGGGCTGGTCGGGGCAGGTGAAGCACGGCAGTGGCCACAGGGGAAGCACTGGTGGCTTCTCCCCCGCAGAGAGCGAGGGCCTCGGCAGCACCAGCCCCACAGGGACCGCTGGACCAACGCCGGCGGAGGCTGGGCCAAGGCCTGACCCTCGGCTGGGCTGGGCTGGGCTGGGCTGGGCTGGCAGGGGGCAGAGCAGGCTGGCCGAAGCAGGGGCCGGGCATGGATGGGTGCCTCCTGCTCCCAAGTCTGGCAGACCAGCCCCCCGGGCTGGCTGGAGGCCTGTTTGCCTTGGCCCGGGGCCAGGGCTGCCCCGCCAGTGAGTAATGCATGAGGACCTCCTGGCTCCAGTTCAAGGGAAAGGGGCTGGAGATGGGGCCTCCTCTAGCCAGCTGGGGCGAGGCTCGGGAATGGCTTCCCAGAAAGCGCCTGCTGCATGCCTCGGGCACTGCTGGGCCTACCCCCCATCCCCCTGTGGAGACCAAGGAGGGGAAGACCTTGAGTCCCCAGGAGAAGCTCCCCAGACCCCAGCCACACCCTCCACTGGGCCAGCCATTCCCTGGTGATGTCAACCACACTTTCTGAGCACCTACTACGCGTCAGGCAAGGACCTGCTGTCATACTGGAAGTACTAGGACAGGAGCAGGCCTTTCAGTGTGTCTGGCCACACCCCAGAGAACCAGGCGAGGACACTGAGGCCCAGAAAAATGGAATGACTTGCCCAAGCCACACAGATACTTGTTTGCCTCAAAGTAAGAACCCATCCTCCCCACCGTGGACCAGACCCCGGCTGCCCCAAAAGGCAGCTGGCTTTAAAACTACATGCTCTCAGGCATCACGCTAAGTGAAATAAGCCAGTCAGAGAAAGACAAGTATCACATGATCACATTGCTATGTGTAATCTAAGTAACAAAATAAACTGGTGAACGGAGTGGATCCAGAGACATGGAAGCATGGAAGAGAGGGCGAATCTCAGAGGGAAGGCGGGGTGGGGTGGTGGGAGATAATCAACCAAAGACCTTGTATGCAGATATGCATGGCCCATGGACACAGACAATGGGGTGCTGAAGGCCTAGGGAGGGGTGGGGGGGAGGCGGAGGGCGGCGGACTGGAGGGGGTCAATGGGAGGGGTACATCTGTAATACTTTCAACAATAAAGAATTATTTTTTTAAAAACTGCATGCTCTCGGGACGGAGGGACATCTCGTGACTGCCTCCTGTATTCCTGGGTCCCTGCAGCATCCCCAAGGGCTTCTGTAAGTAGCACTCTGCCCCTGCTGGGTGGCCTCCACCTGCTTAGGACCCAAGTGACCATGAGATGGGGGTGATCCCATGGCCATCGTCACCATCGACAGGGACAGAGACTCCCAGGCCCCAGTGGGCTGGCTTTGCAGCGTCCATACCCTCTGCCCCTCCTGGTCTCTCTCACCCATGGTCAGTCTTCGTAGCTGTGACCACAGAAAATTACTCCGGCTGAGTTAAGCACAGGAGAAGTGTCCTGATGGGGTCCTGGGCAAGTCACAGAGTCAGCAGCGAGCCAGAGAGCTCTGTGGCAGGGTGGCAGCCAGAGCCACTCCCCAGAGCTGGCCTCTAGCGAACCCACCAGCCCCCATGGAGCACCAGATGGCTCTCCCCCTCACCCCCACTGACAGCAGCCCTGGACACCAAACCCTGGGCTCCGTGGCTCCGCAGACATGGGGTGTGGCCACGGCCCACCCCCAGAAGGAGCTCCTGCATCCCTGGCCCTCTGTTGCCACCTCCTGCCTGTAGGACCAGAGCGAGGGCATCGACGGGCCAGCCCCGGGTCGCACGCCTATACCTGGTCATGAGGGAGGCTCAGGGAGCAGGCCTCTTGCTCTTCAGCCCGCCTCTCGGCCGAGTTAAGTAAAAAGAATTCCCCGGGTCAGGTAGAGCCCAGGCGACACACAGGCAAGTCAGCATCAATAGACATCCTGTTGATTGCATTCTGCCGCCTCCAAGTCCTTGTTTACCCCAACCCCTGCTCGGACTACCACACGTGAGCACGGGCCCAGAGGGGCTTTGGGCTCGGCACGTCATTGTATTATGTCAATAAAATGCGTAGGGCACGGCATTCGGCTCTGGCCCGAAGTTTTTCGAGCCAGAACCCAAGGTCCGAGGTGGCTGAACCCAGGTTTGGCCTGACCCCACGGGTCAGACTCCCGGTGCCCTTCTCCCCGCTGACAACAATGATATGAAGGATAACCTTTACTTTTGATTTTTACTTTCAGTAATTTTTTTTAATTTGAAAAGATAAAACCCTGTATAAATAAAATAAAATTCTCCGTCCTGAATGCCCCACTATCACCCCACACCATTCCATTCCCTCAGGCTGGCATCCTGCTCCTGTCTTTGTTTTTATTCCCAGAATTCTTTCCAGCTCTGGAATTACCCCGAGCAGGGCCTCCGGGACAAGCCTCCCGGACAGGTCTCCCGGGCACTGTCATTTCCCGGGCTGCCGTCAGTAGAAGATCTGATGCTGGTGACACGAGGCTCAGACGTAGCACAGATTCCAGACCCCAATGGAGAGGACAGCCTGGCCCAAAGCCAGTCTCCGGGCAAAGACAACTTTGCAGAATTTGTTCCTATGAAGCTGCCCACGGGGGCTCACGGGTCTGAGCAAGAGCTGCAGCGTTAGGCAGACCTGGCTCCCACGCTGCCCCCCTTCCTGGGCCTCCGCTTCCTCACCTGTAAAATGGGCTAATGGCAACCTTAGCCTTAGAGACAACACCAAAGGCCTTGCAGAGAGTGCCTGGCTTACTTAGTCTTCAGTACACGCGGGCATTGAATTGTTATGACTGTGGTGGTGGTTTTGTTGCTACTATCACCTGAGAGACAAGATTTTAAATTCACCTTCTGGGGTTGAAATATAAGAATGCACTCTGTCTTTTCACAAATATTACAAAGAAAGTACAGACTCACTTTTCTTGGGGAAACATGAATTCACTTGGAACTTGAATGCGTATATTTCAGTTTGGAAAGCTAAGTAATCATCCAACATGGATTAATCCCAGAAATATTTGTCCAGTGTCTGCTATGTGCTGGGGACTATTCTAGATCCTGGGATACAGCAGTGACCGGAGCAGAGTCCCTGCTATCAACGCTCACCCAGTGCTGGAGGAGTCAGGCAATAGCCAGACTAACAAAGAGGTCCTGTATAATAAAGGCGTAATATGCAAATTGACTGAACAACCAAGGAGATCCTGTATAATAAAGGCGTAATATGCAAATTGAATGACCAAGGAGATCCTGTATAATAAAGGCGTAATATGCAAATTGAACGACCAAGGAGATCCTGTATAATAAAGGCGTAATATGCAAATTGACTGAACAGGCAAACAGTGGGACGACCATCCAGACGACCATCCGGATGACCATCCAGGGCCATGCTTTGACACCCACTTGCGCCAGGCCAGCCAAGGCAGGTGCAATGCGATTGGTCGGGGGCCTGGCCATCACCCCATGATCGCCCTGCAGAGGGAGGCCCAGGCCACTGGCTGGCAGGGTGATCAATCGGGAGGCTCCATGATCGCCCCAAAGAGCGAGGCCCAGGCCACCGACTGTTGGTGGGCTGCGGCGGGTGGGCAGGACCTCCCTCGGTGAGGAAAGCCTGGGTCCCAGCGGCTGGAGGGAAGCCAGTGCCGGTAGCCGGGGGAAGGAAGGTCTACTCTTGCACAAATTTCGTGCATTGGGTCTCTAGTCCCATATAATAAAGAGATAATATGCTAATTGACCATCACACCCTCACAAGATGGCGGCGCCCACAGCCACAGGTGGCGGTGCCCAGTCCCCTCAGCCCCGCCGGCAGTGAATTTTCATGCAACCATTACCTTTTTAAAAAATCCTTACTCAAGGTTATGGTTATTTATTTTAGATCATCTGTTCTCAAGGAGCAGGCCTAAGCCAGCAGGTGGGCATTCCCCAAGGGTCCCAGACTGTGAGAGGGTGCAGACTGGGCTGAGGGACCCCCCTCCCGCCCCCCCGTGTGCATGAATTTTCATGCACTGGGCCTCTAGTGTACAATAAAATGTTAAATGTGTATACAATACGCTGGGCCAGCATGTCTCAGTGGTTGAGCATCGACCTATGAACCAGGAGGTTGTGGTTAGATTCCTGGTCATGGCACATGCCCAGATTGTGGGCTCAATCCCCAGTGTAGGGGCGTGCAGGAGGCAGCCGATCAATGATCCTCTCTCATCATTGACGTTTCTATCTCTCCCTCTCTTTTCCTCTCTGAAATCAATAAAAAAAAAATAGTTTCTTAAAAATGTGTATATAATATAATTCATATAAAGTCAAACAGTGCTACAGGGAAACCCAGCAGGATAAGAAGAGAGACATTCTGGGAATGTCATCTGATGACGGGCACGGACGTGTTCAGCAGAGCCAGAGCTGTGCCCTGGACATCTCTCCTTGGCCGAGGGAGAAGCTGGGGACACTGGCCTTAGCTGGGTCTCAGCTGACACTGCTGGGCTGTGGCTGTGACTTGCTCCTGTGGAGACGGGTGGTTGGAGAAGGAGTTCGGGGAGGGGCTGCTAGTGCCTCATAGGAGGTGAGAGAGGGGAGGCTATGCCCTCGGAGGGCACCCCAGCAATCCTCCCAGGGCTGCATTTGGTTCCTGGCCATTACAGCAGGTGTTTACTAGGCACCTGCTCTGAGCCAGAGCTGAGCTCTGTGCTGTGAAAGACGCAGGTATGAGAGCTGGTGCCTGACCGCAGGGAGCTCCAGTCCTGCTGGAGATACCAGACCAAGCTCCATAAAAAGGAGAAAGCAAGACAGATTGGGTCAAGCACCCGAGTGTGTGGAATGGGCCAGGGATGCAGCTGGAGGGACGAGCCACCACATCTCAGTCTGGTAGCACACAAGGTGGACGTTCACACAACGTCTGCTGCGGACCCAGCGACTTTCCAGGGCGCTGATGCGGGATCCAGGCTGCTTTCATCATTTCAACACATCTTCCAGGTCCCTGTGACAGAGGGAGAGGGAGCTGGGTCACTGTGCTCACCAGTTCTTCAACGCGTTAGCCCAGAGGGGCCAGGTGCAACCTCGACTCAAAGCCCATTGGCCGGAACTAGTCATATAACCCTGAACAAAACGCAATGGAGGCTGAGAAATGGCAGGCACACGTGGCAACTCCCTGAGGATGAAATGCCTCCACCACAGACATTTAGTGTTGCCAGGATCTGGAATTCCAAGTGGAGGAAGAGGGGTTTGAAAGGGTCATTGGACAGAGCAGAGGAGGCATGCTTTGGATTTAAAAACCCCGGTGTAGGCTTAAGGAGGGCTGCCAGGTGTGGCTTGGCCACTGCTTGGCTAGGTACTCAAGTAAGTCTTGGACCTCTTTGAGGAGTTTCTTCTAGAACGGGATCATCAGAGCTCCATCCAGACTCAATAGGAAAGTGTGTGTGAACAGACTCTGCGGCACTGGGATCTGATGTAATACTGTTAGCTACCAATGAGCCATATTTCTTTCTGGTTCAATGCAGCCTTAAGAGACCCTTTATGTCTACCTCCATGCCTCTGTGTCCCACCTGTAAACCAAGGCACAGATTGCATATCAGACTTTTTCACCAGAGTGCCCACATGGCCTGGGACCACACCGAGAGCAGCGCTGGGAGCAAGGACACATCCTCCAAGTGGACAATTCAAGTTTGCATCTACTACCTAACATAGACATAGGCTTGTCCCAGGATAAAGCCATCATATCCTTTCTCCCCCGCGGCTTCTACTAAAAGGGCAGCTCCCAGAGTGTAAACAAAGGCCCAGGACACATATGTCCACAGGGTGACCGTGGTGCCAGGGTCTGCGACCCTGCACTCTCCATCCTGAGGAGGGCTCATCAGACAGGCTCCCTGGAAAGAGGCTCCCAGCTCTCCTGGTCCCTGAGGCTCTGATGGGCACCAAGCAGACCCAGCGGTGAGCCTGGCCCGGCCTACACACAGGCCGTGTGCCCTCGCCCACCCTGCCCCCCACCCCCAAAGCCAGTAAATCGTCCCTGAATTAATCAAAGGCTTGCACGGGTCCAAATTCACAAGGGGCCTCCTCCAGCGGCCACTTTGTGTTCTAGTAGATTAATTGCAGCTGGGGGAGGGGAAGGAATCCATTTTTAGAAAATCATTACTTTCAGAAAGAGAGGGGGCACTTCTGGTCGGAAAAACTGCTGAGTTGGCAGCTCGGGCCTGCTGCTCCAGCGCCAGGAACCCCAGGCTCTGCAGGCTGCTCCCCGCGCAGTGGCACGCCCCCTCCCCCCTGGCCCGGGCTCCCCAGTCCTCCTGTCCTGGTCACTGCTGCTGCAGGCAGTTAGTCAGATGTGAGCAGAGCAAGGACGATGGGCCAGGTACAGAAGGCCACCAGGTGGAAAGCCCCAGGTGCCTAGCAATCAGCTGTAGGGTGGGACCTCGCCCCCAGGGTGACTGATCCCACCCTAGCTATTGCCAGTCATGTGGTTTGGACCCCAGACCTTTCCTCCCTAGAGATAACATCCAGGCCTCGGTTGTCGGGAGCTCTCCCTTCGGCGGCACGTCCATGCCTTTCCCTTCTCCCTCCCCCTCCCCAGGCTCCTTCCCATCAGCTCCTCACTCCCCAGCTCCAAGGCCTTCCTTTGCCTCCAGAACTTGTTTGCGAAGCCCATTTCTTCTAGGAAGTACTTCTTCTACCTCTGTAACTTACCACATAAATGTTCTCTTACATTTGGGTCTTGGCTCTGAATTCTTTCCGAGCCAGAACCCAAACACCAAGGTTGCTGAATCCAGGTTTGGTCTGACCCCTCGGGTCAGACTCCTGGTTCTTACAACACTGCTGGCCTCAACTTCCTCTCTGGCCTGGTCTCAGTGGTTTGCTGACATTCTGAGCAGGAAAGGGTCACCCCAATATAGACCTTCCCCCCACTGCCAATTGGCTTCATTGACTCTTCTTGCAGCTCACTTACCAACATGGGGGCGGGGGTGAGGGGGGAAGACACTGTGTGCTCCTGACTGCCCTATAAGGGGAAAGAAGG
>NW_006290631.1:1772368-1772935 GCF_000327345.1 Myotis davidii | reverse complement strand
GGAAGGTTGAGAACCACTGCTCTAGAAGATTAAACAGTGACAGGCCATCTTTGTAGTCAGGATGGTCCGGCGTTAGCAGTCCTACCTCGTTCTCCTACGGCCAGCTCTCCAGATGTATTTTCTCACTAAACCCCCTCTTGGTCCCATGAGGCAGGTGTAATGCCCATTTTATATTGCAGAAATTGAGGTTCAGAGAGGTTAGTTGACTTCCCCGGGAGACTACAGTACTCAAACCCTGGTCTGTGTGACTGCAAAACCCACACAGTGTCTCATGTCCTCTGTCATGTCAGACCCTCGGCCCCCCTGCCCAACACTGGTCAGTCCCTGGCTGCTGTGACACTGTAGCACCGACACACACACACAAAGCAGGCTGGGCGAGGGGTCTGACTGACCCTTCGGGACGTTGTGTTTGCTGTGGACTTGGGTGCAACTTGGGCCGGTGCGCAGACTGGGTGCGGCTGTCCTGGGTCGGTCCCTCACCTATCAGAGGGTCTGCTTCGTCCTGCCTGCTTCCTGCTGCAGCGGGGGCCCCGGGCCGCCAACCCTTGGGAGGCCCTTGGTGCCGAC
>NW_006290631.1:1763972-1772309 GCF_000327345.1 Myotis davidii | reverse complement strand
AGCAATCAGACCAGCTTGGTCTTTCCTAACCAGAACTTGTTGTAGAGAAAACATGTGCCCAACGAAGTCATCCCATGACCCAGGCCCGCCCATGGAGATGAGATTGCGCAGCGGTGATGAAATCTGATGCTACCGGCTGGGGGACCGCCGGCAACTCTTTCCACCTCAGTTTCTTTATCTGTAGAATGGGGCTCAGGACAATGCTATTTGCTTTAGGGTGGTTGTAAGGTTTAAATGGACCAGCCCACGGCAAAGGGCTTGGGACCTTTCCCAGCACAAAGTCATAAAACAACCAGTGCTGGCCATTATTATTACTCCCAGCCTAAGCTAAGCCCACAGGGCTGCCCACCCCCCTCCTTTATGGGACAAGCCGTCTGAGTGAGCACTGCGCCAGCAGATCCTACCTGGGGCCCCAGCTGAGACCCCAGAGTACCAAGAACTTAGGGTTCAGTAAGGGAGGCAGAATCCTACACCATTGATATCTCTACAGGGCAGGCATTTTTTAAAGCTGGGAGGCTCCCTGGCGGAGGTGTGGCCCAAGTCGCCACCTGAAGGGTAAGGAGACAGCCAATTAAAGGAGCCGGAAAGCCCTTGCTTGGAAGCACGTGAGCAAGGCGTGCTCAGGGCGGGGAAGTGAAGTCACCCTACGTGCCGGGGACAGAGGGTCTGCATGTGCAAGGGGGGCGGGGTGTGTGGGGTTAAAGGGTGAGGTTGGCAGAGGCAGGGGCTGGAAGGCCACTGGGAGTAGAGGAGAGTCAAGGAGATGCTACAAGTCCCTGGACGAAATCGTCCTAGTGGGATGGAGAAAGGAAACATGGGGGCGATACTGAAATGTCGTAACTGGGGACTAAAGGAGGCAGGGTGGGCAGGATTTGGTTTTCTATGTTATGACTGGGGGTGAGGCAGAGATGGGAGAATCCAAGTTTCTTGTTGGGGCAGCTGAGACACCCCCAGGTGAGGGGAGATCAGCCACCTGAGTGATGCCGGCTGCCCAGGGACACCCCCAAATAAAAGGGGTGAGCTGAAATACGAAGGGGGAGAGCCAGGTGGCAGGAAAACTCTGGGCACCTTCTCTCCCCTCACTAATCCAAACTCCACCTGGGCTGGGAGCCGCCTCCTCCGTGAGGCCTGGGCACACCCCTCTCCCTGTGCTGCTGGGACCATCCTGGGTGTGGGCGTCCTGTCCTCCAGGACACCGAGGGCAGTGCCCCGCAGCGCAGTCCTGGCACATGGAAGGCGCTCAGGTGAAGTCCCTCTGGCCAGGTGAGGCGTGTCGGCCTCCAGCCACACCTGGCTTTTCCTAAACGGTCTTCTTTCCCTGCCCACCCAGAGCCACCCACCCCCAGGGATCCACACACCCGCACCCCAATTCTGACCTCTTCAGGCTGAATGTCAAATCCCAAATCCAGGTAACAGGAGGGCTTGAAGGAGCTGCCACCATGGCTCTGGCCTCCAAACCCGAGGCCCCGCCCAAACAGCGGGCCAGGCGGCAGCATGGTGGCTCATATTATCCTGATTTTGAGGAGCTGTGGGACTGGCACCACCCCGACTCCATCAATAACCATGTCTACAGGGCGTAGACGGAGCGTCAGACCGTGGCCTGCCCAAGCATTTCCCCCTGAGCGTCCTTGGGCAAGTCTTTAACCTCTCAAAGCAGCCTCCATTTTTGCAGAGGGTCCGACAAGAAATAGTTCCCTTCCACGGGGAGCAGCCTGCCTGGCACCCAGTAAAGCACTCAGTAGGGTCAGTGATGGCGAATCTTTTGAGCTCGGCGTGTCAGCATTTTGAAAAACCCTAACTTAACTCTGGTGCCGTGTCACATATAGAAATTTTTTGATATTTGCAACCATAGGAGAACAAAGACATATGTTTGATATTTATTTTATACTAGGGGCCCGGTGCACGAAATTCATGCACTGGGGGTGTGTGTGTGGGGGGTGTCCCTCAGCCCAGCCTGCCCCTTCTCACATACTGGGAGCCCCACCTCCCCCCGATCAATGGTTCTGTCCCCCGCACAGGCCTGAGGCCTCTGGCAGAGGTGTCAGGCCTGGGCAGGGGACCCCCAGCTCCCCGCGGTTGCAGGCTCCACCCCTCCCCAGGCCTAACGCCTCTGGCCTAAGCGTCCAGCCCGGGCAGCGGGGACCCGCAGCTGCAGTGGCCCCGCAATCGTGGGCTTCGCTTTAGGCCCAGGCAAGGGACCCCTAGCTCCTGGCTCCCATCGTTGGCTCCACCCCTTCTTCCTGCTATCACTGGCCAGGGCAGAAAAGGCACCTGATTCTCCGATCATGGCTCGGGGGCAGGGCAAAGGTGGCCCCAGGGCCGCCTTTGCCCTGCCCCCCAGCTCTTAGCTCCCCCCTGGGTTTCGGATCACTGTCAGTGGCAGGGGGCTTTTTCCTGCTTTCCCTTTCGCCTCCCTGCATTGTGCCTACATATGCAAATTAACCGCCATCTTGTTGGCAGTTAACTGCCAATCTTAGTTGGCAGTTAATTTGCATATAGCCCTGATTCGGCAATGAAAAGGGTAGCGTCGTACACCAATTACCATTTTTCCCTTTTATTAGTGTAGATATTTAAACGCCATTTAACAAAGAAAAATCAACCAAAAAAAATGAGTTCGCGTGTCACCTCTGACCCGCGTGTCATAGGTTCGCCATCACTGCACTAAGTGGTGGCTATCATGCTGCAGCTTCCCGGCGTGCTGATGCAAGTTAGAGCAAACTGAAGGGCCTTTGCCGGCTCCCAGCCAACACCTCCCACCCACCCCTCCGCCCCTCCGCACGGGTGGTAATGAGCCCTCCTTGGGTGTGTTCGGAGGTGGGGATTGGACTTATTCTGGGTCGCAGAGCTAGAATAAATGAAGGTAGGTTTCAGTTCAACCGAGAAAAAAGCAATGTTCTTTTGATAGGTAGTGAGCTCCCCGTCGCCTCAATGACCCAGCTGGCCCAGTTGGCCATTTGCCACAAAGGCTCTAGCGCATAAATGGACACGTATTAGTATTCCTTACCACATCGTTGTATTAGAAGTCCCTTGAATGAAAGGGTGGTGCCAGGAGGAGGTACTGCCGTGTCACTAATTTGGCAAAATGAAAAATTGGCCGTTCTTACTTTGGCCCTCCAAAAAGGCTTATTGAAATTCTAACAGTTTATGATACCCAAAATCTTAACCCCCCCTGTGGACACCCTCCTGGATCCAAGGTTTATGAGCCCCAACAGATACCTACCTATACAACTCCTGGTTGGTGACCATCTCTGGTTTTATCTTCATTGTTGAAAAGTATTACAGACGTTCCCTTTGTCTTTTTCCCATTGACTCCCTCCACCCCATGCCTGCCCCTCCCAGGCCCTCACCGCCCTATTCTCTGTCCATGAGTTACACAGTGCCCATCTGGTGCAGGCCTGAATCTACATCATGGCTCAGATCAACCACAGAAACCGCAGGGCAAGTACCACAGGGGCACTTTACCAGCAAGTGCCATCGGGCTGGGCTGGGCTGGGCTGGCTGAGGGGGACTGACCTGTCGCTAGAGTTCCGGTGGATGGGGGAGGGGATGCAGAGCAGGTCGGGCTCTCAGGTTCCTCCACTTCCTGGAGTGCCTGGCCCATGACTGGGGAGGCGGCCCCCCAAGTCCACGGGCGCCAACTCTCAGCCTCCCCTCATCTTCCTCCCAGAACTGCGTTCCTCGGAGAAGCTGTCCTGGGGCCAGTGGGGCAGTGACCTTGAGCAAGCAGGAAGGGATGGACCCGTCTCCCAATGCAACTTCCTACCCAAAATAAACCCCTTTCTCAATTCTCTCAAGCTTTGAAAAAAAACAAACAAAAAAACTCCCCACTTTTGTAACTCTGAGCTTCCTGAGGTTGACCCCATGACAAACTCAGGGCACCCAGCTGGCTACGCCCGCGGGTCCCCGCCTAACAAGGGTGTCTGTGTAGCAGCTCTGGGTCTTACTGCACACAGGGAACTGACCACCGAGGCAGGCTGCTCTGGACATTCCTTTCACGGCCCCCCTCCCCCTTCTCCCCAACCAAGCGCTGGGCCAGGGAGACCCCAACTGTCCCCAGACTCCTGACACCCCTGCCCACATAGCCCATCATAAGACAAAGGAGCTGGAGGACAACGTGGAATCAAGTATACATTTTAAAAATTGTTTAATGGAACATAAACTCCTTTAGAAAAACATTCAGCCAGGTGATAACACCCATAGAAAAAAACACCAATCTTGTGTTTATCTTTTTTTAATTTGGCATTTGTTATTTGCATTTATATTAAAGCAAAGTGCATCTTTTCTTTATTTTTCTTGTTTATACACATTGCACAATACATAAATAATGATGCTTATAAAACGTCTGTATATTTACAAGTAATAATATATTTATATATAACATAAAATACATTTTTTCTTTAATAAATCTCAGGGTTTTGTGTGTGTTTTTGTGGGTTTTTTTTCCAGGAGTCCTCTCTCTCAAAAGCACTACAATGCTAAATTTCCAATGAGAATGCTTCTCTTGTTCACTTAAACCTTTGTAGTTAGAAAAATAGCTTATGTTAAAGTCTAAACATGCTCATTGAGCTAAGAGCAGTGTCAACACATCATACGAGTGTATGAGTTGGAGAAGAAACGAAAGAAGAGTTAGGTGTCAGTCCAGGACGGTACCTTGGGTTATGATGGACCGAATCCTTGGTGGGAAGCGGGCTGCTCCCCTCGCTGGTCTAACAGCAGAGCTCAACACAGGCCGCAGGAGAGCAACGCGCTGAGCTGATTTTCTGAGTCTGGGTAAAACCTGAGGGGTCCGGGGCAGGGGAGAGGCTGAGGGCCTGAGAGGGCACCGGGTGAGCGATACTGTAGCTCAGACACATCCAGGAGCAGGTGCCACGGAGGGAATACAATGGCAGCAGGGTGGCTGGAGGGGAGTTAAGACGAACTCGAAAACAATTCTGGGGCAGCCTCTTCTTTCTAAGAAGCCTAGTGACAGGCCGGGGTCCTTAGAAGGGGAGGGCGGGGCGGGGGGCTTCCCTGGCTGAGGGCAGAGCCTTGCTTCTGGCAACTGCTGGGACATTGGCTCAGGCTGCCCGGGTGCTGTCTCTGCCTCACTGAGCATGTCCAGAGGGCAAGGGCGACACAGCTGGGAGCGCAGAACTCATGGGTGTGCGCGTGCACAAACACACACACACACACACACACCTGTTCACATACCCACCCTGACAAGTGAAACGATGACCCCCAGAGTTAGGGGCTGCTCCCCGTTCATGCACTGTGTTCAGGGGGACTGATTTTTGCTTCCCCTTTTCACATGGGGGTGTCTTGCCAACTGTACGATACCCCCTCCCAAAAAAAGACCCCAACAATTCTTTTCATAAGCTACTTCTCAAAGAACGAAACAAAACGGACATAAACAAGAATGACAAGAAGGAGAGAGAAAAAAAAAAAAAGAACAATGACCAAAGACTTTTGCATGAAAAGCAAGCACTCAGGTGGAAAATATTAGCAGCAAAGTAGTTTGGACTGGGCCCGCCCGGCTCGCTCTGTCCTCGGCCGCCGGCGTGCGGCTACCGGCTGTTGAAGATGACCTCCAGCCAGCACGGGCAGCTGCTGATGAACTGGCGGGTGTAGCACTGGCCCCAGCCCTTCACGAAGCTGATCTGCACGGTGAAGCCAGTCCACGGCTGCTGCATGAACTCGTGGTCGTTGGGCCGCTGCAGGCTGTACGCCTTCTCGTAGTCGAAGGCCTTGATGGAGAAGCCGGGGAACACTTTGTGCACCAGCAGCGTCCTGGAGTCCGGGTTGTCCAGTGTGGCCGACTTGATGAAGATGGGGTAGCTGCTGCGGTTGTACACCCACACGCCGTCCACCTCCCGCGTGAGCTGGATGCCGCAGCCGATTTTGCTCCGCACTTTCTGCACCAGCTGACTCTTGTTGTCCGAATTGAGCTGTCCGAGGCAAAAGCCGTTCCCCTGAGGTAGATCGTAGAAGATGTCCAGGGAGGGCTCCTGGACGCAGTAGAGCCGCCCCACGCGCGTCTTCTCCTCCCAGTATGCCACCACGCACCAGTGTGACCGATCCCCAGGCTCCAGGAGAAGGTGGGAATCTACAAGACAAAACGGCAGACATGGTTGGTGGGGACGGGACTTCCTCTTCCTCCCGGAATCCCCCACGTCCCCCCCCACACACACACACACAGGCGCATCCCCACGCACCCACAACCAGCTCGGCTCTCGGCACACGACTGGAGGCGATGCTGGTGGTGCTGGGCGGCCCACCGGTTCCAGGCCTCCCACTGGCGCTGAAAATCCTGACTCTCTGGTAGAAGTGTCCCGACTTTAATTAAGCAGGGGGCCCGCTGGGCGCACCTCATCCCACCCCTTCCCCATCCTGTCAGGGACCCAGACACCAGTACGCGTGCCCCCCTGGCCCAAGGAGGCCCATCCCTGTGCGCTCAGAGACCAGGGGGCCTGGTCCTGGTGTTAGAGCCGTAAGAGGCCTTGCAGATGGCCTAGAGTTCGTTCTGTAAGCTGATGGCACCCTGAGGGCCAGCGCCCTGTGCCCGGGCCATCCTGATGAGAAACCTGGGCCCGGAAAGCTTGCTGCTCGGGTCCCGGAGCATGACACAGCCAGGGCCCGGCAGGACCCGATCTCCAGACGCCAGGACCACCTGCCCCGTGGTCTCTGTGGCTGTCACCAGGTTCTCAGATCAGTGCTTTGGGCGTAAGAGCTGTCTGGTAAAAATGTAAATGGAGGCGTTTGGGGGCAAAAGAATCTTCCTAACACAGAAACCACCCTCGGTGTCTGTCGGCAGCAGCGCTGCGCACAAAGCGTGGATTCCCGCCAAAATGCCAAATCACAACCGAGGACAGTCCAGTTCACCCAGACCACCTTAAGGAAGCTTCCTCTAGCCGACACGAGATTGTGTGTCTAAACTGGGCATGGCTACCCTTAAAGTGCCCTTCTCCCCTCCCACCCAGCAGCATCTAGGCGCCCGGCCTGCCCCCTCCTTCCTCCTGCCCCTGCAGGCCCCACCCGGGACGTCCCAGAAGCGTCTCTTCCTGCAGGCAGCCTGGGAGGCTGGTGAGATCCTGGTAAGGTGATTTTCCTAAATCGGCACACGGAGCTCTTTAAAGGGGGACGTATGGAAGGAAAGGGAGCCCTTGGCGGCTGGCATTCCGACTCCTCCTTAAGCTGGAGCCAGCAGGGCAGGCCTCAGACTGGGAACCATAAATCTCCCAGCCAGGCCGGGCTGCAGGAACCCGGCTGCGGTTTGTGGTGGCAGGGCGGAGACCGGAAGTCTTGTATTTGTTAACAAAAATGGGGAGAGGGGTGGGGGGGCGAAGGCTTAGGACAGGAAGGAGGGGTTGGCTGTGAGGTGTCTTTCGGGGTGTGCTTGGCCTTTTTGATTTTGGAACAGCAGGGCTTGGAGAACAGAGGGGTTGTGGCAGCGTGGCCACGGTGGGGAGGAGGGCTGGGGGCCGCCCGTCTGCCGCTCTAGTGCAGCTCAGCACACAACTCGGTCCAGTGGCGACAGGCATGTTAGGACCTGGGAGCCAGTCAGCCCCATGAACTGTTTTTTAAGCAGCAGCCAGTCTCGCATGGAGGCGTCCCATGAGCAAGTGGACACCGTGCCCTCCGACCCACTGAGGCAGCCAAGCACACCCCCTGCAGACACCCCACCTGGCCTTCTCAGATGCCTGCCCAGACAGCCACACAACGGGGAACTGAGGGCCCGTTCCCCTCCCTCAATCCCCACCCCACCGAAAGCCAACCCGGAACACGGGCCCGTCACCCCCCCACCCCCACGCGTGCACCTATCAAGCACAAGTGTAAGCGAGACTGTGTGTCCCCAGACGTGAGCACACTGGAGTGTGTGTTTGCATGCGCACACATGGGAGCATATGGAAAAACAAGAGGGACAGGGCTCCGAGCAGAAGGTGACTCATCAGGCATCAACTTGTTTCTGCAAAGTATCCATCAACTGCTAATAAACTCGTGAGCGCTGGCAATCTTTGAACTTTCTTGCCGAGGGAGTGCGGCCCTGAAGGCTACACAAAGACCCACAGCAGCCACGTAAACAAGGGCTCTGCGTGCGGGGCGCTGGCGGAGCGCCTCTTCTGGGAGAGGGGGCGTCCGCCCGAGGGGGAGGGTGTCGGAAACGTAAGCAGCTCTCCCTCACTGTCCCAGCTCCGGGCAACAAACCTGGCTGGAAGGGAGCCATGGGGAGGGCGGTGCAGGAGACCCTCAGCCTTACAATACTCTGCTTCACGGAGCCTGGCCCCCTGAAACCTGGCCCCGGCCCCGGCTAGCAGGGGGGAGGAGCTGCAGGGTGGGGTGGGGTGGGGGCCTGGGATCCGT
>NW_006290631.1:1762330-1763051 GCF_000327345.1 Myotis davidii | reverse complement strand
TTGGATTCAGTAAAAGTTAAAAAGCTGGTTTCTTCCTACCTGCCCGCCTCATGGGTTGGTGAGAATGACGGCCCTTCGTAGAGCTGCCTGTAGGCACCTCCAGGTGGAGCCGGGGAGGGAGTCCCTGGGTGCTCTTGGGGGCAGAGGAAGCCGGGAGGGGCTGGGGCAGGGCCGGGCCTGAGGTCGGCTGGACTCCAGCCCAGCCCAGCCCAGCGCCTGGGGGGAGCGAGGGAGAGGGGAGCGCTCTGGCGGGTTCTCTTTCATCTGTGCAGCCTGCCAGTCCACCCAGCAATTTGCTGCCAGACATCCCTGGAAAAAGCCTTTTTCTGTTGAGGTGAATGGCTCGGCCCAGATAAACGGCAGCGCGTGGGTGTCCCTGTGTGTGGACCAGGCCCCTGAAAGCTCACCGGGTGCCCTGATCTGGTGCACGGGACCCCCAGTCACCCCACAGCCTCTGCCGGCCGCTCCGGGCCGACCCTGAGCACAACCGGCTGCTACGGCTCCGGCCCCTGAATGGACGCTGCGAGCCGCACGGTCTCCTCCTTTGCCCCAAATTCCCCGTCACTGGGCTCACTTCTGGGAAGCGCACGCCATCATCTTCAGAGAAACCCAGTTCCCTGAACTGGGCCCACAGCCCACACGTACAAGCGTCTCCCCGCCCAGGTCCCTGCGTGGCTCCAGGGGCTCCCCAGGCCTCGTGGCGAGGACCCCGCGGATCTCA
>NW_006290631.1:1759243-1762270 GCF_000327345.1 Myotis davidii | reverse complement strand
AGCCCGCCGCCCCTCGCCCCTCGTTAACGCCCCTCGGCTTTATGGCCTTTCCGGCGTTTTCCCTCCTCCAACGCTGCACAGGGGCTTGTTTTAAAACTGTATTTGCGCGATTTTAAGCATCAAAAAGAAACGCCGTGTTGTAAAAAGCTAACTAATCAGCTGCCTGCTCACAAATTTTTTCCTTTTTATTATGGTTTGGGGAATTTTTGGAGCGATCCCAGAAAAAATGCTGAATCGGCCTAAAATTCCTATAAGGTTGTCCCCCGGCCCCCCGGCCCCGTTTCCCTTAGAGCATAAAATCGACCCTTGCAGAGGAAGGGGAGGCGGGTGCGGAGGAAGGCCTTGGCCTTGTGTGCGCGCATGTGCATTAGGGAAGTCCACGTAGCAGGAGCTCCCTGCCGCTCACAAAGCGCTACTTGAAGGCCCTGGTCATGAATGGACAGACCGGGCCCTTCTGGAAGACCAGAGGCTCATGAATGAAGCTCTTGCCGGGGTCTCCACGACATGGGGTGACCAGATCTCAGGATTTTAGGTAAGGGAAGAATTTTCCCCTTATAAAATGTTTTATTTGAAGGAGTAAAGAGATGAGGGGAAAAACAGAGGAAGGACAGAGAGACAAGTCCAGTGCCTCAGGCCCCCCCCCCCCCTTCTGGACTCCGGCTTATGAAGTCCACCACGAGACCAGGAAGGCAAGGCTCCTCCCAAAGCGCCCAGCAAGAAACCACTTCCCTTACCTAAAATCTGGCCTTGAGATCTGGTCACCCCATGCCGCTGAGAGCATGGGCATGCGTGAGAAGGAAGCCACCTGAGGGGGGCTAATGGGGAGAGGACCCCCCAGATTCTGGCCTTCCTGGACAGGCACACACTTGAGAAGCAGGACAGAGGGCACACAGCTGGTGCCCACTGCCTCCAGTGCCCCCCACTGCCAGGGCGCCAGGGGGCTGGAGAACCAGGTGAGCAAGGAGGGGTCTCAACTCCAGCTCACCTCTGCAGGCACCCCGATTGCAAAGGGATAATTCTCTGCCAAAATCCAACCGTGGGATGGGCTGTGAGCCCCCCCTGCCCAGGGTCCCAGCCGAGCAGGAGGCCGAGGATGGAGAAGCCGGGGGAGAGGGGCGTGGGGCAGAAACGGCGGCCTCACCCAGGCTAATGAGGGCGGGTGAAGGGCACAAAGCAGACCCAGAAGTTAGAGCCAGCGGCCCTGGAACGCAAACATCACCACGCCTCGCCCACGACAGGTCCAGGGTCCTCTCTCCTCAGAACGCCGGCGCCACCAGCGGTTGCCTCATCCTGCCTCCCCCTACAGACATCTCAAAGGTTAACAGCACCTCGGCCCTGCTCCCCACCCCGTCAGGAAACTCAGGAAACGGCAGTTCCCCGAGCAGCCGGCCCACTTCAGGGAGAAGGGCCGAGATAACGGGCGCCCGGTGCCACGCCGTCTGATCCGCTCTCGTCCCAAAGGCTCACAACCGTCAAGGACCCTTACTGGGCTCTTGTTTTCAAGAGGCAAAGGACCAAGAACTAAAGTAAATACATAAAAACCGGATGCGGTGTCTGGGTTCCATGTGGGCTCTGGGGTCAGCTCTGATCGGCGTGTTTCAACCTCGACAGGACACGCGAGATCACGCCAGGACGCCGATTCCCAAGGCAGCTCAGGCAGCTCTGGGGTCTGGGGCAAGCTGCCCACGGGGTGGAAACGAACTCCAAGTGCTTCCGCCTCTCCCAGACCCACCCTTGCACCACACCGTGCAGAGCACTTGCACCAAAAGGTCCGAGGGTGCGTTCTGGCCGGTGGGCGGTAGGGCTGAGAAAAGCGGAACTTCTGTAACAAGGTTCTCTCCATGAAGGGGGCTGGACGGAGGGGTGGGCAGGGGGAGCCATAGGGTCTCCTTCAAAGGCTGGGTACTTCAGCTCCCTGGGCCCAACCAACCGAGTTCCCCAAATCCTGCCCCTCAGGGACTTCTGGCTATGGTGCGACACTCCCACGCACACCCCACCCCACCCCACCCCACATCGACCTCCCACGGAACCTTGGCAGCGACGGGGCGTCCGGGTGCCAGCCTCACAGGGTTGTTATGGCGATCCCACACAAAAGCAGCGGGGAGCCAGGGCTCAGCCTGCAGCTACACTCTAGGGTCTCATCTCTCGGGGTCTCCAGCTGCTGGGAAAACACTAACCACCCTTCTCCTTTGCCCACCCCACCCCGGTGGAAGAACAGTTCTGGGCCCCACCCTACACCTGATAGGCACCTACTGTGTACAGGCCCTGCTCCAAAGGGACTCAAAACAGCCCTCCAGAGGTTGCATCCGACTACTGTCCTTATGCTAAAGGGGACATGAGGCACCGTCACTTGCCAAAGAGCAGGACGGGGATGCATGGCCAGAGCGCTGCTAGGTGTGAGCTGTGGGTGGGCAGCCACCCCAGGCCCGAAAGCTACCGGTCCCCAAGGGCTCCTCCGCAAATGCCCTTCAGAACACACCCTGGAAATGCTATGCCTACTTTAGGGCTGAGTGTGCGGGTCCAGCTTTCTCACACCAAGCAAGCTGCTCTGTGACCCTGGCCCAGTGGCTTGGCCTCTCTGAGCCTCAGGCTGGCCAGTCCCTGACTAACAAGAAGGGGTCGGGGGCGAAACAGAGCCACGGGCCCACTCTGGGCTCTGACGGTCTCTGGCTGCGCTCAATGATTCACAAAGTACTCACGCTGGCTCCGCTTATTTTTACTACCTTCCGGACAGTAAGAAAATCACTTTGGGAGAGGAGCGCACATTTTTTGCATTTAATTTGCAACGATAAAACAAAAACAAAACAAAATCCAAAGGACCAGGAGATCTGGGTCAGATTTTGCTGTGCCCACCTCTAAACCAATATTTCAACCTCCAGGAGTCACACACTTGTGTCCTCTCTGTCAGGTCACTCATGGCCCTCAGGAAAAGGGTCTCCTTCCTCACCATCCTCCTTCCAACGTGCGCCCCCCCCCCAACACCCCCACCCCCTGCCCCGCGCCGGGCCTGGCGCCCTTCCCACCATC
>NW_006290631.1:1755591-1757247 GCF_000327345.1 Myotis davidii | reverse complement strand
TGCTCTGGGACCCTGGCCCAGTGGCTTGGCCTCTCTGAGCCTCAGGCTGGCCAGTCCCTGACTAACAAGAAGGGGTCGGGGGCGAAACAGAGCCACGGGCCCACTCTGGGCTCTGACGGTCTCTGGCTGCGCTCAATGATTCACAAAGTACTCACGCTGGCTCCGCTTATTTTTACTACCTTCCGGACAGTAAGAAAATCACTTTGGGAGAGGAGCGCACATTTTTTGCATTTAATTTGCAACGATAAAACAAAAACAAAACAAAATCCAAAGGACCAGGAGATCTGGGTCAGATTTTGCTGTGCCCACCTCTAAACCAATATTTCAACCTCCAGGAGTCACACACTTGTGTCCTCTCTGTCAGGTCACTCATGGCCCTCAGGAAAAGGGTCTCCTTCCTCACCATCCTCCTTCCAACGTGCGCACCCCCCCAACACCCCCACCCCCTGCCCCGCGCCGGGCCTGGCGCCCTGAAGTTTCCCACCATCACCCTCCTCCTGCAAACTCTCTGAGCTGAGCTGACTGATGGGCAGGTCCTGCTGGTCTAGGAGACTAATGTGTGACTGTGCCTTCCAGACAGATTGTGATGAGTAATCAGTTACTAGAGCTAAAATGTACTTCCCTGCTCCCCGAATGGGCCCCACCCCCACCTCCCAAGGCCCCTCAAACGTCCAAGTCTGAGGCCCCTCCCCCGGCCCAGGGGTCCTTCCTAAGAACAGTGTTTGGCCATCGGAGAATATAGCTGAGGGGAGAGCCGGGCAGGGGAGGGAAGCCACAGAAATCAAAAAGCTCCCGTCTGTCTCGCCAGCCCGGCTGACGCGGCTTCCTGTGCGCCAGCCGTCAGCCATGCAAATTATAGCGTGTACCCGGCTGCCTGCCTTCGGAGGAGGCCAGCCCTGCCCGCTGCAGAGGCCTCAGAGGAAGGGTGGGGACTCCAGCCCAGCCAACTCCATTCATAATATTTACAGTAAATGGGCCTCTCTGGCTGTTGTTTAGCATACATCCAGCCTCATTAAAACTTCTCCAGTTTTAACGTCAAGACTTTTCCACTCCACGCTGCACCGCAAAAGTTCCCACCAACACCCCCAAATAGCTCCGCAGTCCTCTCCAGAAAGGGGTCCGCACACACGCGCAGCACACGGAGCCCCCCAGGCCTGCCTGGCATTACCTGCCCGCCCACAGGGTATGGAGCCCCGCTGGCCGCTCCCAGGAAGACACATGTGAAGGTGGCAACGGGAAGGTGGTCCAATCAGATCTCAAAACCCACCACCTCTTCCCTGGAGGGAGTCCAGAGGCCACCCCACCCCCACCCCCACCCCGCCACCAAACTCTGCATGCGCATCCCCAACTGGGAATGCACGCACACTCACACCTGAATCCAACAAAGGAGCCATTCCTGAAACCACTACATGTCCCTCACTTTCTGCTTTTTACTGACCACTTGTAAGTATGTTGCCTACACGTTAAAGCTTGTAAGGATCTTAAAAAAAAAAAATGCATGCTTACGCCAATTTTCCCAAAGGACACCCCCCACACACACCTAGAGGTACAGGACAGCTCTGCCTGGTTCTGCCTTTTCTGTGGCCCCTTTTAATCAATCCCCCTGTGGACAATGACCTCCAGCTCCCAGAAAGATATTCGAGGACCTGGCCGCAG
>NW_006290631.1:1755099-1755545 GCF_000327345.1 Myotis davidii | reverse complement strand
CCCCCCCGCAGCTCCACAGCTCCAACTCAACTCCAGGTTTTCTAGACTGGGAGGGAGAACCGTCAGAAGACGTGGAAAAATACAGTAGGAAACAAAAGTCCTTTTCATGCCTCCCCTTCCCCAGCTCCCCTTGTTCCGTAACAATTATGAAAACTGTTGGATGGGATGACATTTTGAACATTTACTGCATTCCGGCCAATAAATTCCAGCGCAGAAGCCGATGGAAAAGCCGCCTCCTTCAGCAGGCTCCCCGGCTCCCCGCCCCCTTCGCGCCCCCCAGCTCACTCCCAGACCTCCTTCTTTCTTTACGCCTGGCCAGGCCGCCAGGCCGGGGCCGGGGGTTGGGGCCGGGGCCCACACTGTACTTACAGGGAAAAACAACAGTACGCCAGACTGGAGACAGTGTGCAGACTGGGAAAGTTAATCATTACTTCTGTCTGCCTCTC
>NW_006290631.1:1750981-1755088 GCF_000327345.1 Myotis davidii | reverse complement strand
TCCCCAACTGGGAATGCACGCACACTCACACCTGAATCCAACAAAGGAGCCATTCCTGAAACCACTACATGTCCCTCACTTTCTGCTTTTTACTGACCACTTGTAAGTATGTTGCCTACACGTTAAAGCTTGTAAGGATCTTAAAAAAAAAAATGCATGCTTAAGCCAATTTTCCCAAAGGACACCCCCCACACACACCTAGAGGTACAGGACAGCTCTGCCTGGTTCTGCCTTTTCTGTGGCCCCTTTTAATCAATCCCCCTGTCCGATGGAAAAGCCGCCTCCTTCAGCAGGCTCCCCGGCTCCCCGCCCCCTTCGCGCCCCCCAGCTCACTCCCAGACCTCCTTCTTTCTTTACAACCCAGGGCCTGGCCAGGCCGGGGCCGGGGGTTGGGGCCGGGGCCCACACTGTACTTACAGGGAAAAACAACAGTACGCCAGACTGGAGACAGTGTGCAGACTGGGAAAGTTAATCATTACTTCTGTCTGCCTCTGTAATCTAATCTCTCTGGCTTTGACACACTCACTGTTCAGCCATCCCAGCCCGTTCACCCCAGAGCACCCAGGACCTCCTGGGCTGGAGGTCCCCCCTTCTCCAGGGCCCTCCCAGCCTCCAGTGAGGAAGCCAATGGAATGAAAAAAAAAAACAGAAAAGTCTCCCCCATCCTGGGCTGCCACCACAGGGCCCCCGAGTCCAACGCCAAGAGCTGGCTGCTCTGTGCTGTGCCCCACATTTTAGAGGCCCTCTAAAATGTGGGCTCCAGTCTGGCTTGTATTACTGCAGACTTAGTCACCCCACCCCCACCCCTGCTCTTCACTCACTGCCCCTGCCCAGGGCTCACCCTCAGGCCCACCCAGCTGCACGTCCAGGAGTAAGATAGGCCGCCCGCGGGCTCAGTCTATGCAGACACACAAGTCAAGATGGCCCTGCTGTATGACACTCACCCTAGAATTCCCACATGGCCCACAATCCCACTTCTGAACCCAGAAGAGTTTTGAAGATACGATATATCGCCTGTGTTCATAGAAGTACTATTAGCAACAGCCAAAAGTTGGCAGCAACTGGAGTGTCCACTGACGGAGAACGGATACACAAGCCGTATACAGACACATCTAAAGAGAGGCAATCCTGACACATGCTACAACACGGATGAACCTCAGCCAGACACCAAGGGCAGAGACTGTACGATCCACTCCTGGCAGGTACCTGGGATAGTCAAACTCAGAGAAAGAAAGTGAACAGTGGTTGTCAGGGGCTGGGAAGAGGGGGGAGTTAGTGGTTAGTGGGCACAGAGTTTCAGTTTGGGGCGATGAAAGTTCTGGGGATGATGGTGGTGATGGTTGCACAGCTATGTGACGTACTTCATGCCACCGAACCATGCACATGTAGACGGTTAGGATGGTAAATGTTAGGTCTATTTCTCCCCCTGAACAATGAAAAAGGCCCTGCTTCTCCCAAAGCTCCCCCTGCACAGTCCCCGGAGGCAGGGGGCCCACCGCAAGCCTGAGGACCCCTGGAAATATATGCCAGAACGGTATGCATTTTCGTTTTTCTGGGGAAAGATTCCTTGGCTGTCACTCATTCTAGGAAGAGTTTGTAAGCCAAGAAACAGGAGTAAGTACAATCTCTATTCATGCACGGAAGGAGCCATTAGCCATCCCACCACCTCAGCAACAGGGGTCTCATTCCCACTCGACCACAAAACCAAAAACCCAAAATCACAGGATGTCGGAACCGCGAGGAACTCGGAAGACTAGGTCCAACCACTTGCTTTCCTTCCTATTCCAACTCTCTCAGCCCTCCCCCCTGACCGGGCCTCCCGCTAACATGGAGGGGGAGGCCCCAACTCCAGGCCATCTCCTCAGTGGGTTTTCTTTGTGACTCCACTGAGCTGCAGTGGGGGCATACCCGTTTTAAGAACTGTACTGTGCACCCCAAATCACAGAAGAGCTCAACTTCTGCTTTTCCCTCTGGGTTACTGATTCACGGGGGGAAGGGGCCATGCTGGTCCCCAAGTGCTGGGGGGTGGGAGGGCGGTTCTTCATGACCCTTTTCCAGCCTCACAAGTCCACCTCACCGCCTGGGGTAGGACACACTCCCAACTTCATCAGGTGACGGATCGCGGTGGGAGGTGGGGAAGGTGGGGAAGGTGGGTGGACGGAGACAACAGTTTAACCTCCGGGGCAGAGCCCAGTCCTTTGTTGGCCTCGTACCGTGTTGGTCCCTATTAAGCGACTAGCCACGTTAGAAAGCAAAAAGGAAACAGAAATGAACAGACAAGAGCCACCAACACCCCTCGGCCTGGTGATGCAGCTGTCTTCTGTCTGAAGGGCAGGAGCCCCCCCTCTGCAGGATGAAACTGGAGGTGACATGCATCCTGCCCTTTCTGCCCTGGATCTAACTCCAGGCCCAAACAGCTCTCCCAGCCAGAGGCCGGCGGGCTCCACTGAGGAGCAAGACTGATTAAATTAGCATGAGTCAGCCCCCAGGGAAGGGACCCGCAGGATGAGTGTGAAAATGAAACACCTTGGTAACTGAGTATTAGATGACTAAGTGCAACCCCTCCTCCCCCCACCTCCCCCCAAGACAGGCCAAGGCCTCACACCCGGGCTGGGACCTGACATGGGCCCGACCATCAGATTTCAAATTAGAAAGCACAGGTGCACCCCAGGTGCTCTTCGTGAGAGCCAAGCCCACCGAGCTCTAAAGGGAAGTCCGAACTCCCAGGCTTTCCAGACATCACACCTCCCCCGTGGCTGTCAGAACACGAAACACGCAGCATCCTTCCAGGTGTCCCTGGCCATGGTCCCTGGAAGAGCCGGTGCCTGGCTGGTCACCTCTGCACACCCAGGCCCCTGCCAGGGTCTGGATTGTAACTCTGCCTCCTGCTGTCACCTCACAATCAACAAGTGTGGAGGGAGTGGGCTGGAACCAGAGCCGGAGGAGACAGACCTCTGTTTATCCACAAGCTTTGTAGTTATCAACTCTCAACAGACCACACAACCGAAGCCGAGGGCAAACCTGCGAGCTCCCATCACCCCAGGGGTCTGTCCATGCACCCCCAGGCCTGGCTCCGAGCCCACGGGACCTGGCTCCTTCTGTCCTGGAGAGATTGCCTGGAAAGCAGCCCCCCCGCCTGGCTCCACGTCACTCACCCAACGGCACCTTCAGAGAAGCCACCCCATCTGCCGCCCTTCATTCTATCAGGGCCCAAGAACTGCTGTCTCCATGCCCCAGAGTGCCTGCCCGGCACATAGTAGATGCTCAATAAATAGTTGCTAAATGAACGAGCCAGAGACACACTGGCTTCAAAGCAGCCGGCCAGCCCTGCTTTACACCTGGCCGCGGAAGACACGTGTGAACCCACCCTGGGAGGAACCGTGCCTTCCAGGCAGGCAGGGGTCAGCCAGAAAGGCCCAGGCCCTGTCCTGGGCTCCCCGTGGAGATGGCAAGAGGGCAACCCCTGTCCTCAGCGACTTCCCAGACAGCTGCACGGGTCCTGAGAGGCGTCTCCAAGCCAGGCGCCGGCCCGGCAACCTCTGTGGGCACACCACCTGCCCACAGCGTTCTGCCTTGGCGCCCTGCTCTGTTTGGACAAGTTACCCTCCCCGAGTGTTCAACAATGCTTTTACACACCCCAGGGCTCTCGTCGTGTTATGAAAACAAAACCCCGCACGCTAAGGGAAAAAGCTGGGGGGAGGGGGGCAGTGGGGAGCAAGCAGGCCACACACACACACACACACACACACACACACACACACACGGCTTTCTTTTCGTCTCCAGCGTCTCCGCAGCACAGGTGGGGCCTGTCCCAGGTCACTAGAACAATGGCATCATCAGACTTAGAGCCCAGAGAGGGGTCCATGGAAACCGTTTTCATACCCAGGTCAACATCATCTAGTCCACACCACCATGGGGCCGGACTGTGGCCAGTTCTCTTTCTGGGGGAAGCCCCCTCCCCCTTGAGCAGAGCACAGCCACAGGGCTTGGCTGTCCCTGGGGCACTCTGCTGCCTATTTCCTCCCCACTCCCCACTGGTGCCCTAGAAACAGTCTCAGGAGTTAAGGAACTGGGGGCAGGGGCGTGGGGGGGGTAGAGGGTAGGGGC
>NW_006290631.1:1745781-1750841 GCF_000327345.1 Myotis davidii | reverse complement strand
AGTGGCTTCAAAATAAAAGCAGCCCTGAGTTCCAACCTGCCGATGCCAGGCACCTCCCTTTAGGGGAAGGAGACCCCAACACACACACACACACACACACACACGGCTTTCTTTTCGTCTCCAGCGTCTCCGCAGCACAGGTGGGGCCTGTCCCAGGTCACTAGAACAATGGCATCATCAGACTTAGAGCCCAGAGAGGGGTCCATGGAAACCGTTTTCATACCCAGGTCAACATCATCTAGTCCACACCACCATGGGGCCGGACTGTGGCCAGTTCTCTTTCTGGGGGAAGCCCCCTCCCCCTTGAGCAGAGCACAGCCACAGGGCTTGGCTGTCCCTGGGGCACTCTGCTGCCTATTTCCTCCCCACTCCCCACTGGTGCCCTAGAAACAGTCTCAGGAGTTAAGGAACTGGGGGCAGGGGCGTGGGGGGGGTAGAGGGCAGGGGCAATTCAGTGGCTTCAAAATAAAAGCAGCCCTGAGTTCCTTAGGGCGAAAGGACGGAGGGCGTGAGGAAATGCCTACCCAACCCCACCAAAATAAAATACATACGATTTTTTTTTTTTGCAAGTTAAAACAGAGCTAATGGGCAATTCAGTGGCTTCAAAATAAAAGCAGCCCTGAGTTCCAACCTGCCGATGCCAGGCACCTCCCTTTAGGGGAAGGAGACCCCAGGGCGAAAGGACGGAGGGCGTGAGGAAATGCCTACCCAACCCCACCAAAATAAAATACATACGATTTTTTTTTTTTGCAAGTTAAAACAGAGCTAATGACACAGGGTGGGGCTCAGTGCGGAGGGCTGCACAGCCAAACCAAAACTCGCTTCCAGCCAAGCGCCGCCTGGCCCCGCCGCCGGCCCGCCCGGGGAAGGAAGCTGCAAGTCCTGAAAGATTCCTTAGTGAACCGGGAGCAAAGGCTGCCGCGAACATTTCAACTGAAGGTGACCCTTCTGGTAAAATATTTTTTGAAATAATAAAAATAACATAAAGTTCTCAAACAGACTCTTTCTTAAAGAAAGGGCCGCAAAGTTCTCGTGGGGGTTGGAAGGGAAGAAGGGGGTGAACCGGGCCGGCTACTACCTCTCACGGAACAACTTTTTTCTGGAGTTCTTCTCATAAAAGGCATGATGCAATTTCCTGTCTTGTCCCAATATTTCCTGTCCGCTTACAAGGTGAAAGTTATCGCCCTGTTTTAAACCCCCGTCCTGAACTCTATAGAAAGTTCCTTTTTTTCCACCCAGTGCCCTGTCCCTGTCCCCAAACCTCCCGTCTTAGAATATAAACACTATCATTTTCTACTCCCGGGAAGAGGCGGCTTAAGAAAAAAAACCTCGTTCTCTCTCCGGCAGGTACTGGGTCCACAGTCAGTTTCCCCAGGGACGGGGCCAGGGCCCGGGTCCCCGTGGGGAGAAGTGGAGGGGACGGGAGGCAGCCAAGGCCCCCAACGAGCCAGCGTGTTTGGTGGCGTGGCCACCACCAGGTGAGGGTTGCTTTCCCGGTGTGCTCGCCACTGAATCCAGAGCTGTGCCTCAGCAGTTAATAATATCTTCCCGCTGAAAATAGCCCAGGGAGGAAGCCTCTCCGTGACAGTAGGCAGGCCGCCAGGCTCGGGCTCGCCATTCAACACGAGCGAGAAGGATGGTAGGGCCAGTGGTGACCTCCCGGCGGCCGCGCTGTACAGTATGCTCCCGAGGCTCCCCCGGAGGGAGGGCTCCCAGCGCGCCTCCCGCCTCCCCCGCGGCCCTAGAACCTGGGCGAGGATGTCACGCCGACCAGGGGGGACCAGGGGGGCCGGGGCTCCAGCAGCAGGGCCACAGGAGGGTCTGATCAGCCAGCGTGAGGTCGGGGGGACCCCCGGCTTGGGAGACAGCCTCTGCCTTGAGCTGGTGGGGAGCCCGTGCAGGCACCTCCATAAAGGTCAGGCTCGAAAAACACACCATAGGGAACTCTCCTTCAGGTAAACTGAGTCAGAGACCTGGGCTCATCGACGCACACCCCAGCCCCGGGAGGCCTCAGAGGGGCTTTGGAAACACGTGTCTAGCAACAGTGGACCCCAGGCAGCCAACAGGGGTCTCTCCATTTTTGTCCTCAGAGTCGCGGTTTTTATTGATTATCTAAGTATCTGCACTTTATTGATTATCGAAGTATCTGCACGAGCTTAAAAGCTGCCACAAGGCACTGCTTTTTGAAGTTGTGGCAAACTCCCCGCCACATGGAATTGACCACGGAGTGACCTGGAGAGCGTTCTGAGAACTGCACGACCAGCACCACTATCGGGTTCCAGGGCATTCTCATCACCCAAAGGGAAAGCCTGCCCCATGGGCCACTTCTTCGTCAAAGACACGGCGTTAACACACCTCGTCAAGTTTCTGCAATCAAGCAAAAGCCTTATGTGGGGCTCAAAAAGCTAGGTACTCATATGCTTCACTACGGCAGCAGATACAGCAGGCTCCCCTTATCTGAGGGGGATACGTTCCAAGAGCCCCTAGTGCTGTGGTCGGCAAACCGCGGCTCGCGAGCCACCTGCGGCTCTTTGGCCCCTTGAGTGTGGGCCACAGTTTGCCGACCACTGCCCTAGTGGATGCCTGAAACCGCGGAGAGTACCAAACTCTACATGTACTATGTTTCTCCCTAGAGAGACATGCCTGTGATGGTTTAATTGGTAAAGCAGGTACGGTAACAGGTTAACAACGACAACCATGTACTGAAATACAACTTATGTGAGTGTGGCCGCTCTCGAACTACCTTGTACTGCTCACCGTCCTTCTCATTTTGGTGTAAGTTGAGGACGGCCACCTTTTCACTTTAAGGAAGCTCTGTAGGCTTCTCTGTGGCCCACCCCCATCACGGCGTCACTGCTCTCACACTGTGGGGCCACCAGGAAGTACAGTAAGGGTGGATCTGATCACTGTGAGGCCACTAGGTAGTGTCTACCATGTGGAGACCCAGGACAGGGGGCCGATTCACGGAGGAGGGGAGGGGAGGGGAGGGATGGGATGGAGAGAGATCTCATCACACTCCTCAGAGGGGGCGCAATATAAACCTTAGGAACTGCTGTATTTCTGGGAAACTGAATCCGCAGAAAATGAAACGGTGCATAAGGGGAGGCCACTGTACAGAATCACAGAAAACCTGCTCCGCCACCGAAGAAACTCCCCGCGGGAACACAGAGCCTTCCACCCCTTACACCTGGGGTTCCCCAACTTGTCTTCAAAAACTACAGATGCCAGCACCCCGACAGACTGTGATTCAGGACATTCCAGTCACTGACCCAAACCAGTCAGGGCCCACAGGTCTTCAAGTATAACCCAGCCCCAGCCAGGCTCTGCTAAGAGAAGGCCCGAGGGGGAGGGCGGGGCAGTGTGCTAGACCATAGCCAAAAGCTACACCAGCACCCAGCCCTCCCCTGACCCTCTCCCCCTTCGCCGTGGCCTGTTCTGCCTCCACAACAGGATGCACGAGGCAGCAGCCCATCTAGTCTGGCAGGCAGAGCAGCCCACATCTGCCCCAGACTTTAAAGGCTGCCACCCTGCATTTAACCCCTGCCTGACCGTCAGCCTCATTCTTTCTGGGACAAAAGGGGTTTTAGCAGTGAGCCCTTCTCCAGAGGGCGGCAGCCCACAGCCTGAGCTGCTGTCCGGGACTGGTCTTCCCGGCGTGGGTGTGCCCCAGGTGAGCGGGCCCTAGCCCTGAGTCACCCTGCTGGCATTTAGCGAGATATGGACTGGGTCCCCAGAGATTAGACTGTCACTGCTCACCGTGGCCTGGGGAGTAGGGAAGGGTCACATGTGCTGGTCCATCTGACTCATCCCTCCAAGCCTCATGCTCTTGGCTACTTGGATGAGTTCAACCCACCCCCCACCCCCACCTGGCATCAGAGAGCTCAGTGCAACCCCTGCTTGTTCCCAGGCAGGGGAAGGAGACCCCAAAAACCCAGCCTCAGCCGCCGGGGTTCCCAGTGTGCCATCACCAACCCAAGCCAGACACTACATAATTGTTCACGTGAGGCTGAATAGCTTTCCTTAAAAAATGGAGCAAGCTTTCCCAAGCTACTGGGACTGAGCCAGGACTCAGTTTTCAGATCATACAGGTATTTCTGAAGACTCCTGAGACTACCATGGATGACAGCAGGGATCAAGGAGGATTCCGGAAGTGGCTGCCATTGTAAGGACACCCCCATCACTCAGACCAGTGGTCGGCAAACCGCAGCTCACGAGCCACATGCGGCTCTTTGGCCTCGTGGCACGGGCCACGAAGTCTCAATCGCACTGTGCGTGCGCGCCCGCACGTGGTATTTTGTGGAAGAGCCACACTCAAGGGGCCAGTTTGCCGACCACGGACTCAGACAAAACTCTACAAGGGCCTTAAGGACTAGCAAAGGCGTTGGCCTCCCTTGGGTTGGTGGGACAGAGCCTCCCACCGCCCTCCTGGGAGCCCACAGCGCCACCTCTTTGGAAGTTTAAACACGTGCAAGTGGTGGAGGGCCTCCACGCCCTGCCCCCACGGGGAGGTCTGCAGGGGTGAGGCCCAGCCAGCTCCAGGCACTGCAGTAGATCAAGGAGGAGGCCGGAGACGGGTGAATAACCTACAACTTCCAAGTGAAAGGGTGCTTCTTTCACCCTCCCCGAAACCAGGACAGCAAGCACGCTCTATAGAAGCCCCCTCCCTGCAACCAGATGGGAGCTGCAGAGATGACAGCGTCTAGCACATGCGTCCCATCACCAGAGACACAGCGAAAGCTCTGGGAGCCAATCCCCTCCATTTCCAATAGCAAGCGGAACCTAGAAGCTCCTGTCAGGGTCAGACCGCCTCTCCCCAGGCGGGTCTTCCTAGGCCAGGACGCCTCCCAGCAGCAAGGGCGGCTTCTGGAGTCGTGGAGTCGGATGCCTTTCAAAAGGCACCGAACTCGGGCCGGAATTCCGGACCCACCCACCCACACTCACTCACTCACTCCCTTGCCCCCAAAGCGCACGTGCTCAAGGCCATCGACCCCATGCGAGAGGGGCCCAGGCCCGTCCCAGACCCGCCTGCGGGCACCTGTCTGCTCAGGGGTCTGCACACC
>NW_006290631.1:1745102-1745621 GCF_000327345.1 Myotis davidii | reverse complement strand
CCAGGGCCTGTCCCCGGCCAGCCCCGCTGCGAGGCTGGAATTCCGACCCGCAGCCAGCAGACCGGCTCCCAGGGCTCCGGCCGCCCACTCCCCTTCCTCTCCCCTTCCTCTCCCCTTCCTCGCAGGAAAGGGAAGGGCCCGCCTTGGAATCACCCTGCATTTCGGGAGGGGCATGCCTTTGAGCATAGCCCCACCCCCACCGCCGAGGCCCCGCATTTCACATTCGGCTGTTTTTCATTCCCTTCTTCCCGTGCCAAGAGCATCAAGCCCTGGCTCCCGCTGCCGACCTGCCGCCCACCCTAAACTGAGCCCCATTCATTAAGGCCGCTCTCGGCCGGGGCAGGACAGGAAGGAAAACAGCACACAGGGCCTGTGAAAGAGACACTCAGAGAGGTTATTTCAAGGCGGAGGAGGGGAAGGAGGGGGCAATCCTGGTGGGCGCTTTCACCGCTGGCACCTTGATGCCCACCTCCCCATCCCCAAAGCAGGCTCTCACCCTCCTGCCTCGGCTAACCCCTT
>NW_006290631.1:1736832-1745019 GCF_000327345.1 Myotis davidii | reverse complement strand
GGCCTCATCCTCTGCAAGGCAGACACACCCCGCCCTGCCCCCCACCCCCCCATGGAAAGATCAACTTCTTGCAGAGGAGGAGGTTTGGGCCGTCTCCATTTACAAAACCCTCTGCCCTGGCCCCCGGCCAGTACAATCATCTTTTGGGGGGCATTCTTGATGCAAAGGGTGTAACCCTAGGTTTTCTCCAGGCCCATCACCTCCCCTCCAGACACCCCCAAACCGCGGGCACCAACCCAAAACACAATTTCTTCAATTCCCCCCTGCGGCACATTATTAATAAACTGCTCCAACTCCGAACGGAAAGAAGAAAGAGCTCAAACTTTGAAGCCTTGGGAATTAGTAAATCAAGAGCTGAAATTCAAAACAAATGCTCTTTCATGTTAGGCCCCCCCTTTTTTTCCTTCTTGCAGTTTTGTTAAACCACGGGATCCCTTCAGAGGCAAGCACGCCTTCCTAGCAGCTCCTCATTCATCTAACTGTAGGATTAATAACTGTTTTACACACACACACACACTGTTTCTTTCTAGAACTGGAAAAGCTTTGGGGACAGGAAGCCCACCCATCTCAGAAGGGGCTCCGTGGGGTGTCCTGTTTAGTGGGGCGCAGGGGGAGGTGTCGTCACTTCCTCTAGCAGAGGAGACAGAGAAGATGTTATCAATCAGACAAGCCTTCCCAAGGCCCCCTTTCAAAAGCTGCCACTTCCCCTGCTTACTCCATGTGGTTCAGAGGGGCTGGTGCCTCCTGCCTGCTCAGGATTTAAAAAACAAAACCATCTAACAGCATCCCCAGTGTTCTTTTGCCCAGACCCTTTCCTCTCCCTGGCCTTCTTTCTTTCAGGAACTCTCGGAGCCTTAGAAGGCAGAAAAGACACAGTTCCCACGTTCCCGCCTGGCCTCCCATCCTCCCTCCCAGCCTGAGCCCCCTCCCCGCTCTGGGGGTCCCACTTTGTCCAGCTCAGTTTTCATTAGGAGCTTTGAGTCAACAATCCCTTCGGTCTCAGATAACACTCAGAGTATATACTGCATAGAAATAAAAACAAACAAGGTCTCCCTGAAGACACTCTCCGCAAGCTCCATTCCTGGAGAGGCGCTGGGCGGGGCTGCCCGGGATGACCTGGGCCTGAGCGCCGCTCGACCTGTCAGGCACCTCACAGGAGAGGGTGCACCACCGTCCCGCACAGACAGTCTCACAGCTTCCCTCTGAGCCGCCGTGGTCCTACACCAGTGCCCCGAACAAAGGCAAGAAAGGACAAATGCCCAGACTCTGCTGGAATGTTCCCCCGGGTTACTTTCCTCTTGCTGTAGCTGGTTTTTAGAAAATCCAGTGGTGGCATCCTGGGGCGGGAAAGACAGGTGGAAACAGGATGGCTTTGGAAAAGAACAGCAATGCCTCTCGGGTACACTGCTAGTGAGTTTCTCCACGTTTATCACTCTCTTCTCCTCTCTCAGGAACAATGATGCTCGGGCCACCCCAGGCCCCTCATCCAATCCCATAACCCCCCAGCTCTAAGGAAAACCCTCCCTTCTGGGTAGCAGCAGTGTTAGTGCCTGTGTCTAGTGCCCAGACCCTGTCGCTGGCATCCGGCATCTGGCCCTGAGCTGGATGGGGAATTAGGATGTGGAGCAGCACCAAGGGCTTCTGCTCTGAATGCCCACCCAACACTTGGGATCTGCCTTCGACAAGTTCCCGAAAATCGGACCCTTCCCCTTGGAGATGCCCAAAGCCCAAAGGACAAGAGCAAAAGCAAGAGCTGAAACCTATGAACTAATGACAACAAGGTCGCCAAGTGGAAGCCCCCAGCCAGGAGTTGCTTAACAACAACCATAAAACACAGCACAACACCCATCCCAGGTGGACCCCATTTCCTCATCCAGGGAGCGGCCCTGTGTCCTGGTGTGTCAGGGGCTTCAGAATGATGAGCTGAAGGGCCCCAGCGACACCAAGATCACACCCAGTTTCATGCACAGAAAAGTGAGAATCCCAGACCAGCTGGGGTGACAGAAGGCTGGCCACCCCTTCCCCCGACCCCCTTCCTCCATCTCCAGTAATTTCAAGGTCTTGGAATTTGCCAGGAAAATCCGAGAAGGTGTCTTACCTGAAAGCCCCCCAGGGGCCAGATAATTCGTTCCCCCTGTTTCAGCGGAGGAAGGCACAGCATCTGGACAGTCTGCTGCGGATTTGAAAAGGGGAGAGAAAGAAATGAATACACAAATAAATAAAAACACCAAGATTAATTTTTAAGCACATTCTAACCAGCATTAAAGAGAAACCACACATTCCAAACAGCTGACTCCCAGCCACGAGGCTGAGTATGAATGGGCCGCTCAGGGCTCGCTGCCCATCGTAAGACAGACCACAGCACCTTGTCCCCCCGTCTGGGCTCCTCCGAGGCCAGTTAATCATTAGTCAAGTCAGGCTCCATCGCAGACTGGCTGGAATTTCTCCCCCATTGAGGAAACCAGGTAGCTGCCAAGGTCAAAGGGGGCCCAGGTCCTGACTCTCAACCCTGGCGGCCGTCTCCTTGCCATGGATCCCAGGGTCTCCTTGCCGGGACCCAGGGGTCTCTCTGCCACCCCCATGGTCCACTGTCTCACCCTCATCTTTTTCAAGACAAACTTCCCAGTTCTGAGGACTTTCTCAAGACGGGGGTTGGGCTACAGGGGCTTCTTTCTCCTTTTTAACTGAGGCGCAACAAACACAGGAGAGAATCCACCTCTCAGGTATAACTCCATGACCTGTACTCATGCCTACACCTGTGTAGAGCCACCACCAGATCAAGAGCAAGAACATTCCCAGCAAGACTCTCAGCCGGAGGGGAAATGCTCTCTACCTGCTTCCAGGTCTAGTCCACACTCCCCATCTCTGGAAACCTTCCCGGGCAACCCCGGGCCTGCAAGGCTCCCTGCCCTCGCTTTCTGGCACCCAGCATGTGAATTCCCTTCAGATCTCGTCTGTGCTCACTATACTTTGGAACCCTCAGGTCCTAGCCCCAGTGACCTGCGAGCCAATGAGGATAATGAAAACCGAGCTGAGAAATCGACAGACAGACTTGCCAACTTCCCGCCAAGCAATTAAAACAAAACAAAACGTAATGCCCACAAATCAGAACTAATCAGTCCCAGGAAACAAAACGACACCAGACCCCGTCTTACTCAAGTCCGGCGAGAAAGGCTCGCTCAGAGAAGGGGCTTCCGGCTGGGCAGCAAACACCACACCAGGGTGGACGTTGCAGATGCCGGTCCCCAGCCCAGGCCACTAGCAGGAGGCACCTGGATGAGCGTTACAGTTTCCCACTGAAACCACTTGGTCAATAGGAAACCCAGCAAAAGCGCAGTCCGGAGGCCAGTAGCCCACGGGAGCCTTTTACTAGCCCCGCAGCTGTTTCCATGACCCGATAAAGGGAGGTGGGGGGCCTACAGGTAACCCCCAGGCACCTCTGGGTTTCTGCTGCCTACCCGCCTCAGCTCTCTCTCATCCCTCTCCAGCATTCTGTGGCATTCTCTCAGGCTGGAAAAACAACTTTTCAAGAACTCTCTTAACCAGGAGAGGGGGAAATGAGGAGTGGTGGGAGGCAGGGAAGGGAGAGCCTGTGTCTGATCACATTGTACCAGTGCAAAGTACAATTCTTAACAGGAATATACAGTTTTACAGGATACACTCAATCAAATGGAAAACAATGGGGGAGGGCAGGAAATGGAGTTGCTTGTTGCATGGTGTGTCCCCTGCACTTTCTAAGCTCCTTGGACGGTCTTTGCATGTTCTATAGATGGGCTGCTACCTACCCCCAAATGGAAGACACTCCCACATCAACCATGATGACTTATCCAGGGCGCTCCGCTCCGCTCTGCTCCCCCCACCCAGTCCTGGCTGGCTGAATCCCAGGGCAAGGTGTGTTTCAAAGGAAGGGCCCGGCCTCTCGAAGCAGAGCCGGGACCACATTCAGGGTGTCGGCCTGTCTCAGATCAAAGGTAAGCCAGCTCCGCACTGGCAACCACAGGCGTTTTTATGAAATGGTGCTCTGCCCTTCTGCAGAGTCTTTGATCTCAGGAGGGATTTACAAACATTAATTAGGCCTCTCTACCACCCCTGTGAAGTAGCAAAGTATACCTGTTCGACTGGCACCCAGGTAAACTGAGGCGTCATTGACTAGCCCAAGGGACCACCCGGTGCGCTGGGCCATGCCCAAGGGTTCAGCACCTGTCCCAAACGCTCCCTCCCCAGGCCACCAGAGCCCTCGCTCCCTGCCCTGCAGCAGGCAGGCCAAGAGGCTTCTGCATCCAGGCATCCAGACTGGCCCCAAGCTACGGCCAAGGCTTGTAAAGTAAGGTCAAGGCAGCCACACCTCCATCGCTTGCTCAGCCAGAGAACAGCTGCAAAGCCAGGGGCTCCGCTTCAGCTGGTGATGCCCACTCCCCAGAGCCCAGGCTGGCACACACTCCTAAAGCCTAAACACTGCCAAGCACCCAGCAAGTGTGGGGCCTGTGGGCGCTTACTCCCTCTCCCAGCAGCGAGAGTCCTAGAACAGTGGTCGCCAACCTTTCGGACCTCACGGACCACTGGGTCCGTGGACCACCGGTTGGAGACCACTGTCCTAGGAGATGCAAGCCTGGGGATCAGTGGGATTAGTGGAGGAGTACAAGGTGTCCAGAGCCAGGATAGTCTTGTCAACTTAGTTCCAAGCTTCCTAAATGCCGTCCAGGACAGAGGACCCACGGCCGCCGCCACCACCACCAAACACGGAGCATCCCAGCTCTGCCCCAATCCATAACCCTGGTCACAGAAGGACAACCTACTGCATTGGAAGTATCCCAGTTTTTAGGCAGGCACATCATCAGGCCTGCAGAATGAATGAATGAATGAAGCAAAAACTGAGCAAATGAATGGTAACTCTTTCACCATCTGGATTTATAGAGGCCTGGAAAAGGTCAGAGTAGGCCGAGTTAGCAGGTAAAGGCAGGTTAGGGCCCTAACTTCTCAACTGGACTTGGAGGCTCCATCTGCCAATGAACACTAGCTCCCTGGGCCTAACCCCCAGCAACAGCCCCCATCCCCAGCCACGCCTCAAACCATGGGGGCCCAAGAGCCACCCCCTCCATGAAGTGAGATCTAACTGCAAACACCATGCCCTTACCCTTTGCGCAATGAGGGAAGGACAGGGTCTTCGTAACTCTGATTGCCCCAGGGCACACAGCCACCCTGTCCCTAGGTTAGCCATGTCTACTCTAATGCTCCTTCCCTAGAAAATGCTGCTGGCCGGGACCGCCTGGCACCCAGGTCAACAAGCGCCAGGCCCTCACCGAGGGGGCAGTGAACCACAGCAAAACGGAGCGTGGCTTTCAGCCCCGGGTCCCTCCGGCGGCTGCAGGTTAGGACCCAGCCCCCTTCCCGCTGCCGCTTCTCAAGTTGGAGGACTTCACAGAAAGGATTCCCTGAGTTGCGCAACTGGTTAAGATTTTAACAGTTGTCCATTGTAAAAGCCTTATGACTGGTTCTCACCTAGTAACCCAAGACCAAAAATTCCACCCAGAGCTTAGAAACTTAAGAATGTAAGTGGCAGCCCAGCCGGTGTGGCTCAGTGAACCTATGAACCAGGAGGTCAGGGTTCGATTCCCGGTCAGGGCACATGCCCGGGTTGCAGATCCAGTGTTTACAATCAAACTTTCAAAAACAAAGAGAGAATGTTGAAAGCAGTTGGAGATTGTCACGTACAAGGAATTATCAATAAGATCATAAGTATATTTCTTATCAGAAACCCCCTCTCTCCCTTCCTCTCTGAAATCTATTTTAAAAATTTTAAGTAATAAAGAATGCATGTAAGTGGCAGATCTAAATTCCCCAGCCAAATATTCTTCTCCCACATATAAGGTGAGGAGAAAAACGTGGGCAGCGCCTACCCCCCACATCTGTGTATCTGACCTCATCACCCCTGGCCCCAGTAGCCAGCAGAACCAGCCCCAGCCCCTTCCATGTGTCAGGCTAGTTCCTTCCCCGGGGCTTCCCCTGTTACCACCCTCCATGTCCTCAAACACCACCACCGTTTCTTCATTTCTTTTGTTGTTGTTGTTGTTTTATTTTACACAAAGCATTTTGGGTGAGTAACCAGCTGTCTGAGTTTCCGATTGGCGGGTTAATCACTTCCTATTGGCTGATCTGCAGAACTTTTCTCCCCCTTGGAAATGGCACACTCCTGTCTTTGTGGCTTCTCTGTTTACACACATTTTGCTACCTAATGTCAACACTTGCTAATGAATAAATATATCACTCCACTCACTGAAATGTCCTGGCCTGGCAGGATGGCCGCTTAAATCCGGTGAACAGGCTTATTCCGGTATCTGCAGGAAACCCAAGAGAATATAACCCTTTTCTTCTATGGGTATAGGTTTCTGGGGACATTTTACCCTTAGTTGCCTTTACTCCAGGGGGGTGGGTGGTCAAGGTGACTGGTCTGTCTCTCTTTGGGGGAAAACTTCCAAATTTGAAGACTATGGAAGAAAAAAACCAAAACAGGACAGAGGTGGCCTTTGGAGAGCTAACCTCAGGAAAGAATTCTTGGGTCTTGAAGCCAAAAAACCCTGTCAAAGTTATTCTTTGAGAAAACAGGGCTTGATAATTTCCGTGAACATTTGCTGCAAATACAGAGAGCTGGTTATCTCCTCATTAATGACCATTTATCTGGTGTTTTGTAAATCGAAAGCAAAATATCACATGCTTTGCAGGCCACTTATTAGACAGGCACCGGGCAAGCAGCAACGCCTGCCCGACTTGAGGGAGCGGCGTGGAGTCCCGGGAGGGCTGTGGGCTTCGGTTACACCGTTCATTAAAGTATTTAATTTATGACAACGCCCCAGCAAAACTTTTAATTAGTGGGGGGAAAGCCCAGCAGGCAAAACTCAGGAGGCGAAGGACTTGTAGAATTCCAAGAGCGAAATGAGGCCCAACCCTTCACTTTTCTCAGAACCTTGGCAAAAAATAACATTCTATTTTCCAGGCATCCAGTACACAGAGCACAGAGTTTCAAAGCTACAATCACTACTTTTCAGCTGAGGAACCTCCCTCCCTAAGAAGGGGCTCCTGGACACAGGGCCACCCCCTGGTCACCCCCACGCCCTGCCTTCCCTGCCTTGCTGACGCCCCCCCCCCCACCCAGCTCCCCCGGGGAACTGCCAGCTCCATAGGGTGAGCCCTGCACTGCCAGCCAGGAGTTGAATGCAGACAATCACAACAGGGCTGGTGCCAGTCTCCAATGAGCTTTTGCCCTGGCCCCATGCCACCCGGTGACAAAGCAACAGGCAGGCAGAGCTATGCCAGAAACTTTTATAGCCCCGACCTAGAATTCTGAGAAAATCCGGGAGGAGTGCTGACTTGCCGGGGAGGGAGGAGAGGAAACCCATGAGGGTGGTTTTGTCTTGGCTTCTTACATCTTCTAAACCTTTTAGTCCCAACAAGAGTCTTCTCTGCACCTTTTTAAACTGCCTTCCCTTCCACCGAATTATCCATTCTTCCCCCCGACTCCACTGGCGCTCACAAAGCCTCCAAATGTTCCCATCAACCTGTCCTCTTTGGCTCCCAAGACACTTCTGCGTGGATCCAATTCCACGTGTTAATAAACCTGAGCCAATTTGATCCCGGTGCAAATACATGGAAAAAAGAACAAATTACAAAGCACATCTAAGAAACCCTTGCTGACGTTACACACACACACACACACACACACACGCATGCATATACATATATGCATACATATAATCTCCAGCCACAACAAAAACAGAAAAATCCAAACTTCCAGCACAGGAAACCTATAACCACCTCCAGGCAAATCCAGCGCCTCCCCAGGCCGCTGCCAGGACATAAAAACCCGCGTTCTAGAGGCTCTGTGTCTCACTCCAGAGACGAAGGATATTTTTAAAATCATCCACTCACCAGTTGGTTTGAGAAAATCCATCGGGTATCTGGAGTAGGGAGGAGGAGGAGACTCTGGAATTAAGAAAGTAAGAGAAAATAAAGGCCGAGCCATGAGAACCAGAGATAAAAACTTACGATAACAGAGGCATTCTTTCAGCCCAACTGTTTGTCTTAGCTGTGGGGGTTGGAGGCAGGGCCGCGAGGCGGTGATCGCCTTGATATTTAGCTGTCAGATAAACAAAAGAGGCCGCCTGGCGCCAGCCGCGGGCTCCGCTCCTCCGC
>NW_006290631.1:1735797-1736667 GCF_000327345.1 Myotis davidii | reverse complement strand
GGGGCAGCTCCGGGGGGGCAGGGAGACCACCCCCTAGTGAACGCTGTGCTTTCTGGGGCGGGACGAAAGGGGAGCAGGGAGCAACCAACTTCTGACTCCTCGTTCTCTGTGACCCTGGGCTGGCAGCGTGGAGGGTGGAGCTGTGAGGGTCCGGCCTCCCATCCTAACCCTCTTTGCCCCCAGATCCCTAACGCTGCGCGGCCAGGGCTGTATCCCGGCCCCCGCGCCCGAGTGACTCTCCGTATTGACTAAAGGAGCAGAGACTTCCCAGCCTTTACAGCTCGCTTCTCCCAGCCTTCCTTGGCGGGCTTGGACCGAATCCAACTCGGCCACACACCTCAACGCCTTTCCGGGTGCGGGGGAGGCGTGACCCCTACTTCTCTCTGCACCCCTTAGCTGATCCGGAAGTGAGGACGCCTAATTTCTAACCGCCTGTCTGCAGAGTGTGCACGAGCAGCGTCACAGCCGCCACCGGGACAGCATAGGAGAAGCATCTGTAAGGGAACCCCCGGGAACGCCCTCCAGTTTCCCGGTCCCTTCTTCACTCGTCCCCAAGTCTCCCACCAGGAAGGGCTGGACACTGCCCTCCGGAGCGGTGGCTACATACACACACACACACACACCCACACACACACACACCCACGGGGGACAGCCCACGGGGGCTTTTCCTCCATCACTGCAGCGCCGGGGGGAGGGAGTGGGCGCCGAACAACTTCTTACCTAGTTCGCAGAGTCGACTAAGGTGATGGGGGTTGCAGCACACCAGCTCGGGGTTGATCTTCCCGTAAGATTCACAGCAACACAGCCTCTTGACTTCCGAGGAATGCCTGAGATCCGGCCACCTGAACACTTTGCACAGCAGGAGGGGGA
>NW_006290631.1:1734161-1734885 GCF_000327345.1 Myotis davidii | reverse complement strand
CCTCCCCAGCAAGAGGCCCCCCCGCAGCGGCTCCCGACTGTCGGGCTCGCCAGCCTCGGCTTCCTACATGGAAGATCCGCGGGGGCAAAAAACGGAAGGCGTTCGGCTGAGCTGCTGGAAGGAGGTAAAAGCCTCTTTCCCCCTTGCTAAGCAACTTAATTTGGGGGTGGGGAGAAGCAGGCAATTTTTAAAAAAGCAGGCACGCGATTTATTTTTTTTCCTCTATATCCTTAGTAACCGGATCTCCTCAAATTCCGTGCACACGAAGACTCGGAGGAGGGGTCCGAGCGGACTTCACCCCGCATGAGATGTCTGGCGAAATAAAGGCTCAAAATCTAATAACCAAATATGCAAAGCCCCGAATGAAAAACACCACCACCTCCTCGCACACTGGAGATCTGGGGCCGTCAGACTTGAGCTGGGGTTTAAAAAAAAAAAAAGAAAAAGAAAATGTTTACAAAGTAGAACAAGACGTTTGAAGGGTGGAAAAAAATGTATCCACGAGTTACATCTCCCCTTCTTCCTTGCAGATCCCCGCTGGTCTTCCTCTCCGTTTCTTCTGCCAAAAAAAAAAAATCGAATATCTTTTTAATCCACAGAAAGCTTTGGCGGGGCTCCTCCAATCCTCCGCATCTGGGTGTTTTAGGGGAGTCTCTGGTCTTTCCTCCTTCGCTCCCAGGAGCTCTGGTCCTCGGCGGGGACTTCCTCGGGGCTGGCGGGGGCG
>NW_006290631.1:1723404-1733724 GCF_000327345.1 Myotis davidii | reverse complement strand
CCCCACCCCCCGCGGGCCCTCTGCTCTGCTGGTTCCACTGCGCAGTGGCGCGCCCGGCTCCGGCCTCGTCACGTGGCCGTCTAGACACCCTGTCGCTTTAAAAAAAAAAAAGCGATTGTGTTTCGCAAACAACAGATCGGGTTTCTAAAAGCTATTTCTTCCCCCCGCCCCCTGCCACCGCCACCGCCACCCGCTCCGGGGTTTGCAGAGAGGGGAACCTTGGTGGGGGGTGCGAATAAAGGTGGGGAGCAAAGAAGCTCCCAGAGTCGACTGAGATCTGGCCGGATCAGAGGAGAAATGGGAAGCCCCGAGGGCACCCAGCGGGCTTCGCAGACGAGTTTTGGAGCAGAACGAGCCGGTCGGTGGCCCGATGGAGACCCAGCCCGGGGAGCTTCGCCGTGGCTGTCCCGCGCGCTTGCCCTAGCGCTTCATTCATTCGTTTTGTTTTAAAGGCCCTGGCGGCAGATCCCTTGGCCGCGCGGGAGGGAAGGGGGAGGAGAGCGCTGTCTCGGTTTAAAAGACATTTACACTGGACTGGACCGAGGCCCTGGGAGGTGTGCGCTGGAGGGAACAGCCGGGCCGCCGAGGGCGGGGAGGCGGCGGGTGACCTCAGGGGGGGGCGCGCGCTCCTCCCGCCCTCTCCCGCTCCGAGCTCGGGTTTCTAGGACTGCCTGGAGAAGTGTGTCTTGTGCGCAGCTCTGGAATGCATTTGGCTGCTTGACGAGCTGCGAGGGGCAGCATCCAGGCGAGAGAAGGGGAGCGGGAGGGGCTCGCACGCCCGCCGCCGCCAGGTTTCCTCTGGAGCCCGGAAGACCTCAGTCACCCCGCCTCCCGGCGCGGGAAGGTTACCTTTGGAGCAGACCTGCCCAGGACATGCATATGCATGCGGGCTGTTTCTGCGCCCTCTTTGGCCCGGTAGCTTTCAAGGTGCTTAGGGTCAGAGAGTTTATCCCCTGACTCCAGATCTGGAGGAAGCCTAGACCCGCTGACAGACGACTGCATGGAAACGGGTAAAACATTGGTAGGGCAGAGGACCAGAAGCGTTTAGTTTGTGAAAGCAGATGGTACTGCGAAACGTACTGATTTAAATATATAGGCATCGGTATTAACGAGGCCACTAGTTGGCATGGTGATCTAACCTCACATCTTATTTCATGAAATACGATTTTTTTTTCATGTCATTTAGAATTGTGAGATCAGGAGGACAATGAAACTGATTGGGGAGTTGAAGGGATCTTTAGAAAAGGTGAGATGTACTATTTCCATTTTTCCAGCTAAATTACACATTCATAAAAGGAAAAAGCACAAATGACTCTTTGCGTTATAGCTCAGCCCCACTCTCCTCCAACAATTTACAGATGTCTGACATGCAATAGATGCTCAATAAACATATAGGAATCAACATAGTGGATAGGACTTAAAGCGCCATTTGGACCTCACCCCAAACCCACCTAAAGCACCTTTGGAGATATAAATATGAGAGAAAATCAGGAACACTGATTACATAATCATCTCCAAGCAAGGGGGTCCCGACTACCTGGAGATGACAAGTGCAGAAACACTGTAGCATGGGAAAGACGCTGGCATTCTACACTGAGTGGCCAGATTATTATGACCACCCCATCAGTACAATGAAGTGAATTAGTTATGCAAATAATAATAATAATAAAACCTTGAGTATTTGCTTAGGAAGTTTTCAATATTCAGTATTTTTGCAGGTGTCAATGAAATACAGATGGGGTGGTCATAATAATCTGGCCATTCGGTGTATACATTACTTTGTAAGGCCACATAGGCTGCACTTGTATAAGTTCATAATTTTGTAATAAAAATATTGCTTCTTGAAAAGACACTCTGTGTGTGTGTGTAACTTTCTAAAGAAGCAACCTGCCAAGGTAGCAGCCTGGAAAGCCCAGGAGAAAAACAGAAAAATGGATGAGGGAAAGGTTTAGATGTGGGTGATCCCGTCAGCATAGGCCGGGAAAGACAGAAGAGACAGACATGAGATTTTCGAGGTGTCTGAGAAATGTATAACCTTAGAAACGCTGAGGAAAAAATACCAGATTGGAAGTCAGAAAACCTGATTCCTGGCTAGGGCCCTGCCACTCACTGGTTAAATAACTTGCACTGGTGGTGATCCTCACATCAGGAGAGCAGTTGGCAGGGTTTTAGAAGCTTTCTGGGCAAGGTTCCTGCTCTCGGGGTCCCATTTCTCTCTCTGCTCGGGCCTCCCTAGAAGATCTTCACTCTTCAAGAGAGGCAAGGCAAGGCTCTCGAAGTGACAGAAAGGACTTAAACCGAAAAGCAAATGTCATCACTCAAAGTAAGCTTCGGATTGTGGAGAATCTGAACGTTTGGAAATCTGGCCAATGGTGCTAACACTCTGTAAGGAGAGGCCAGGCACACACAGGGCAGGGAGGGGTAGTGGGTGTTTCAGTGGAATCTGACGTCACAGCTTGTCTGGGTGGAACATGCATATACTTGCAGAGATATGTTCCCATACAGTGTAATTGTGGGTGTTTTAATTCAGGCGTCACCCCTCTCTTGCCCTCTCCACGCGGCTTTCCTCCTCCATTTTACTGCCCTAAGTAGATGATGGGTGGGATGCTGGGCAAGTAGCTACAATGCTGGTGCTGCTTTATTGGCGCCCTGGCATTCCCTGAATCGGTTAACATCCTGAGGCTTCCTGAGAGCGGGCCCCACCCAGTCACATTCTTACTCCTTTCCTTTCCAAGAAAGAAGCTGGGGCGCAGAGAACTCCTGGCTGGCTGGGGTGCCTAGAAAGGGAGTTCCTTTCCTTTCCACGGGCCTAAATGAGACCGACAAGCACCCTGTTTCAAACTATTCTGATCGTTTAAAAGGAAGAAAGAAAAAAAAAAGTTTAGAAGTTCACCAAACTATTGTGAATGAGTTTGATTCTAATCATCTGCTGGCAGGGAATATGGAATAAAATATCTCATGTGCAGTTGTTTATTTCCTGTTGTGGCTTCTATTTTCATCTTTTAGTCACTTTGGTGATAGATATCAAACTGAAATCATGGTGCAGCCACAAGTCACGGAGACCAAAATAACTTGCAGCCAAGTTATGACAACCCAGGATGGAGTCAGCTCAAGACCTGGCTACTTAATCACTGGCCCCTGGCACCCGGATGGCTGCGGGGGCTGCCACTTGACTGACCGCTGGTGAAGCATCCAGAGGAGGGAGGAAGCCGGAGGGAAGTTTCTCACAGGCCCCTGGTCCCCAGCACTCAGGGCCCCAGAGTGCATGGGAAGTGGCGGACACGCCGGTAAACTGTCCACAATGGCCAGGGGAGATTGCCTTAAGAGGAGGGCAGAAAATAAGAATCCATAGAACTCTGCACACCTAGAAGCAACCCTGAGCAAAAGCAAACAGACAGCCCTAGCTGGTTTGGCTCAGTGGCTAGAGCGTTGGCCTGTGGACTGAAGGTTCCCAGGTTCGATTCCGGCCAAGGGCACATGCCTGGGTTGCAGTAGAGGATCTGCTGGAAGCAGCCGATCAATGATCCTCATCATTGATGTTTCTCTCTCTCTCCCCCTCTTCCATTCTCTTTGCAATCAATAAAGAAATATTTTTTTTAAAAAAAAGCAAACAGACAGTCCTGTCCAGGGAAGACAGGATTCTTCCTTGCAGTGTTTTTCTCCTATCCAGGGGTTCCTGGAAAAGAAGGGTGGAAGGAGGCCCAAAGTGCAAGTGGGTGTATGTTGGTGGAGCCAGGGACAGGGGTGAGGGCGGGGGTGAAGCAGAGATGAGGCAGGGATAAGGATTTTTCCTTGCAGAAGCCAAAAGAGAAAAACAATCGGAGAGGCCAAAAAAGTATTGGAAAATGCTGACATTTCTTGCACAACTGAAAAATGCGTGAGTGAGCCCCAAACCATCCTGAACTGGCAGCCACACACATGGAAGCGATGGTTCAGGGAAGGAAGCCGGCGGGAGTGAGCCCCATGTGACCATCAGCACTTCTTGGCTTATCTTAGAAGAGCAGGAACCTAAGTGAATGAAAATGCAGGTAATTCACCACCAAACAGAGATGCTCTCAGCCCTGACTCATCAGGTATTCTTGTATTCCAGACAAGCTGTCAGCTGAACCACAACACTCGCCAGGTGGCTGTCCAATGCCCTCAGCCAGGTACTGGGAGCTGAGGGAGGGGCAGGCGGAAACGCATGTTGCTTATGGAGAACACACGAGAAACCTCCCAAAAAAGTAAAAGTCCAGGACAAGAGAGACATTCAAATATGTGGTCACATGAGATGTGGTTTCTTCCCGGGAAGGACACTCATTGACTAACGAACAGACCTGGGAGGGAAACTTCACTGTGGATGGCTTTTTGTACCTTTTGAATTTTGCACCATGAGAACGTGTTACTTATTCAAAAAATATACAGATTTAAAAATTATTCTTTTAAATCCCTGCCTGCTTTTCTCATTTCCTGAAATTTGCTCTTCTTTTTTTTTTAATCCTCACCTGAGGACATGCTTCAAGAGAGGAAGGGAGACCGAGAGAGAGAGAAACATCGATTGGTTGCCTTCCGAATAGGGGATCAAATCTACAGCCCAGGCCTGTGCCCTGACAAGGAACTGAAATTGAACCGGCCACCTCTTGGTACATGGGCTGATGTCATGACACTCCAACCCAGAACCATGCCAGGCAGGCTTGAATTTTGCTCTCCTGATGCCCTTGTAGAAAGGGGCAGGTTGGCGAGGTCCCCCGTGGAAGTGAGGCTGCAGACAGCTTCTCTCTGTGGGGCAGTGACTACAGGAAGGCGATGACAGCGAAGGCCAGTGTGTCATCACAGACGGCAAGGGTGGAGGCTGCCTCGTCATGACCCTGGCAGGAGTCAGCGAGGAAACATGCCCGTCTTGATCAAAAGTCATTCTAGAGACCAATCAGGTGCAAGTCCTGACCCGGGACAGACAGCCTCGTAAATACTGATGTCGGGGCCACACAGACACAGGAAGGAGCCTGCCCGCTCTCAGAGAACGAGAGCTTGGCTTTCTGGAACAGAAATGGGTTCCCATGATTCTCAATCCTTGTAGGCAGCACCAATTCAAGCCAGTGCCCTGTGTGGCTCAGTGGTTGAGCGTCAACCTATGAACCAGGAGGTCACGGTTCAATTTCCGGTCAGGGCACGTGCCTGGGTTGTGGGCTTGATCCCCAGTGTGGGGCGTGCAGGAGGCAACTGATCGTGATTCTCATCATCGATGTTGATGTTTCTCTCTCTTTCTCTCTCCCTCTCTGAAATCAATATATATAAATTGATTTTTATTTTTATCAAAGAAAAGAAGTGGTGCCAGGTGAGACCCTGGGGGATATTAAACAGCTTCTGCCCTCAGGCGGGACGAGAACCATGACAACAACCAGATATCATCTGCGCTACCCTGGCAGCGAGAACCGGGACACTGCCTGGGGAACTGAAAATCAAGGCATTTTTTTTCTGTCTGGAAAGGGTCTCAAAAAGTGTCACAAAGGAAGAAATATTTGGGACTAGATTAGCTGAGTCGACTAGCCAGGGAAATAGGAAAGAAAGAAAAAAAAAAAATGTAGTTTTCTGTCAACTTCATGCTCTCTTCCAAACAAACCCAAGCCCTGCTTGTCACTTACATCTATAAGGACCCACAACTGCTCCTAAGCCGCAGGAAGGCCCTCAGAATGGAGTCTTCTTTGTAGAAAAAAATTGCAGCACAGTCACAGACCCTTCTCCTCAAACAACGGGGAGTCTCTGTGACCTCCACTCCCAGATCCACAGTCAGGCCTCACGGTGTCAAACAGTCGGGAAGCGGCGCTAGTTTTAACACCAGTGGCGGGGCGTGCCTTCTGCGGGGACCTGGCCTGCGATGGGGGCACTTAGATAATGCTCTTGGCGCCAACGAGGAAAAATGATCATTCGCCCTTGCAGTACAGAACAGAGACACGCCCGGTTTGGATGCTACCCACGGGCACTAAAAGAATGGATTTGAAAGACAGCAAAGCGAGGAAATAAGTGTTGAGCCGAATCAGAGGCCCCTGGCCAGGTAGCTCAGCTAGTTCGAATGTTGTCCCCATACGCCAAGGTTGCGGATTCAGTCCCCGGTCAGGGCACATACAAGGAATAACCAATGAGTGCATAAATCAGTGGAACAACAAATTACCGCTTCTCTCTCTCTGTCCCCCCTCCTCTTTCTCTAAAGTCAGTACATATCTCAGAGGCCCCTTGGTGAGCCCTGGTGCCATCTCCCTGTCCATGTTGCAGGTGGCTCTCCTTCGTCTCACCACCCTCACACAGATCCCACGCCCCTGGTCATACGGGACTACCGAGGTAACCTGTGCCGTTTTCTGACTTCGTATACGTTTATCTTCCCCCTTCTCCTGCCGAAAGTCATTAAAGGATGCCGTTGGCGCTCAACTCTGCCCGGTAAGCGCAGGTTAGGATCTGAGTGGGACATCTGGTAAAGGTGAGCTGGGCAGGCTGCAGGAGTGACTGCAGTAGAAGAGTCAGAGGTGACCACACACCCCGCCCCTGGCATGTTCTGGGACCCACCAAAGCCGCCCGGCGCCCGGAGTGATGGTCAAAGCACTCCTACTGGTGAGGACCCAGGGGCGCAGGAAGAAACCCTCAGCCCGGTTTTAGGCTTCAATATACTTTACTGCCCCTCGGAGCTGTGAGGCCTTAGGAAAGCCCGTTTCCGTAGTCGGGCTGCCTTCCTCAGGCAACAAACACTGAATTAACAACGTCTTAGGTGTGCCAGACCTGGAGGGAGGCTCGGAAAACAAAGCCCTCACCAGGGGTTGCTGGGCCCTGAGACCTTGGCTGGTACAAGCACTATGTAAACTAAGCGGAATACAGATGCTAATTCTCCCGATTCTCATGGATGCAGAGGTCGGAGCCTCCAGCCAGGTAATTTTGACAACCCCCCCAGCTGAGGAAATGACTTTTTAGAGGCGTGAAGTGTCCAGGTGATCGGGTAATGAAGAAGGAAGCCACTTTTTCTAGTGTCTGGGACTTGGTGTGGATTTTGCTAGGACCAGCATCCGAGAAGCAAGACCAGCATCAGAGTTTAAAAACAAACAAATAAGCCTGGGAAATCTTTTTCTGAGGCTGAGATAGGGATGAGTGAGAACACAATTAAAAAAAGAAAAGAAAACTGTTTCCAGTTCTTTTCTGGCATTTCGATGAGTCATCAGTATTTTCCTATGTCCTAGAAATGCCCTTGTTGGTAATTATGACAAGCGAGGAGGAGGTGGGACGGGGCAGGAGAGGCTGGGTGGGTAGGACGCTGCTCGGCCTTCGGTCTCCATCACCGTCACCCCATGAAAATTCGTGGGGAAGGCTTTCGAGGTGGGTGGACTATGATGGGAATTAGCATTGCTGGTCTGGCAGACCAACCGGAGCAAATAAGGAAAACTGCTGGAAGGGATTGTGTAAAGGCTGCATCGCCCAGAAGTGCCTCTTTTCCTGTCCAAACCCCAGACCCCGTCACCCAGGGTCAAGTTTGCATCATGTAGTACGTTCTTTCTTTCCAAGGCTAAGATAGCTGGTATTTTTAGTTTTCTTTTGATATTTTGTTGATTTTTTTTTGCATAGATAATACATGCATAGTGGCTCACAATTCAAAGAGTACAAAGAGGCATAAAGAGAAAACTAAGGCTTCCTTAGAGAGACAGAGAGAGAGAGAGAGAGAGAGAGAGAGAGAGAGAGAGAGAGGAGAGAGATTGTATATTATTGATTTCAGAAGGGAGAGGGAAATACTCCTGCACGCCCCCTACTGGGTGGGGATCGAGTCCAAAACCGGGCATGTGCCCTTGACCGGAATCAAACCTGGGACCCTTCAGTCTGCAAACCAACACTCTATCCACTGAGCCACACCAGCTAGGGTGCCCCCTGCTCTTTTAGGGGGTGGCCAGCCTGGCAGCCAGAGATATGGAAAAGGAAGCAAGTTGAAAGTCTCGCCTCTGCTTTGAACTCCCACATATCCACATGCGCACCTGACACCTCCCTTTGGACATCTCAGAGGCACCAGAGGCTCATTACGTCCCAAACAGGGCATCTGCCTCCCAGAACGGGCTTCTCTAGAGTGCCGCGACCAGAAAGCCCACCCTCACCCCCCGGGTGGGAGTCGGAAATGGGGGATCAGCCAGCAGCAGCCTCCTTCATACACAAACAACCTCCACCTCCTGTCAGTTTACCTCCAGCTGCCTCTCGGCACATCCCCTCTCCTCCAGGCCTGCCCACCTCCCGTGCCTGGGCCACCAGCCTGTCACCCAGCGCGCCCCTCACTTCTGCCCTTGCCTCACTCAGACCCACCTGCTCAGATCCTCTGCTGAGGTTGGCTCAGTGCTGGTCTGACCGCACCAGCACCCCACACTCTTCCAACCGCCCCTAGAACCAAGCCAGGCCCTGGCCGGCTAGCTCAGTGGGTTAGAGTGCCAAGGTTGCAGGTTTGATCCCCAATAGAGCACATACAAGAATCAACCCATGAATGCATAAATAAGTGGAACAACAAATCTCTCTCTCTCTCCATCTCTAAAATCAACAAATAAAAATTTTAAAAAGAACAAAGACCAATTCCCTTCCTAGACCTACAGAGCCATGAGTGGCCTGAAGCTTCCTCCTCCCCTTGCTGTCCCTTCAGTTTCTTCCCTGCACCCTGGGGCCTGTACACAGGCTGTCTCTCAGCCTGACATGCACCCCTCTCCTTTCCTAAGGCTCCTCCAGGCTACCAATCTTTATTTTTGTTGTTAATCCTCACCTGAGGATATTTTCCATTGGTTTTTAGGGAGAGTGGAAGAGAGGACTGAGAGAAACAAACACATCGATGGGTTTCCCCCTGCTTGCTCCTCCCTCCCCCCCCACCCCACCCCTCCACACACACACACACACACACACTAGGGCCCCAACCAACCAGGGAGAAGTCTGCAACCAAAGTGCTTGCCCTTGACCTGAATGGAACCCGAGACCCTTTGGTCTGCAGGCCGATGCTCTATCCACTGAGCAAACCAGCTAGGGCCAGGCTCCCAATCTTTGAGATTGGGTCGCCCTGCCCCGACTATTGTGTACCCTCAGAGCCCCAGGCATCTTCCTTTTGTAGTATTTAAATCTTTAAATTGTACATTTAATTGCAACTTCTGTGACCTACGAGGGCAGGGAGTAAGTATTACAGTCCATCGAGCACTGTGACGGCGCAGAGTGAGCACGCAGCCGACATCCGCTGAATGTGTGACCAAGAACAAAAGAGCAAACCCTCTATTCTGAGATGAGGTCCTTCCGAGCTCAGGAATGAACGGGCCCTGCCTTTATGAAACGGGGGTGGTAATAGATGGTGTTTCTTTCCAGACTTATTCGGCAAAACTAAATGCTGGCAATTGAACTGAGGGTCCCTCGATTCAAAACCCTAAAGCTGACAAGCTACTGCTGACACCTCAAGCATATGCTCTCAGACTGAGAAAGACCATGAAGGATTCTAAATACCTTACTGAGGAATAAGGCGCCCCAAAGTCGAGGGGACTTAGTTAAAACTCTTCCAGTTACTTCCGACACAGTGTCCGCCCCTTCCGTCCCTTTTCCGTCTGAGGTTCTTCACGTTCGCTCTCTCTCTGAGGGGCTCCGTGCAGATGGAGAGGAAAGCCTCTGAGCTCACCCGGCTGGTCGGAGGGGCTGCAGGTCTAGACATCTATCACTCGTCTACGAGTCTCTACACCCAGGAATGCACAGTTGTCCTGAATATCTAAAAAACAGAGCAACTATTCAAGGAAAAATAAACAGAAAGGAAAAAAAACAAAAACAGCCAGTCCAGCTCTCTCTGGCCGGCTGACCCCGGCTGTTTTCCACGGAGTAGGTGCTCTGTGAGTGAATGAATGGATGGTCACTGACCTCCCTTCTGGGACTCAAACAGCGCTCATGCCCTGTGCCCTCACAGGATCCTGTTTCACAGTCCCGAGCCCGTCACCCTGGCCGACGGCGGCCCAGCAAGCGGAGCCCACTCCTCCCTTCTCCTGCACCCCAAGGACGTGGCCAGTATGGATCCAGGGGGGGCCTGGTTCCAGGGGGAGACAGGTAATAACTAAGAGAACAAAGACGTAGAACACGTAACCTCACAGTTACAAGAGCTCTGGGGAACAGTGCAGGGCTGGGGCGGTGAGGGGCTGAGAATGGCTCTTCCAGATCTGGGGTCCAGGAACACCTGTCTGGGGAGAAGCAAGAGTCAGGCAGGACCATCCTAGGAAAGGGAGACGCCAGGGCCAGGGCCGGGGCCTGAGATGGGTCAGCTGACAGGTGAGAGGATCGGCTGGGAGGCCAGGGTGGCTGGGGAGGTGACAGCGGGCG
>NW_006290631.1:1704413-1705027 GCF_000327345.1 Myotis davidii | reverse complement strand
TAATGAACTTACATAAAGAAAGTCTAAAAAATCAACCCCGTTTACCATCGCACCAAAAGCATTAAGATACCTAGGAATAAAATTAACTAAGGAGGTAAAAGACCTGTACTCAGAAAACTAGAGGACATTGAAAAAAGAGATAGAGGAAGACATAAACAGATGGAAGAACATACCGTGTTCATGGACTCTCAGCCTGACATGCACCCCTCTCCTTTCCTAAGGCTCCTCCAGGCTACCAATCTTTATTTTTGTTGTTAATCCTCACCTGAGGATATTTTCCATTGGTTTTTAGGGAGAGTGGAAGAGAGGACTGAGAGAAACAAACACATCGATGGGTTTCCCCCTGCTTGCTCCTCCCTCCCCCCCCACCCCACCCCTCCACACACACACACACACACACACTAGGGCCCCAACCAACCAGGGAGAAGTCTGCAACCAAAGTGCTTGCCCTTGACCTGAATGGAACCCGAGACCCTTTGGTCTGCAGGCCGATGCTCTATCCACTGAGCAAACCAGCTAGGGCCAGGCTCCCAATCTTTGAGATTGGGTCGCCCTGCCCCGACTATTGTGTACCCTCAGAGCCCCAGGCATCTTCCTTTTGTAGTATTTAAATC
>NW_006290631.1:1701112-1703614 GCF_000327345.1 Myotis davidii | reverse complement strand
AGAGCAAGTGAGGGGCTGGGTCGGGCAGGGCCCCCCAAGTGTCCGTGCTTGTTAAACAGAATGTACAGGCAAACCCCAGATCGCGGACACAGATACATCAGGGGGAGCACAGAACAGTCCAGTGGTGGAGCCAGAGAGCCTGTCACCATCGGCTGTGTCGCCAAAGACATGGATGATTTTCCCATGAAAAATGGCGATAATGACACTCACCAACACGGAGTTGCCGTGAGATTAAACAAGATGATGTATGTGGAAGAACGCTGTAGAGATGGAGCTACAGAACCATGATGTCAGAAGAAACTCCAATCGGTCCTATCTGAACCCAGCATGGGATAGTCCTTCGGCACCCAGACCCTAGGAGTGTTTACGTGCACAGGCTGGTTGACCAGTAAGCCCTCCATGGCGGCCTCCCTGCTAAATGCCTTTGTGTGTTAGTATTTCATGGCTGTATGTACAAATATCTGGCTCAGTGGTTCTCAACCTTCCTAATGCCGCGACCCTTTCATACAGTTCCTCATGCTGGGGTGACCCCCAATTTCATTGTTACAAATTGAACATAACTAAAGCATAGTGATGAATCACAAAAACAAATATGTAATCATATATGTGTTTTCCGATGGTCTTAGGCGACCCCTGTGAAAGGGTCGTTCGACCCCCAAAGGGGTCGCGACCCATAGGTTGAGAACCGCTGCTCTAGCTCCTGCCCATTCCTCTTTTTCTCCTTGAATGAAGAGGGACATATGAAGTACAATTTGATGAAGATAGTGAAGAAACCCTCTGACATTAAAGTAATCTGTAATTGATCATTTGTTCAAAATCGATCGTTTTGTTTAAAATCTTACTTTTGAAAAAATAAAAGAATAAATGCCAAAAGAGGCCTAGGAAAAAGGTATAAGCTAATTTGTAAAAGCCCCCGGGGTCTAACCTGGGGGCGGGTCCCTGTTCCTTGTATGAGCTTCTTGCACCTAACAGATCCTGATGCAAAGAGAGGGAGGTCCCAGGCCCTGGCTGGGGTCAGCACCTCCGGCTCCCACTCTGGCCTCCTCCTGGCACACCAGCCCACTGGGCGGCAGTCCTCCTACTGCTCCCCAAGGATTGCCCATGCAGTCCTCTGCCTCACCTTCTACTCCCAGCCTGGCTTTCCTCGCTCCTGTGGCCCTGGACTCCAGGGGCACCAGCTCTATCTCCTGGTAACCACCGTGGGCCCCAACCACGGGAGAGGCTCCAAAAATGCCCGTAAGCCCAGAACCGCTTACCAAATGGACTTCTGCTGCTTCTCTGTCAAGGCAGAGACACTTAAGGGGACCTACGCCATGGGAAGTGAATCCCTCAGGATGCCAGAGGGTGGGCACACCCATTCCATTTCCCGCCCACCCCCTCCACACCCCACGATTCACACTTGCCCAGCCCCAGCCAGCTGTCTCCCAATGTTTTCCACTGGTTTGAGATCTAGGGTGGGGGTGGGGGCCAGAGGGAATTCCAGCCCAGCTAGGAAGACAGGGGTCCCAGCAGGCACTCAACGCCTGTGGGTTCCCTTTCTCCTCTCCCGGTTGTGGACAGGGACCCCCGAGGGCATTCTCAACTCTCAGGAGAATGGCTTCATCCCTCCAGAACTCCACCGCCCTCTCTGCCTCCACACAGCCTTCCAGCTCACACTCCATCTCCCATTCACGGAATATTCCTGACACTTTAGGATCTGGCCAGCACACCAGCCAATGTGGCTGCATTTTTTAATTAATATTTATTGAGTGTCCCTATTAGGTGCCTGGCAAGCACGGTGTATTGTGTGTGGCTAAAATATCTCTTCCTTTTCCTCTCCAAGAAAGTACATTCCTGGACAACTCAGGAGGCTTGACATGCCAAGTAAAGGAGCAGCACACCCTGGCAACAGCGCGAGTGAGCTGGAGTGAGTGAGCGGACCGAGGCCGTCCACAGGGCTCCGGAGCAGGAGCTTGAGTCCCAGGGTTCCGGACTGCTGTGCAACCTCCAGCAGGTAGTGTGACTTCTCTGAACCTGTGTCTATACAAACGTGATTGACAATATCCCCCTGCCTGCCTCCTGGGGCTGCAGATGTTGTAGAAACCAGGTGAAATCGTGTAAGTGACACCCTTTGAAAAGTTTAAGATGCTATACGAAGTCCAGATGTTTCCTCCCAAATAAAACTCTTGGTGCCTTTCCTGACAGGCACAAAAATGGAATCAGATTGAAAAGAATGAATCCTTGGGAAGTCAAAGTTGCACAAATGCGAACTGTGCTCTAGCCGGTTTGACTCCGTGGATAGAGAGTCAGCATGTGGACCTTAGGGTCTGAGGTTCAATTCCAGTCAAGGGCATGTGCCTCAGTTGCAGGCTCCATCCCTGGCCTTGGTCGCAACCAATCAATGTGTCTCTCTCAGATTGATGTTTCTCTATCTCTGTCTCTCCCCCTCCCTTCCACTCTCTCTAAAAAAAAATCAATGGAAAAATATCCTCAGGTGAGGATTAACTAACTAACTAACTAACT
>NW_006290631.1:1696566-1698371 GCF_000327345.1 Myotis davidii | reverse complement strand
AGATTTATTGAGTGTCCCTATTAGGTGCCTGGCAAGCACGGTGTATTGTGTGTGGCTAAAATATCTCTTCCTTTTCCTCTCCAAGAAAGTACATTCCTGGACAACTCAGGAGGCTTGACATGCCAAGTAAAGGAGCAGCACACCCTGGCAACAGCGCGAGTGAGCTGGAGTGAGTGAGCGGACCGAGGCCGTCCACAGGGCTCCGGAGCAGGAGCTTGAGTCCCAGGGTTCCGGACTGCTGTGCAACCTCCAGCAGGTAGTGTGACTTCTCTGAACCTGTGTCTATACAAACGTGATTGACAATATCCCCCTGCCTGCCTCCTGGGGCTGCAGATGTTGTAGAAACCAGGTGAAATCGTGTAAGTGACACCCTTTGAAAAGTTTAAGATGCTATACGAAGTCCAGATGTTTCCTCCCAAATAAAACTCTTGGTGCCTTTCCTGACAGGCACAAAAATGGAATCAGATTGAAAAGAATGAATCCTTGGGAAGTCAAAGTTGCACAAATGCGAACTGTGCTCTAGCCGGTTTGACTCCGTGGATAGAGAGTCAGCATGTGGACCTTAGGGTCTGAGGTTCAATTCCAGTCAAGGGCGCGTGCCTCAGTTGCAGGCTCCATCCCTGGCCTTGGTCGCAACCAATCAATGTGTCTCTCTCAGATTGATGTTTCTCTATCTCTGTCTCTCCCCCTCCCTTCCACTCTCTCTAAAAAAAAATCAATGGAAACATATCCTTAGGTGAGGATTAACAACAACATAAAAAGGCCAGCTGTGACGCGAGTTTAAATTCCACGGCTCTGATCCGAACTGTGGCAGCTCCTTTACCCTTTGATAGTGCTAAGGATGCTCACCTTCGGTTACAGACAAACAGCTGTTTTTACGGAAAATCCGACATAATAAAAGGCCAATATGCAAATAGACTGAACAGCAGCACAAACAGAACCAAACAACCGAACAACCTGCCACTGTGACGTGCGCTGACCACCATGGCGGGTGTTGGCTGCGGCCAGATGGTGGAACAGGTGAGTGGGGACGCCAGGCCAAGGCGAGGCTCCAGTCACTGTCATCGGAGCAAGCCTCTGGTGGTTACTGAAAATTCTTTGTTCCCGCACCCCGCGGTCCCCCCGGCACTTGCAGCTGCTGCCAGCGCCGGCCCCACTTGCACCCACTGCCAGGGCTGGCCCTGCTCACACCCACTGCCGGTGCCCAGCGCCGGCCTGAGCACTCGGAGCCATCGGTGGGTACCAGCGGCGGCTGCTGGCCCTGATCACCCCGAGGGCTCTTCCACCTCCCCCTGCTCCTGAGGGGTGATTGGGGCAGCAGCTGCCACTCACACCCGCTGCTGGCGCCCGCCCAGTCGCTCTGTGCTGTCAGCGGGTGTGAGCGGGGCCTGCGCCATCAGCATGTGGGAGCAGCGGCAGTGGCAGCAGGGCTGCCGGCAGACAAGGGACCCGGGGCTATGGTAGGAGGGACCGGATGGGGCACGGAGGATGGGCCGAGACCTGCCCCTGTGCCCCCCGCAGCCTCGCGGCCCACAGTTCCTTTCAAGGTGCACGAATTCATGCACTGGGCCCCTAGTAATACAATAATAAAGAATAATCTGAGAGTAAACTGTGTTTTTCATACTCACAACTGTAACCTACCTTAGCCCATGCTGTATATGTGTATCCCACACATCAGGAGGGAGGGGAGTCCTCTTGGGTCCCTTTGCAATATCTTGGTCCTGCATATCTTCAGTGCAGGAACTCTATGAATGTGCAATACAAATAAATTAGACCCCAAGTTACTAAAAATATGGAGTTAGGTG
>NW_006290631.1:1686618-1696507 GCF_000327345.1 Myotis davidii | reverse complement strand
GCCAATATGTAAAGTGGTGTGATCTTTCTGGACAGCGGTAGACAATTTGATTTAGAGCCTTACAAATGCTTCTATGGATAAACAAAATGTGGGCTATATGTACAATGGCCTATTAGTCAGCCTTATAAAGGAAGGACACTCTGACACATGCTGTCATAGGGATGAATCCTGAGGACGCTTTGCTACATAAATGCCTCTGTTTAACACATAACGACTAGTCACAAAGGGCCAAATACTACATGATTCCACTTATCTGAGGAACCTAACGTAGTCACGTTCATAGAGACGGAGAGTAGAACAGAGGGCGGAGGGCGGGGAGGACGGGGAGTGAGTGTTTAGTGGGTACAGAGTTTCAGTTTTGCAAGATGAAAAAGTCCCAGAGACAAATGGTGGTGACGGCTGCACCACAGTGTGAATGTGCTTAATGCCACGGGGCCGAACCCTCAAAAAAATGGTTAAAATGGTAAATTTGATGTTGTATGCATTTTACCACGGTGTTTATTAACGTTCCCAATTCTGACACAGTCACCCACCTGGGAATGTATTCAAAAGACACAATCAGAGAAGTGGGCAAAGATGTTTAGTCTTATTCTGGAAAAATCGGAAACCCAAAGGCAAAATGATAGAATGGGTAAGTTAAAAAGGTCCTGGAATGACTGTCAGGAAGCACCATGCCACCACGGAAAAGCCTGCTTTTGAAGAACGGCATGCATGAGATGGCAACATATCCGTGAGAAGCAGGGTTCACCACCGTCCGCCCAGAGTGATCTCAACCTGGGGCTGTGCACGCCAGGACGCATGCAAGGAAAAGAGCCCGCCAGGAAACAGAGTGTGGTTCTCCTGGGAGGCCGGGCTCACAGACGCAGGCTTGTGTTCGTCTTCTTATGTTTCCTATGGCTCTGTGATGAGTATGTGTTCATTACTTTTGTATCAGAAAAATGATAAATCAATACGCAGAGACCGCAGAGCTGGCGGAAGTGTCTCGGGACCCCCGCTGGGCCTGGGGATGCTCGCTCGCTGGTGCAGGGGCAGCGCCCGCAGCACATGCTTCCCATCAGCTTTCCTGCGGGGGAGCAGATCCGCACTGTAGGTTGTCTGCCCGCAGAGCAGCCAGGACACGATGTGGACACTTGAGATAAATATGTCATTAGGCAACTGCCGCCCTCCGTCGTCGGTGCTGCTTCGGGTCATCTGCAGCAGCTCTGTTGAAACTTTTGGGACAAATACGGCAGTTGCCTAAAGATTAGATGCCAGAATTACGCAAGAAATGCCAGGTCGGGTGTGTGTTTCACATTTGAAGAGGATGTGGTTGACAAGTATGATTCATATGGGTTCAGCTAAAATGTCCCAAACACAATTTTCGTGGCCTGTTACATAGAGGTCTCAGAAGTTGACCAACTGAAACTACAAAATATAATTGAAGAAAAGCTCCCATTTTCAGTGCAACCAATAAAATACAATATTTAGGGAAAGCATTCCCCAAATCTGCATAATCTATATCAGTGGTTCTCAACCTCCCTAATGCCGCGACCCTTTAATACAGTTCCTCATGTTGTGGTGACCCCCAACCATAAAATTATTTTCGTGGCTACCTCATAACTGTAATTTTGCTACTGTTATGAATCGTCATGTAAATATCTGATATGTAGGATGTATTTTCATTGTTACAAATTGAACATAATTAAAGCATAGTGGATAATCACAAAACAATATGTAATTATATATGTTTTCCGATGGTCTTAGGTGACCCCTGGGAAAGGGTCGTTCGACCCCCAAAGGTGTCTCGACCCACAGGTTGAGAACCGCTGATCTATATGAAGAAAATTTTCAAACCCTAAAGAAGACTTGAATAATTGAAAAGACATACCCTGTTCTTAGTAAGACTCAGAAATCATAAAAACGTTGACTCTTCTCTAATGAATGTGTAATTTACCTTGCCCATAGGCTTTAACAAGAAATAGGCATGCAAACTGACCAAGCTGATAGACGAAGCCTAACGGTTAAATGAAAGGCAAATGCTAGATAAAATTAGAAAAAGAGTGACGGACAGGGACTAGCACAACCAAATACTAAGACACCATAAAGCTTTAGTAATTAAAATAGTTTTTCACTGACATATGCGTAGAGAGCCCAGAATGGAGAGGCCAGACATTGGTTTAAACACATATGGTTTTTTTTCTAAGAACCAACTTATGGCTTTGAAATTTTCTATATTACATGTCTGTTTTCTATTTTGTTAATTTCCATTCTTTATTATTTTCTTCCTGCTTTCTTTGGGCTTAATATACTTTCTCCCCTAATGGAAATAAATACTTAGATCAATGGCTTTCAGTCTTTCCTCTTTTATAATATATGCATAAGACTATACATTTCTTTCAGTATTAGCTTTAGCTGTAGCTCACAAGTGTTGGTAATATTTTATATTTTCATTATCATTTAGTTAAAAATATGTTCTACTTTCCATTTGACCAATGGGTTATTTTAGAAATCTGTTACCGAGTTTCCAAACATTTGGGGGATTTTCTAGCTATCTTTTTAAGTCTTAATTTCACAGTGGTAAGCGACTAGACTGTGAATGATTTCAAAATGTATATGGAATTTAGTTTTATATATAGATGGTACTCCAAACCAGTTGAGAGAAAATGGATTATCCAAAATAAATAGCGTGGGGACAGCTCGATGGGGACATGGAAAAAAAAGAATACTGGTCATCGACTACATTCCATCTAACAAGGGAAATTCCAGATGGATCATGAATTTCAGCATAAAAACTAAAGCCATAATAATATTAGAAGAGCACAAAAGGAAATTCTTTTAAAATTTCACGGTAGGGGAAGTTTTTCTAAGTCCAAGCTCAAAAGATGGATAAATTTAGCCTACATAAAATCCCCAAATCTTTGCTGGCCTAAGCCATCATGCCCTTGCTCGTGCAAACACACCATGGTCCCTTTCCCGGCCTTGGGCATCACGCATGCAGAACATGTGCAGAAACTACGCGGCGTCGGAGGTTAGGACTCGGGAACTTTCATGGGCAGCAAGTGGGTCTTGAATGTTTGGTAGGTCTTACATAGATAGAAAGCGAGGGAAGCATTTCAAATCCTGGGAAACGGAGAGGCATTCGGCTCACTGTGTTAAAAAAGCGCCGGGATGATCCCAGCTCTGTCCTCAATTTGCTGGGACATGGGGGCATGTGCTTCTGTCTTCATAGCAGAATCGCCTCTTTTCATGCAATCCATTGTCCAGGACCTTCACCGGACGTGTGGGTGCTGGGTGATTGAAGCCTTCCACACTGAGCTCAGCAGGCCGGGTACCATCCAGATCTAAGGGCCACCATTCAACGAGGCCTGTGACCGTGGACACATCACGAATGCCCGCTGGGTACCATTTCCTCAGCTCCCATAAAGGGGGTCATGAGAGGCAGTGGTTAGAAGCTCTGGAGCCAGACTGCCTGGATTCACATTTGATTTTGCTCCATACCAGCAACGTGCCTCCGTGTTCACATCTGTAAAATGGGGAGGAAGGTGGTCACGGCACCTTGGTGGTAGGACTGTTCTGAGAACTACGTAAATCAATAGTTTTATCAGTATCTGTAAAGCACTTAGGAAAGAACGTATACATAGTCAGTGCTCTCTAAGGGCAGAATAACAACCATCGATACATTATCATTTAATTTGACCCTCATATGACAAATATCAGCTCTTATGCTAAGAGGCAGATGACTCCAGTTTTAGTTTAAGATGGAATTTTAGATCCTGAAATAAGAGATGCTGGAAAGTCTACTTCTTCAGGAAGTATGGACTCGGAATTGGGAAGAGCATTAGACATAATCAACAAGACAGGCACCTGGCCTGATGGAGGCTCAGGAACTGTAAATTCCCTGCTTTCAAGGAAACCTGCTCTCCCCCTGATGAACTTTTTAGTGCAAAGGCTGACCCTAGACTGAACTGTTTGCCTGTTTATAACTTCCACCCATTAACCCAACTCCTGCCTTCAGCAGCCTCCTAGCAAATCCACCTCCACACCAGCCCTTCCTGAAGAGTTAGTTCTCCTACATCCTTCGTCACCTCCCCTCCCGTGAACAAAATGTGCCCAGTTCTGTCGGGCTATTGTCCCAGAATTGGATTTCCACATCCCTCACCACCATAGTCACCCTGCTCTGGGGACCCTCAATTGATCAGTATTCCTGTTGAAAGTTTGTACCCGGATCACAATGTTTTGGATCTGGCATGTCCTGGGCAGGCATGAGGAATGAATGAATGAATGAATGAATGAGTAAATGAAGTAGTCAAATTAGTGTCATTATATACCAGAAATATCATCTCCCTTTTACTAACACAGCCTCTGATTATACAGCAGTTCCCAGAGGAGCTTCCAGAGCTCACTGGCTTGGGGGTGCAGGCATGCCTCCCAAGATCCCTTCCCTCCCTGGGGAGATAAGCTGCAGGAGCCACTGTAGATGCCCGCCCACTCTGGGGGACTGACAAAGAAGGCTGCACAGCTGAGGGGAGAAATCAGAAAACAGGGACTCTGATCACACAAAGAAAGAAGCTGGCGAGTGGCCGGCCCAAAGGTCGGGTCTCTCCTAACAGACGGAGTGTTATTGGGGTGTTCATTAGTGCTGCTCAACAAATAGTTCTGGTTCCATTCACAGCCAAAAGACAGAATCGCACTCCCTTGCCTCCCTGAGGTTAGGGGTAGCCAGTGACTTGACAATTCGAGTGGAAGAGCCTTTGTACAACCTTCCTGTTCCCTTTCCCTGCCTTTGGCACTCAGGCCTGCAGAGGTGGAAGCCCTCAGACCTCCCAGCCAACCCACGTGCACATGGGCGAGTGAGAAATAAACCTCTGTTACTTTACCAGTGTGTGTGTGTAAATAAACCTCTGTTACTAGCAGGGGCTGGGGGGTGGAAGGGAAGGTGGGGCACACAATAGGTTGCTACCTCTACCTACCAAACCACCCAATCCCAGGCACCTAGGGGACAGAAAACGAAACCTCATGCTGATGAAGCCACAGGGGTGCAGAGAGAGGTCAGGACCCTGGTATTCCCAGGTGTGCACCCCGGGAACTCACCAGTCACCCCAGGCCTCCGTTTTCTCATCACTACAAGAGGATCTAGCTAAACGATCTCCACTCAGCTCCTGAAGTCCATCAGATCACATAAGAAGACAAACTTAATTCAAGATGTGATCCCTGGGGAAACTGGGGGAAGGTTCTACAGCAGTGGTTCTCAACCTGTGGGTCACGACCCCTTTGGGGGTCGAACGACCCTTTCACAGGGGTCGCCTAAGACCATCCTGCATATCAGATATTTACATTACGATTCATAACAGTAGCAACATTACAGTTATGAAGTAGCAATGAAAATAATTTTATGGTTGGGGGGTCACCACAACATGAGGAACTGTATTAAAGGGTCGCGGCATTAGGAAGGTTGAGAACCACTGGTCTACAGGATCTCTCTCATATTTCTTACAGCTGCAGATGAAGCTACAACGCTCAAAACAAGCAAAAATGTTTTAAAAAGATGACTTAAAGCTGACCCAGGCTCTCAGAGCACTGGTTGGCGAGTTTGATGTCTGGTGGCATAATTCTTTAGGAGAGACACCCGTCCAAGGCCTCCACAGGACTTCCTGGGTGTAAGGCCTTTTGGCCATGTCCCCACTCCTCCTCCCTCAGGACGACTCAACTGCACCCATCTCCAGACTCCGCAGAAGTCTCAGGAGACCCACTAAACTCCCAACAATGGCAAACCTGGGGTTCCCATTCTCCTGCTTCACTGACCCACAAAAATGAAACATTAAAAAAATACAAAATGTGCCCTGGCCAGTGTGTCTCAGTTGGTTGAGTGTAGTCCCATGCACCATGCACCAAAAGGTTGCTGGTTCGATTCTAGGGTCAGGCTGCGGGTTCACCGATTGACACTTCTCTCCCCCAGCCCCCTTTTCTCTCTCTCTCAAAAAAAAAATAAAAAAAAATAAAAACACTTTTTAAAAATACAAAATGTAATGTCACAGTACAAGCAAAACGTTCAGATAATTGCATTTTCGAATCCTGGAATGACAAGTAAATTCCGCTTTTTATGCTTTTCACTTGTCTATATTTTCTTTAATAAAATAAAATTGTGAAAAAAATTTACTTTAAGGAAACAAAACTCATGGTTACAGTGCAGACTGCTAAAGGACACGGCTGAGCTAAGGATCAATGGGGATCCCATTCCCAGGGTGACTTGGAGCAAGTCACTTTACCCCTGTGGCCTCAGCAGCCTCTTCACTGGAACACACGTCCATCCTCTGAAGGACCCTCTGAGGTCGGAGACAGAGCCTCGGGCAGACTCTGTCCTCCCATCTCCATCCAGCCTCTCCCCGTGTCCCCTGTTACAGGGCTTGGTCACCAGCATTTGCACCACGCCCCTGTTTTCCAGGCACAGAACTTCCAGGGACCTCCGTACACAGTGGAATCTGGGAGATCGAACGGACCAAGGCTAGTCTAACAATGAAGGACATTTCTGGCTGAGCTGCAGACAGAGTACAAGTGTTGATGCCTCTCTTTACCAGTGGGCAGGCTGAGGTACAGGTGAGTCAAGTTTGGTCTAAGGTCCCCCAGATGCTGCCCTTCCTTTGGACTCCCTCCCTGCAGACCTGCCTGTGCCCAGGTTAAAGGGTTCTTGCTGCTGTGGTCCGGGGGGGGAAAGCCCGGCACCAAGGTCCTGGGGTGCCCACTGCCTCTGTTTTGTGCCCTTAGGCAAGCTCTTGGGCCTTCTACATTTTGCCTGGTGGGTGGGTAGATGGGTAGAGGGGTGTTGGTCTCTTCCTACTCTAAAGTTTAATGCTTGAAATCAATTTATGTTATGATTTATAAACTCCTTGTTGACATACAACTCACACACAGGAAAGCATACAGTTGGGTGAATTTTCACAAACCGAGTACACCCAGCTAACCGGCTCCCAGGTCAAAAACCAGAGCGTCGCTAGGACCGAGGAGCCATTTCCTCATTCCCTCCCAGCCACCCCAACACGGGGGCCGCTTTTCAGACTCCTCACACCTGGGCTGGCTTCCGCCAGCTTTTGAACTTTATAGGAATGGGACCACCACATATTTTTTAAAAATATATATTTTATTGATTTTTTACAGAGAGGAAGGGAGAGAGAGAGAGTCAGAAACATTGATCAGCTGCCTCCTGCACATCTCCCACTGGGGATGTGCCCGCAACCCAGGTACATGCCCTTGACCGGAATCGAACCTGGGACCTTTCAGTCCGCAGGCCGACGCACTATCCACTGAGCCAAACCGGTTAGGGCCCACCACATATTTTTAATGCACTGTCTTGGCAGTCTCTCTCGGGTTCCTGGGGATCCAGGGCTAGCCCACTCTCCCCTCCTGAGAGCACCTAAAGCTGGAATTCTAACAGCCAAGCCAGACACGCTTTATAAGAAAAACAAACAAAAAACCCTTTTCCTTTTAGAATAGTCTTAGACTTACAGGAAAGTTACAACGATAGTACAGACAGTTCCTATATAATTTCCCTTATTGTAAACATCTTACATTACTATGGTACCATTTGGCACAACTCAGAAACTGCACTGGCACATTAGTGTGAACTAAATTCCATCCTTTCTTCCGAGTCCACTAGTTTCCCCCTAACACCCTTTTTCTCTCCCAGGACCCATCCAGGATGGCACCTTACATTTAATCCCCATCTCAGGCTCCTCTGGGCTGGGCCAGTTTCTCATGCTTTTCATGACCTTGACGATTTGGAGGAGTACTGGTCAGGCCTTTTGTAGAATGTCCCTCAGTGGGGGTTGTCTGATGCTGATCTCATGGTTAGACTGGGGTTTTGGGTTTTGGAGGATGATCACAGGGGTGAAGGGCTGTTCTCACCACATCACGTCAGGGATACACGCTATTAACATGACTTGCCACTGATGATGCTGACCTTGATACCCTGGCTCAGGTGGTGTTGGCCAGTTCCCTCCACTGGGAAGTTGCTTGCTCTCCTATCGCCCTTTTCGCACTACCCTTTGGAGGCAAGTCACTAAGTGTGGCCACACTCCAGGGAGGAGGACCAAGACCCACCTCCTTAAAGGAAGGCTATATACAGCATTTGGGGCAATCTGTATGGGAGATTGGAGTCTTCTCCCTCACTTATTGACTTCCTTAATCTATCATTTCTTTGGATCAGTATGGATCCACTCATGGATACTTATTTTATTCTATGGATTAAAATCCAAGATGGCCCTGGCCAGGTAGTCCAATTGGTTAGAGCAGTGGTCACAAACTGTGGCTGGCGAGCCACATGTGGCTCTTTGGCCCCTTGAGTCTGGCTCTTCCTAAGCCTTAGGAGTACCCTAATTAAGTTAATAACAATGTACCTACCTATATAGTTTAAGTTTAAAAAATTTGGCTCTCAAAAGAAATTTCAATCGTTGTACTGTTGATATTTGGCTCTGTTGACTAATGAGTTTGCCAACCACTGGGTTAGAGCATCACCTGGAATGCCAAGTTTGTGGGTTCGATCTCCGGTCATGGCACATACAAGAAGCAACCAATGAATGCATAAATAAGTAGAACAAATCAATGTTCCTTTCTCTCCCCCTCTCACTCTTTCAAAAAAAGAAAAAAAATCAATAAATTGAAAAAATAAAATAAAATCCAATATGACATGATTTTACCCCTCAAATTGTCCCAGCCTCGGCTATCGGAGCTCGGTCAGGCTGGCTCCCACGTCCCTTCATCACACCCACATCCTTGGATCTTGGGGCACCTCCTTCCTTCCTGGCACTATGAGATGCCCCAGGCTCATTTGGTGTTTCCGGCCCCAGCCCTCACATCAGCCGTTCGTTCAAAGAGCAGACTGGCTGGTCTTGACCCATCTTTTCCCTTCAAGATGCAAGCGGTCCCCATGATGGGAACTGGCGCGGCCTGATGATCTGGCACAAATCAGCCGCTTGCAGCGTGGTGCTTTGAGGGGGGGGGGTCCCACGAATCTTAGCTTGTTGTTAGGGTTTGAGTAGCTATGCACTCTCCTGCATGACGTCCTGTCCTTCCTCTCAAATGGTGTTCAGTGTGCTTGAAGCCACTTTCCTCGCTTTAGACTGTGATGTAGACCCGCCCCACGTGAGTCAGGCTGCAGCGCCCGGAGAAAAAATTAGAGGACCTCCTCCCTCTGGGCCTCCGACCTGCCAGCCTGGAAAACTGCTATATAAAGAGAGATAAGTGGCCTGCTGCACACACGTGCGCACACACACAGACACACACACACACACCTGCCAGCCTGGAAAACTGCTATATAAAGAGAGATAAGTGGCCTGCTGCACACACACACACACCCAGACAGACACACACACACACACACACACACACCTGCCAGCCTGGAAAACTGCTATATAAAGAAGAATGAAAGCAAAATATTAATACAGCAGTAAAGTTTACAAACCCGCCTATGAGGGATGGTACATAAATCCTCTGCATTGGTTCGCAAGTAGTTTTAGACGGTGTCTCCAGGTTTTCACATGCCTCTGAGACCATACATCATATAATGGAACAAGAGAGATAAGTGGCCTGCTGCACACACACACACACACACAGACACACAGACACACACAAGGGGAGAAGGCAGCAGGGGGAGGGCAATAGAGGCATCATCTCAGAGCTCGTGTTCAAAGGGGAAAAACAGGGAGGCTTGGGCAATCCCGAGGGGCAGGTCTGAGCTGGCCTGGGGCTTTCGCCCAGGAGGAGTGAGTTCTTCGGAACAGGACCAATTAAAACCTTTTAAAGTAATTGTTCCCTGCCTCCTTTCAAAGGTGAGCACTAAGCGCCTTCTCTCATTCTTCCCACCATTTCATCATTTTAAATTAAACCACTTGCTTTTCTCCCGCTGCCACCTCTGGCC
>NW_006290631.1:1684726-1686360 GCF_000327345.1 Myotis davidii | reverse complement strand
GGGGAGGGCGGGCAGGGCCACCCTGCGACGGGGCCATAAACCTTTTATGGCTCCCTGACTGGTGACACAGCAGCTTGACATCACCTGTCCACCTTCATTCTTCTCTCCCTCGACCAGAAGTCTGAGGCCGGTGCCCCTCCCAGAAAGCCCGTGGGGGAGGACAGTGCAGAGATCTACAGGTTCTGAAGTGAAATGGGAAATGAAGTTCTCCCTGGAGGTCTCATCAGTAGGATAACAGATCATGGCAACTGCACAGGCTGTGAAGGTGACCTTGACCTTGACTGAGTGGTAAATGTGATGTTAGGCATAGAGCATGCCATTCAGAAAAGCAAACTGCTTTCACCTTTTTTTTAACCTCATCTCCACTTAGTCTCTATACCAGGAGAGCATTTGAAGGAAGAAAAACCCCGTCTCCTGTCTCTGACTGGTCCAGACAGCTTGCTCCATCTCCCCTTTCTCAAGGGGGGTGTCCACTCTCCTAACCCCGGCGGGAGGGCAGCGAGGGGCAGGAGGGCGGCGAGGTCCCGGGCTCAGCGGGGTGGTGGCAGACCTGTGACGGGAACCGCGGCCTCCAGACGCCTTTTGCGTCCGGGCGCTTCCCATAATGGAAGGCTTCGCTTCATTAAAAGTTATTTTAGGGATTCCACAGGCCCACCCCCACCCCCCAAAGTGGAAAATTTATGTAAACGAGTCAAAATAAAGCAACAGTTTCTTAATAAGTATGTTTGGAGTTTCACTTTGGACTCAGGGGAGGGGATGAAGACTTAAAGGTTCCAGTGTTCTTCTCTATACAGCGAGACTATTTTTAAAAATTTAAGGACATATTCAGGTCCACACCAAGTCCAGCAGTCCACACCTCACCCCTCACCCCCGCCCCTCAGGCTGGGCAGGGCGCCGGGCACACCTGGCCCTCCCCTCCCGGTGACCCTGGTCTGCCGACCCGAGGCACCCCATGCCCCATACCCTCAGAAACTGCATCCTTACCCCCCACACCCACCCCCCACGTCTCACTCGGTGGCCAAGAGACCAGTTATCCGAGGAGGGGCTGAGAGATGGGGCACTGGGGCCCCGCCGTTGCCGGGTGCTGGCAAGGAGGCCGGGCTGGGAGACAGGAGGGAGAAGGGGGACAGAGAAAGTGGGGGGCACATTATTCCCAGCGAGGTTAGTGGTCGGGGAGGCAGGTATCGGGCTACGAATCGGGTGGGGAGCATGGGGATGCTGGCAGCTCCCCTCAAACAAATGCCAGGAACATCCCGGTGACAGGGGTGGGGAAGCGGGGCTCCCACCCTTCTTCCGGGTGCAGGGGTCCGAGGTCCCAGAAATCCGTGCGGTCGCCTGGAGTGCGTGGCCCAGGACTCCCGTCGGGTGACAACAGAGGTGGCGACAAGGCCCAGGGAGCCAGGAGGACTCTGCGCGCCCCAGAGCCGGGGTGGGGGAGTGGGCCGGGTGCGCGCGCCCGGGACGGGATTAGGGGACCGTGAGGGGGTGGGGAATGGGGTACAGGGTCCGCGCGCCCGGGAGCCGGGGTTGGGGAGTGGGCCCGGAGCGCGCGCCCGGGAGCGGGATTAGGGGACCTTGAGGGTAGGGAATGGGGTCCGGGGTGCGCACGCCCAGAATCTGAGTTGGGAGGACAC
>NW_006290631.1:1673015-1684349 GCF_000327345.1 Myotis davidii | reverse complement strand
AACCTTAATGACAGCAATCTTGCCCGTCTGCGCCGCTGACTCACGCGGTGACCCAGCCGCCAGTCACCCGGCGGCCGCCCTCCCGCCCTCTGGCCTCAGTTTCCCCGGCCGCCTAACAAAGAGCCCAGTGTGTCCTCATTCATTCCTTCGAGCCCACTCACCGCAGCACCGCCGCCTCCCGCCTCCCCGGGGAAGGGACCGAGGCTTCGAGCTTTTCATGATCCCAGGGCGCCGGGCGGGGAAGGCCGGGCCCTGATGAGCCCAGGGACTAACCCCAGGTCGGTTAAACTCTGTGTTAAACCGACTCCAGCATAGTGAAGTGTCACCCTTCCCTCCATTCCGGTGGAGCTGCTTGAAAAGCGATGAAATGGCTCACCAACTGGGCCTGGCCTGTTAGGCTTTTCACAAATATTGCGTGTTCATCAATTCACTCGCTACAAACGCGAAGGCCCAGGTTGGGCCCGGCCCCGCGTGGTTAGGAGCCGGCGGAGCCGGAGGCCTGACAGTTCTTGGGCCCCCATCTGTCCGTGGCGCACCGTGGAGCAACCCGCTCAGTTGTTAGATCCTTGTCATAAGAACAAAAAGGATCCGATTACTGACACGAGCAACAGCGCATGAACTTGAGCCTCACACAAAAGGATGCATGCTGCAGGACCCCCTTGCAACGACCCTGGAGCAGATCAATCTGAGCCATCCTCCGCGGAAAGCCCGACCTGGGCGGTTTGGGGTGGGTGAGGGGTGGGGACAAGGGAACCCTTTGAGGTGACAGAAACGCCCTACATTTTGATTGACGTGGTTATAAGAAGTGCTGTATAGCTGTCAAAACTCACCAAACTCTAAAATGGGTGCATGTTATTGTACACAGATTACACCTCAATGAATGGAGGCCGTTAGTCTCAGAAATCTGGAAACTTTGTCAAGGGCATGCGGCTGCTCAGCCTCTTGCATCATCCTTAACATTTGAGCGAAGTAAGTTAAAATATCATACTCATTCCGCTTTGGGGTCGGAAAGGCATTGAAGAACTAATGTTCCTGAGGGCTCCAAGAGAGGGCTCGACACACAGTATTTACTGAAATCCGACAGGCCCGAATGTTACTGTTACTGTTATCATCCCCATTACGCAACAAAGGAAAATGACTTGCTGGCCTCACTGGACTGACCCCCGGGGCCATCCCTGAAAGGGACTGTGCATTTCTCTGCGGACTTAGCTGGTTTTACCTGATTTTATCGCTGTGTGTGGGACATGGAGGTTTGAGGTGCTGAGTCACCTGCAAGGCCTTTGGAGGCAGAGGGGACCCAGTTAGAATACTGTCTCCCTCAACCCCCCACCCCCATCCTTCTAGGGGTGTGACCTGGGGCAAATCTGCCTCTCTCAGTCTCTGAAATGGAGATGGGGCTCTCAGGTGCACCGAGATGCCGAGATGCCGGGAAGTGCTCAGTTGGGGGCCTGGTTTAACATAGCCCCGGCCTAAGTACTAGTTACCACTGTGACCTTGGGCAAGTCCCTTTCCTGTGAGGGCCTCAGTCTCCTCATCTGTAAAATGGGAGGGTGGGCTCTCAATCCCCCCCCCCGCCCCCACACACACACCCTGGTAGCCTGGAGCATTTGGAGCCTCAGCTGGGGAAGAGGACGAAGTGGTTTCCAGGGATTGAGGGCAATGCGTTTCCTGGAAGGGAGGCCCCCAGGAGGCCCTGCTTCCCCTGCAGACCTCAGAGCTGAAGGGATCTGTGGGGGTTTCTGACCCACGCGTGCACCACACGGATTCCTCAGACACCACTGTGTGGGCCCCCGGCTTCTGCTGGGATTGTCCTGTGTGTGTATGGTGGAACCTCCCTCCTATATGAGGGGGCCCCTCCATTATTAGGCATCTCCGGTTTCCAAAGCCTTCTTCCTGACATGGACCCCATCTGTCCACCTGGGTCTCTCCCTCTGAGCCACAGGCTTGTGACCAGGCACCTCGACCCCTCGGGAACATTTCCCAGATTCCGCCTTCCTGTCTGTCCAGACCTTTGCCCACATCAGCTGAGGAGGAGGCTGAGGAAGGAGGGCCTGTCCGATGTGAAGACCCACTGTGGCCTGCCCACTGGGGAGACAGCCTGTTCCCAGCACACTGTGGGCCTGCATCAGCCCTGCTCCCGGGGAGCAGGGGGAGAGCCCCTGTGACCTCCTCTAAAAGACACCCTGGGTTTCTGATTTGGGGGTGCAGGACCTTCACACCTCTGCTTCCCACCCCTCCTTGTTCAGAGGCCAACCAGCCAGAGAGATTTAGAAACTGCACCACAAATTCACACACATCATACACACTCCCAGTCCTGGGTAGGGCTGGGGGTCCCTGAGGGAGGAAGACCCCAGGTTGTACTCGCTGTAGCTCTGGCCTGTGCCCGCAGCAGAGCAGTCCCCCCACCTCAGGCCTCTCTGAACTGTTAGACCTCAGGACCCGAGCACACCCCAGTCCTCCTACTGGAAGTCCCTGTCCCATGGGGGGTGCCCCCACCCCTCCACTGCTCTGGGTGCTCCACCTTCGGGACCTGGCTTAGGGCACAGCCCGGTCTTCCCTCCCTGAGCCCCTGTCATTGTGACCTGGACCTCACCATCAGGTTTACCCGTTTATCCCCCACCTAGTTGTTTGGCACCTGCAAAGGGGATGAGGTCAAGCCCAGAGTTAGTGGGCTGATCCCACCTACAGGCCAATGGTCACACACAGTGAACAGGACCATGGTAGGAGAGTCTGGGAGCTGGAGAAGCCCAGATGGGATCTCTAACCCCACTGGAGGAGTGAGCAGTCAGAGAGAGCTTCCTGGGAGAGGCGGCACTAAGTGAAGACATGTGCCTTTACCGCCAGTCTCTGTGATTCAGCATGCTGAGCTCTGTCCCCATCGTTGCAGAGGGAGGCCCTGGCGTGGGGTGGAGACTGGGCTTGCGTCCTCAGCCTTGGAAAAGGGTATCCGACTCAGCCTCAGTGTCCTTGTCAATGAAACGAGAATGTCAACCTTGTCCTTGTGAGAGAATAGTTGAGGCGGCTTAATGAGGTGATGCGGGAGCCAGACAGGCCGCCTTTGAATCCCAGCCTTGTCATTACGAACTATTCAGCCTTGGGAAGCTCGCTCACCCCTGACTCAGGGCCCTCGTTCGAAACATGGGAGTTAGAGCGGGAACACCCTCACAGAGTTGCTGGAAGGATGTGAAACATTTTGATCAGGAAAGGGTTTACAACAGTGAGGGGTCCATGGTGAGTCCTACATGCTTAGCAATTCCTGGTACACAGTAGGACCTCAAGAGATGTGACCTTGAACATGTATCTTTCTGCTGCCTGACCTTGAGGTCTTTAACTTGTCTCTGAAAGCAGAGCTGCCAGGCTGTGCTCCCTGGAGACCGACAGCCAGCTCCCCCTTCCCTGCCCCTCCCGCAGCGTGGTCGCCTGAAAGACCCTCTGGGCCTAAGAAGCACACGGAGGTGTGTCAGGAGCTACAAGACCCCTCAAGGGCCAGCACCGCCAGAAGCAGTTCAAGTCCAAGAGTGGCCTCAGCTACCACAGCACAGCTGAGCATGGAGCTGAACCTCTGACACCCAGGCCTCCGAGGGGAGCACCCAGGCCTCCTCCAGACAGGAGGAGGGGAGCAGCTGCCCCGAAAGGTGCTGGAGCAGATGGGGGGTGGGGCTGCGCTGCCCCAGGAGGGCTGTGGGGTCGCCTTCTCAGCCTCATGTGCTACCAGTGCCACCAGTGACGCTGCGGGAAGCTGCCCTGTGGGTAGACAGCCCCTCCCTCCCCTGCACCCACTTTGGCAAGACCGACCTCTGCAAGGCGGCCACGACCACCACATGCCCTCAGAGCACACGGCCCGCCCCCGAGAGCCCGAGGAGGACAAGCTCTCACCCCACCTGGCCCAGGGGACCTGCTGGGTGTGGAGCAGACCCCTAGGGGCCGCATCCGCAGCACATCGGCCCGGGTTGCCCTGTTCCACCTGCAGGAGGTTGTGGAGGATCAAGCATCAAATCCGGCACTTCTCCAGCTGGTCCTGGAGGTGAGGGCAGGGAAAGGCTAGCCTTTCTGACACAACACCCCCTTGCTCCCCTGGTAATGGTCCTTAAGCTCCCAGACACTGGGAAACTCCAGCCAGCGCCCTCGGCTGGGACACTTCACCCGTGAGCACGCCCTGCCAGCTACTAGGGATGGGGGGTTAGGGGGAATGAAAGCCCTGATAGGCCCTGATCACTGGCCAGGCCTAGGGACCCTACCCAAGGGGTCCTGGATTGCGAGAGGGCGCAGGCCGGGCTAAGGGACACCACCACCTCCCCAACCGCCCCCTCCCCCTCGCCCACCATGCATGAATTTTGTGCACTGGGCCTCTAGTAAAAACATATTTTAAAAAATTATTACAAAATATTTTCTAAAAATTCAATACATGTATTTTTTAAAGAAGATTGTGCTGGTGTTGCACAATGGTTAGAGCCTGAGCCCTGAAGGGTTGTAGGTTTGAGTCGTCTCCTTCTCTGGCACCCCTCTAAGCCCATGGCCCCCAAAACACCCCTTCCTTCTGTTACTATGTGCACCCCGCAGCTTCTCTGACCGCCGCGTTTTCATTTCTCATCACCTGGATTGTGGGTTCATTCCCTGGCCCCAGCGAGGGGTGTGCGTGGGAGGCAACCAGTCAATGTGTCTCTCTCACCTCAAAGTTTTTCTCTCTCTCCCCCTCCTTCTTCCCTTCCACTCTCTCTGAAAAGCAATGGAAAACATATCGTCAGGTGAGGATTAACCAAAAAAACAAAAAAAGATTAAAAGATTAAATTTTTAAAAAGAAGAGTTTAGGGGAGGATCCAATAGAATATTCATCAGCATTTCCAGGTGTTCCCTTTTAGGGTCACGGTCTCTACTGATTGGTCAGTGCAGCTGGCCCAGGTGTCTTCTGCCTGGTTGTGCCGCTTTTCTGGGCCTGGAGCTGAAATACACTGAAGCCTAGATGTTATCTCTAGGGTGGAGAGGTCAGGGAGGTCTAAACCACAGGACAAGGTCAGGGGGTCTAACCACATGGTCAGCGATAGGCAATATGCCCGTGGAGGGAAGGCCGCCCTGCGGGGGAGGCCAGTGCTGGTCTGGCCCATGCCTAGGCACCCAGGCTCTCTGCCCTGGCGACCTTCTGTGTGGGCTGTCCATCGCTGGGCCGGTTTGTGCAGCGGTCTCAGTTTCCCCATTCAACATGCCAAGGAATTTCCCCTGCTTCTTACCATCGTGCCTCACCTCCATTCATTTGAAATGTCCAGAACAGGCAAACGCATAGACAGAAAGTAGATGTGTGGTTTCTTAGGGCTGGTGGGGGAAGAGGGGGGTCTTGGGTGGGGGCAGGTAGGAGGGTGATAACTAAAGGCTATGGAGCTTCTTTTCCAGGTGATAAAAATGTTCTCTGAAGGTTGCACATATCTGTGAATACTCTAAAAACCATTCGCCTGAACACTTTGAATTAATGAATTGCATGGCATGTGAGTTACTTATATCTCAATACAATTGTTATAACAACCAAACAAGTAAACAGGTAATAAACACAATGCCATTCTTTCTGCCCAAAGTGTTTGTTTACCTCTCTCAGGGCCAGGGGCAGAGGCCCAGGATGGGGCCCTCAAGGGATCCTCCAAGCACCCCTCTAAGCCCACGGCCCCCAATGCACCCCCTTCCTTCTGTTACTATGTGCACCCTGCAGCTTCTCTGACCACCGCGTTTTCATTTCTCATCACCCACTGCCTGGGAACCCCTCCTCATTCACTGCTCAGGGCCCAGACCCACACACCAGCTCACCCAGAACTCATGGCTTCCTGTCGGGGTTCCTGGGCCTTTGCTCTTGTGGACTAAGACTGTGTAGTCGTCTCCTTCTCCTGCACAACTTCCTTGAGCCGTCCCGTACCCAGTCTTAGAACAAACTAGGTGCTAAATAATGCTTGTTGAGTTGATTTAAACTGAACCAATGAATCAAAACCTTCCACCTGAAACTGTTGTAGGCAGTTAGACTTGAGCAGAGCAAGGATGAAGGGCCAGGTATGGAAGGCCACCAGGTGGAAAGCCCCAGGTGCCTAGCAATTAGCTGTAGGGTGGGACCTCGCCCCCAGGGTGACTGATCCCCACCTAGCTATCGCAGGTCATGTGGTTTGGACCCCGGACCTTTCCTCCCTAGAGATGTCACCAGGCCTCGGTTGTATTTCAGCTCCAGGCCCAGATAAACAACAAAACCAGCCACTGCTGATGTCAGGGCCAGCTGAGTGGAATCATGACCCCCTGCCCTGGCGCCTGCCAGTCAATCAGTGGAGACACCCCCTGAAAGGACACACCCAGAGAACTGCTGAATATCCTATTAAGAGCTTACCCTAGGCCCGGCTGGCAAGGCTCAATGGTTGAATGCCAGGAGGTCACAGTTAAATTCCCGGTCAAGGCACATGCCCAGGTTGTGGGCTCGATCCCCAGTGTGGGGCATGCAGGAGGCAATTGATCAGTGATTCTCTGTCATCATTGATGTTTCTATCTCTCACTCCCTCTCCCTTCCTCTCTGAAATCAATAAGAATATATTAAACAACAAACAAACAAAAAGAAATAAAGATCTTTCCTGGGACCTCCCCTAAAACCTCCAGGATACAGAACCCCGAGCGCTCTCCCTCCTGAGAGCATACCCACACTTCTCCCTCCCCATCTCCGCCTAGCTCCTCACTCCCCAGACCCAAGGGCCCTTCCTTTACCTCTAGAACTTGTTTGCTAAGCCCTTTTCTTCTAGGAATTACTTTTTCTACCTCTATAATTTACCACATAAATATTCTCTTACAGTTTGGGTCTGGACTTTGAATTCTTTTCTAGCCAGAACCCAAGTACCAAGGTTGCTGAACCCAGATTTGGTCTGACCCCACAGGTCAGACTCCTGGTGCCGTTCCTGCCGCCTACAACAAAGTGTTCAATCCTGATCTCAGATTTTTTTTTTTAACTGACTCATTACTTAAATCCAACTTTTTTGATTACTCACAAAGTACCCAGTGAACCAGTTTGAGCTGGAAGCAGATCTACGCACTTCCTAAATGCATTCCAGTTGAACCAGAATACAATTAGAACATAATGTTTTCCAAGCTGAAAATTTCCCAAAGTGAAGAAAGGTCTACAGAGCCTTTGTTTTGGGGGGCTCCCTTTCCTCACCCGCCCCTAGCCCTGCCTCCCACCCAACCTCAAGGTTCTCACTCCTCCGTGATGCTTGTCTTGACCTTCCAGTGACCTGGAAGCTAAGGAGATTTACTCAGTTTTACAAATAGGGGACAGAATAGGAGAGGGTAAGGCCTCGGTCAAGTTCTAGGTCACCCAGGCAAGATACGTGCACTTTAGTGGACTCCAACCTGGGACCCTTCAGTCCACAGGCCAATGCTCTTCCCACTGAGCCAACCGGTTAGGGCTGTGGCTATTTAAATGAAAACATCCTCTGTTGCACTAGCCCCAGTTGGACAGGTCAACAGCTCATGGGCCTGCGGGCTGTTGGGCACTGGCCAGCGCTGCTCACTCATGCCCCAGGGGCACAGTCTAAGTCTCTTCTTGTCTCCAGCGGTGTTTCAGGGAGTGGAGAGCTTGCTGGGACAGGGCTTTGGGCAGTAAAATCTCCACTCCCAGTTCAGCTGGAGGGGAAACCTGATGGCCCAACAAACGAGTGTTTATCCCTTTAAAAGTGTGGACTATGGCCCTGCCAGTGTGGCTGAGCAGTTGAGTGTCAACCCAGGAACCAAGAGGTTGCTGGTTCGATTCCCAGTCAAGGCGATCTACAGTAGAGGGCCTGCAGAAGGCAGCTGATCGATGATGTTCCTCTCTCATGGATGTTTATTTTTTTAAAAAAATATGTTTTCATTGATTTCAGAGAGGAAGGGAGAGGGAGAGAGAGAGAAACATCAATGAAGAGCGAGAATCACTGATTGGTTGCCTCCTGCATACCCCCCCCCCCCAGCCCCCATGGGGATCGAGCCTGCAACCCGGGCATGTGCCCTGACTGGGAATCGAACCTCCTGGTTCATGGGTTGATGCTCAACCACTGAGCCACACGGGCCAGGCACACCAATTGCTGTTTCTCTCTTCTTTCCTCTCTCTCTAAAAATCAATAAAAACATATTTTTAAAAAATAGAAAGTTCATTGTTCAAAGCCATGTTTGAGTTTTAGTATAAATCCTTCTTACACACCCGAGCAGAATTGAACACTTTCTCGGTGACCTGTGGTCCCCTTTGTGAATTGTTATTTCCTTGGGCCGTGACCTCGAAGTGCTGTGAAGGTGAGTGCCTCTTCCTGCTGCAAACAGAAAGCAGAATTTGGACCTTTTTTTCCCCCCTTTGAACAGTATCCCCTCCCCCCAGCCTTTCACCCTTTATTTATCTGTGGGCTTGGATGTCAGCTCAGGCAGGCAGTTACCATTGCACATAAAGTAGGAGTTCAAAGGTTTTGACTGAAGTCCCACCAATGAGAGCTTGTGTGCTATTGCTTTTCCTTTATTTTTTTCTTGGAGCAGGGGTTTGACATCTATTTTGGCTGCTCAGAACTCTTTTTCATTTAAATGCTGGTCCTTTGGGGGTATGTTAGATATTTGGAGTTTTGAGTAGTTGACATGTCACCATTCGGTCATCTGTACAAAGAGATTAAGTAGCTTCTGCTCCCAAAGCCCTTTTAAACTACCCACAAGTCCCTTGGGTTTGAAAGTGGTGACCAGACCTCATGTTGTGGGCTACGGGAATGTCGCCAGGTGTATGACTGGTTGGGTCAGGTTCTGGCTTGGAAAGAATTCAGAGCCAAGACCCAAATGTAAGAGAACATTTATGTGGTAAGTTACAGAGATAGAAGAAGTAATTCCTAGAAGAAACAAGATCTCAGGAGACGGTGCTGCCATCGTCCAGGTGCGCCCTTTCAGGCTTGGGCCTCCACTGATTGAGTCCTGGCGCCAGGGCAGGGGGTCATGATTCCCCTCAGCTGGCCCTGACATCAGCAGTGGCTGGTTTTGTTGCTTATCAGGACCTGAAGCTAAAATACAACCGAGGCCTGGTGACATCTCTAGCCAGGGGTCCAAATCACATGACCTGCGATAGCTGGGGGAGATCAGTCACCCTGGGGGCGAGGTCCCACCCTACAGCTGATTGCTAGGCACCTGGGGCTTTCCACCTGGTGGCCTTCTGTACCTGGCCCATCGTCCTTGCTCTGCTCATGTCTAACTGCCTACAGCACTAAGATGGTCTTCTATACAATGAGCCATCACATCCTGACTTGGAAGCCACAGTGGGGAGCTTTGGGGAACAGTGAACCCAAACCCGGAGGGTCAGGCTGGGACACTCCACCTCGGTCCTGAGGAGTTGGCACAGGCTCCCAGAATCGGCCCTCCCAAGAGTATTTGCGTTTTCAAATAAGAACTTGAGGAGAGCAGTGTTTAACTTCTTAATAGAGTCACTCTGAGGGTGCAGTGTCAAGTCTGGGCCGTGTTTATAGGCGAGTCTGTGGCCCTCTGGCAGCCCGGCCAGGACCTGAGGGTGGCAGAGGCAGAAAGAGGGGGACACGGGGACAGGCTGCCCGCAGCAGAACCCTGGGCCTGAGCCCTCCAGCCCCCTGCTTTGTCCTTCCCTTGGAAGACAAGAACCAACCATTGCTTTCTTCCCAGACATGGACCCATTAGCACTTTAGTGCAGTTTGTAGGCTTCCCAGCTGTGAACAGGGCCTGGGGGGAGAGCTCAGAACAGGGATGGCTGGGCACAGGGGAGCTTCCAGAGAGGCGAGGAGAGAGAGGAGAGAGGGGAGAGAGGGGAGAGAGGGGAGAGAGGGGAGCAGCGTAAAATCACCCCCACCCTCTGCTGCCTACCCAGCACCCAGTATTCGGGAGTCTAGCCCACGTAGGAAGTGGAAAGAGGTCACATTCTTGCAGCCTGCCCTTGGGGTTAAGGACTTTTCACACCCCAAGATGGCTGTCCAAATGCTTTGACCTGTCACCCTATAAAAATATGGGGATTTTTGGACTTAGCCCTGGTTGGGTTTAGTGCTCTCTCCCCCATCATCTCATTTCTGTTTGAAATGAGACGGTGCCTTCCCCTTGCTTTCCCCAGGGCTCCTGGAAAAGCCACCATCCCACAGCACCGCACTGCACACTTCCCCGCTTCTATCGGCTGTCCCATTTTTATTTATTTTAGAGAGAGAGGAGGAGAGAGAGGAAGAGAGAGACACCCCTGTTTGCTGCTCCACTCGTTTATGCGTTCGTTGCTTCTCGTGTGTGCCCACAGCCTTGGTGCGTCCGGCAACGCTCTGACCAGCTGGGCTCCCCGGCCAGGGCCAGGTCTGTTCCATTTTGACCAGTGAGGCTCAGCTCATCTCTGCACTGTTTGTGGCCCTGAGGATTTTGCTATCTTGGTCTCCCAAGGCTGTTTGTGCTCTTATATCCCCCAGTTGTCACCTGGCGGGGCCAGCAGGATGGGGTTGTCCCGTGGCCCCTGGAGCAGAGCCCCATGGAGAGGAGGCCTGTGCCCCGGGCGCCTGGAAGGCCCCATGAGGCCGCATTCCGAGCTCCCTCCCGCAGAGGCAGAGCCGAGAACGCGCTGGGAGACCCGAGGTGGACGTGTGAGCGCCCGGGAAGGCCCAACCCCAAGTTCGGTTCCACACAAACCAGACAGCGACAGCCTATGCTCCGAGCAAAGGAGGCTGGCCTTTCCGCAGTCCTCTTCTTCCTTCAACCGAACGTGCTCTCTCGCTCCCCCTCCTCGCCGGAAACTCTACTTATGATTTTTAAATGATCCTGACTGGGGAGAGGAAGTCGATTGGCCGGGGAGAGAATTCCACACTCAGTCCTATCCCACTGGGCCCAGAGTCAACAGAGCGGCCCTCCGGGCTCCGGGCGGCAGGAGACCGGACAAGCCACGAAGTATTTATTTTCTGTGGCTTTGCTCGGGCCTCTGCAGACAGGGTTATTATTGAATCTGGCCCCAAAACTGCTGGGATTAGGCCTTGCTTGGCTACTCAGAGAGAAAAATAAGTGTTCTCAGGAAAAAAAGCTGCCCTCTCCTGCCCACCCCTCTCTCCCTTTCTCACTCTCGCCACGTGGTTTCTTTGTTTAAAAGTTTTCCAAAATTTGCTTGTACCGAGGAGAGTCATGTTTTTCTGAAAAGCCCAGCATGACTCTTCCAGACCTGTGGTTGGTCCCAGGAGCAACTTCCCCTGCCCCCCCAACTCCGGGAGGGGCCCCGAAGGCCTGGCCTCGTGGCAGCCTGCCCACACCCAGGCCTGTGCGGTGGGCAGCAGGGTCACTCCCAGGCCTCCCCTCCAGCTGAGCTCAGAGCAGGCCCAGGCCCAGGGGCAGCCTCGCCCT
>NW_006290631.1:1666066-1672922 GCF_000327345.1 Myotis davidii | reverse complement strand
GAGGGCCACAGAGGTCTTCCCAAGGTCACAGACCCTTGCCCAGCAGGGCCAAGACCAGAATCAGGCAGAGCTGGGCTCCCCAGCCGGGGTTCTGGACATTCCTGTTGGACCCTGGGGAGTATGCTCCTAAGTGCTTTAGGGGGCTCATGAGCCAATGTCAAAAGCAGGCCACTTTCAACAATAAAGTTAAAAAAAACCACATTTTGGAAAGCAGGCTACCTGGCTGTGCCCTGAGGCTCTGGCCCGGCCCAGGTCTCAGTGTCCTGAGGGGGCTTCTCTGGCCCCACTGGGACCGTTCAGGGATGAGGAGGGGATGGAGTTCATCCAGGAGTCATGGCCACCTTGCTGGACAAAGATGCCCGGCTCCGGCCGAGGCACTGAGGTGCCAGGGCAGGCAGCACCCCAGCCCCTGCTGGGGCCCCCACCATTTGCTCTGATTTTACCGATTTGTCGGTGATGTGATTGCTCTTAAGGCCCCATCTAGCAACCAGGTGGGCTAACTTGTCTGACTCAGTCATCATTTATTCACTCAACAAACAAGGGCAGAGAAGAGAGCTTTGAGAAGATGGTGCTTTCTGGGCCCAGAGGGAGCGTCCTGGCTGCTGCTCCCCTGGGGCGCTTGCAAGTTGGGGACAGAAGGAGAGTTAGACCACCATCCAGAGGATGCCAGAGAGGAAGGAGGGCACTGGCTGCTACTCAGGTCAGCTCTGGGCGTGCAGGGGAGGGACAGCGCCTCAGGTCAGATGGGCATTGGGCATTGGGCCTGGAGAACAGACTCCCTGCGTTGGGTGGACCTGTTTTTAAATTTTATTTTTATTGCTTTCAGAAAGGGAGAGGGATAGAAGAGATAGAAACATCAGGGATGAGAGAGAAGCATGGATCGGCTACCTCCTGAACGCCCCACACTGGGGATCGAGCCTGCAGCCCGGGCAGGTGCCCTTGCCGGGAATTGAACCCGGGACCCTTCAGCCCGCAGGCTGACACTCTATCCCCTGTGCCAAACGGGCTAGGGTGGGAGACCTCTTTGGCACAAGTCAGTGATTTGTTATATGGACAAAACCCAGCCATGTCGGTGGGGCTGCCGATGGCTCCTCTGGTTTCCTGCTCCAAACTGGAACTGTCTGTGTTGTGGGAGGAGGAGCCGGCTTATCTCTGGGGTTTATGGCGGGGCCATTAATGATGAGCAAGCGGCTCCAGGGTGGGGAAGTAGGCTGGGACGGCCAGCCCAGTCCCTGGAGCCCCTCCCTCCGGTCCTGCCAAATTCCTCCGAGCCCAGTGGATAAGATTAGTGGTTCCTGCTTCCCAAAGGCCCCGGCCTCCAGTTCTTATCCAGCTCCAGTCTCAGTAATTCAGGGGGGAGGAGGGGGAGAGTGGTGGCGGGTGGAACCACCGTTGGGGGGCTGGCAGCTCAAAGCCCCAAGTGAGGGGCTAGGGCAGGGGGGAGCCCCCATTCAGAGGCAACCTGGGTCCCTAACCCTTGGTCTCACTCTGCAGAGCTTCTGTCCCCATCCCAGCTTCCAGGCCCCTAGGACTCTCCATCATTATAATCCTAAAGGCAATTCTAAGAGTGGATAGCGGAGTGCTCACAGGGAGAAAGGGGAGGGAAGCCGGGTCTGGACATAGCCTGAGAGGCCCCACCTGTCCAGGGCCCTTGTCCCTGTCCCTGCTCCCTCTATCCCACGTCCTGACAGCTGCCCTGGTTTGGGCATGGCAGGGCCTGGCCACAGCACTGGCTGCCTCCCTGCCCATCCATACTTGTGGCTGGTAACCCCTACATGCCTTCTGCCTGCCCCGCTGCTCACCCAGACCCTACCTGCCTCCCACCAAGTTCAGTCTGAATGTGCAGGGTTCCCTCCCTCCACCTCCACTGCTGTGAGCCCCGGGAGGCCGCACTGCAGAGCACCCTGGGGTGCCACACACAGGCATGCCTGGAGGGAGGTTCGGTGGTTCTTTGTGTGGGGTCTCTACCTCACAGCCACTGGCTCCTGCTACACACACACACACACACACACACAAAGGTCCCTCCCTCAATGAGAGAACCCATGCCCTGGGCCGTTTGACTGCAATGACTCACGTGGTGCAGGTAGACCTCCCGGAGCAGGTGTCGGGGGCCCTGGCCCGGAACCGACCAAAGGCCAGGCCGTGTGCTCCGTGAGCCTGGGAATGTCACCTAACCTCTCTGCAGACTCCTCATTTCCTACCCAGGAGATTAGATTAGCCTGTCTCTGCAGGACCTGCCAGGCAGGAGGCCAGGAAGAGGTCGCAGGTCACAGGAGGGTCAAGTCATCCGGAGTTCCTCTAGGGAAGGGTGCCAGGGCCACCCCGTCCTGAGGCAGTCTGGGTGCTGGGGCGGGATCCTGGTCCCGCCGCACACTCCTGCTTCCCAGCAGATGGAAGTGTCTCCTGACTCCCAGAAGCTCCCCCACTTTCTCCTGAGCCCCAGCCTCCATGCCTGCGCCTCCCAAATTGCAGTGACTGGGGAGGTGGGAGGTTGGGCGCTGCCCCTCTCTGCTCTGATTTAATCCAAGGACAGATGTAGGCCCTCCCCCTTCCTGATGCTGGAGAGGGGCTTCCGGGTTGACTTGGGGGCCAGCACGGCAGCCCAGACAGGGTGGTTTTCTAGAAGATCTGGGGTTGCCTGGAGCCTTCCCCAAGGGCAAAGGGGAGGGCGGGGCCGAGGGGATTTGCTGAGTCAAGACTTGGGGCAGGGGTGGGGTGGGCAGCCCTTCCTGGAGGGTCAACGCCCAGGCCTGAGGGTGTTGAGCTCTGGCAGTGCAGCCCCTCCTCTGAGTCCGGCCTCACCTCGGGGTCTGGGGTCTGCCGTTCCCACTGAAAGGTGCACAGAGCCCCTCCCCCCAACCTCCACCCCCTCCGGCGTCCGCTCTCCCCAGACCCTTGGTCCCTGCCTGGTGGGAGGAAGTAAGGGCCTCGGCGACACTGGTGCCCGGACCCTCCACAGGGGCTCTGGCTTCACAGGCCCTGCACCTCCACCTGGGAGGCCGCACTGTCTCAGGTGAGGCACCTTCTCAGCACCCCGCCCCCCAACTCCCTCCAGAGGACACTGCTCCCCCACATGGCTGTGACACCTGGTCTCTCCTGCAGGTGAGGGCAGCCACCTTCCCGGCCGCCCGGCCAGCACTGGCTGGACAGCCCCGCGCCTGCCACCATCCAGACAGTCGCCTCCCGGCAGGAAGCAGTGTGGGTGGTGACACGGGCGGCAGCCGCTGAGCACGACCAGTTCTGCAGGCCAGGCCAGTCTGGGCGCCCACCTCACTGACCCTGCCTGGCCGTGACCTCCAGCCTCACCTTGTCACCATTCAGTGGCCACTCCTCAGGCCCTCCCATAGGGACTGGTTGGTGATGTCGACGCCATGGACCACCCCCTCTTCTGGTTCCTGCCTTGGCTTCTGAATGTCCCCTCCCCAGATCCTTCCGATGGACATTTCAGTCTCCCCTGCCACTCGCCCTGAATACAGAGTCCCCCGGGGCCGGTCCTCACTCCAACTCTCCCAGGAGTGACTTATTCCAAACCTTCAAATACTATCTGTACCCCAACTCTTTTTTACTTGATTTCAGAGAGAAAGGGAGAGGGAGAGAGAGATGGAAACATCAATGATGAGAGAGTCATGGATCGGCTGCCTCCTGCACGCCCCACACTGGGGATCAGCCCGTAACCCGGGCATGTGCCTTGACGGGGAATTGAACCGTGACTTCTGGTTCATTAGTCGGTGCTCAACCACTGAGCCATGCCAGCCTGGCTGTACCCAACTCTATCTCCAGCCTGGCCCTCTCTCCAGAGTCCCAGACCCTCCCTCTAGCTGCCCCCTGAACCTGCCCAGGTGTCCCACAGACACATCCAGCCCTCCACACCCCGCTGCTCCTCCCTGGCCTCCCATCTCAGAAAGCAGGGCTTCACCCACCTGGACTTGGACTCCTTCTGGCCCCGCCCACCTAAGGCCCCGCTTTATTTCATCACCTACGTCTCAGCCGTCTGCTTCTCTCCACTTCCCTCCGCAGCCTGGGCCAGCCACCATCATGTCTCACCCGGACCCCACAGTAATCTCTCAACTGACTGGGGGGCCTGGTCACAGAGGGGGGCCTGCACCTCAGGGGTGGTCATTTTAAACAAATCCCTCAAGTGTCCTCAGGGACCCCCGGGGCTAAGGACTGGGGAGACTGGGTGTGGCATTGCCCAAAACACTGCCCCAGGGGTGCCGGTTACCCAGAGGGCTTCTCTGTGCCCTCAGGTCCCCAGCACTCGGCTCCCTAGGATGGGCCACAGCAGGTTTACCTGAGCCTCCCCAGCACCTGGCCTGGCACCGTGGGGGCTCAGGACCATCTGGGGGGCAATATGGCTGTTTCATATCACCCAACACAGCAGCAGCCCGGGCCTCTCGCAGCGGAGCCAAAGGAGACCCTGGCCCCCAACAGCGGCCGGCAGAGATGCCCTAAAATTGCTTCCCCAGTGGGTGAGGGGGCGTGGTTGGTGCTCAGGGGCCCTTTGCCCTGTGTCGGGTGGAGCCTCCCCTGCCTCTCTGGCATTATTGCCCCTGCTCCCAGGGGCTCCTGCCCAGTACGGAGCTTCAGGCTAGCCCTCTGCCTCCACCTGACACTTTCCAGCCTCTGCCCCTCCACTCACCCAGCGTCCCGCCTGGAACGCCTCCTCCACCTCTCCTGCCTGTCTGGACCACCTCTGCCTCCCAGGCCAGGCCACACTGTTTCCTTAGACTCATCCATCGGTCACCTAGCATCCAACAGTATTATCAATTACTGAGGCCTGGTGCACGACATTCATGCACTGTGTGTGTGTGTGTGTGTGTGTGTGTGTGTGTGTGTGTGTGGTGGTGGGGTGTCCCATAGCCCGGCCTGCGTCCTCTTGCAGTCTGGGACCCCTCAGGGGATGTCCACCTGCGGGGAGTGGGTCTGAGGGGTCCTTAGCGTTGCCGTGGAGGCGGGAGAGGCTCCCGCCACCACCATTGCGCTCACTGGCCATGAGCCCGGCTTGTGGCTGAGTGGCGCTCCCCCTGTGGGAGCACACTGACCACCAGGGGGCAGCTCCTGCATTGAGCATCTGCCCCCTGGTGGTCAGTGTGCATCATAGTGACTGGTTGTTCCGCTGTTCGGTCGGTTTGCACATTAGGGTTTTATTACATAGGATTATTCAACATTACCATGACTCTCTTTGTGTGAGCAGCTGAGCTCTCAAGGTCTACCTGTTATCTACACCCCTGGAGGAGGCTCCAGGGCTTAGCAATGTGCAAGAAGACGGACAGACACTCCAATGACTCTTCAGGGCCAAGGTTGTGGTCCCAGGTTCAGAGTAGGAGCCATTTTTATGAATGAAGCATCTGGGATAGAAAGCCGCCAACTCGAAGAGGGGAGCAATGCCGCCTGTCGCTCACTGGCCCTCGGGCTAGAGAAGTGTGGACCGTGGAGGGCGGGTCCCTGGTTCTTGTTTCTCCAGAACCTCATCTCCATCGACTCCTGGACCCACAAGGGGTCTCACACGTGCCCCTCCCCCACCTCTTCCCAAGCTGCCTTCTGTAAAGTGATCTTTCTATATTTACTTAAACTTCTATTTAAAGAGGAATTCCTCATAATTACTCAGCTGCAGAGAGCTGACACTGTTTGGCTCTGTTTATTTAGTTTCTCCTAGTGATTGGCAAAATGTCCTCAGTGGCTTTAAAGAGCAGATATAGACGAATGACCTGCTGGTCATAAAATAAAGTATGATGTTCTTTTCTGTCCTCACGGGAGATGGCATGTGGAGGGACGTGCCTCGCCATCCCAGCCCAGAAAAGTGCTAAGTCCAGCCATTTCTGAGGCTGGATTAATGGAGCGGTTTTATAATTTTTGAAAGGCCCCCGTGTCATCCGATGCGAGTATGTATGTGTACGTAGTGTGTGCTACACACACACACACACACACACACACACACACACACACGCTGTATAACACTTCTCATGGACACACAGACATTCACACCCACACACAACCTCACACACAGCCAAGGGCAGACATGCCAACAAAGGGATAAAGCGGGGCTTAATACATCTATTTCTTTCTTCAGAAAAAGTTAATTAATTTTGGCTTTCAGTCCAGTGGTGAAACTAAAATAGTAAGTTATTTATGTAGAAATATTCCCAAGGCACTTTCTCTCCTCTCCCTCCCCGTCCCCCTCCCGCCCCCGCCCTCCACACAGTGACCTTATAGAACAGTGAGGGAAAGTCCTGCTGTGACAAGTCCGGGGAGCAGAGCTGTGCTGAACACCATTTGTGAAGCTTTGGCCGGTAGTTGAACTCAGAGAAGGTTGGCAATTTGGGGGGTTTGGGGAGGAACGGTGTTACCCTGTGTGCTCTCCAGGTAACCCCACAGACTCTGAAAGCATGCAGGCAGGAGGGACAACTGTCATGTCTCCCTAACCGAGGCTGACCAACCTGGCCCCCCACAGCCCCCACTTCCATGAGCTCTTTTCTTTTAACATATATATATATATTTTATTGATTTCAGAGAGAAAGCGAGAGGGAGGGATAGAGAGATAGAAACATCAATGATGAGAGAGAATCATTGCCTCCTGCAAGCCCCACACTGGGGATCGAGGCCGCAACCCGGGTGTGTGCCCTGAACTGGTGACCTCTTGGCTCCTGGGTCATCGCCCAACCGCCCGAGCCACACCAGACTGGAACTTAACCTTTCTTTAAAAAAAAAAGTAAAACTTTTAAATATTTGTAAAATACATAACCATGGTAAAGAAAAATCTAGTCAGTACAAGCACGCACACGCACATGCACACGCACACGCACATGCTCACACTGAAAAGTCTCCCATCACCTCTTGCTTGGAAAAAATAATTGAC
>NW_006290631.1:1650110-1665506 GCF_000327345.1 Myotis davidii | reverse complement strand
CCAGACTCTGAAAGCATGCAGGCAGGAGGGACAACTGTCATGTCTCCCTAACCGAGGCTGACCAACCTGGCCCCCCACAGCCCCCACTTCCATGAGCTCTTTTCTTTTAACATATATATATATATTTTATTGATTTCAGAGAGAAAGCGAGAGGGAGGGATAGAGAGATAGAAACATCAATGATGAGAGAGAATCATTGCCTCCTGCAAGCCCCACACTGGGGATCGAGGCCGCAACCCGGGTGTGTGCCCTGACTGGGAATCAAACCTTGGCCTCCTGGTTCATAATTCAACGCTCAACCATTGGGCAACACCGGCCAGACTCCATGAGTCTTGTTCAGCACTGCCTCATCACAAGCCCTCTGAGACCTGCCTTTTTGGGGACACATCTTCACCCCCAGTTCCCTACCCCCCTCCCAGGCCTTGACCTGCCCCCTGTGTATGGGCCACCCTCAGAGCCCAATGCCTTTTCCCTCAGTGCTGCTCAGCCAGCTGGTGCGGCTGCCTCCCTTCAGCATTTAGACAGACCCTGGGAGGTGGGGGGCCCGTGCCTACACCCGGCAGCGTCCCCTGGAACACAGAGTGGGGACCAGCCTGGAGGAGGTGGGGGCAGCACGTGCTTGTTGCCTTAAAGGGCACAGCTCAAGAGCCCGAGAGATGCCGAAACCGGTTTGGCTCAGCGGATAGAGCGTCGGTCTGCGGACTGAAAGGTCCCAGGTTCGATTCCGGTCAAGGGCATGTACCTGGGTTGCGGGCACATCCCCAGTGGGAGATGTGCAGGAGGCAGCTGATCGATGTTTCTAACTCTCTATCTCTCTCCCTTCCTCTCTGTAAAAAATCAATAAAATATATTAAAAATAAAAAAAAGAGCCCGAGAGATGCCAGTTGCTGACCGAGGGCCCAGACAGGTAGAGTGGGAGCAGCCACCTGACCTTGCCGGCCTGGCCTCCCTTCTGCACCCCACAGCCTCCCCTGTGACCAGGAGCAGACCCGAAAGACAGCACCGGGCAAACAGGGATGCCAGCCCAGAGCCCCACAGCGCATCGGCTGAGGAGTAAGGGACACATCCGCCAGAGGCTCCCTGTTCCAAAAACCGACGCGCATCCTCTGAGTCCCAGGCTAGTCTCCAGTTTGCAATGATCCGTGCTTCATTTCCTGCTCTCCACTGGCCCAGCTTCCCAGAAAACCAAGAGGGCCGTGTTTATAGAAGGTTGGACGCAGGAAGGCAGCAGCAGATTAGAGGCCCTCCCCATCCTGAAGCTCGCTGTCCGCACACTCCGACCACAGGGCCCAGCGTGCATGCCCTGCGGCCACGGGGACACCTGCCACGCCCACCGAGCGCCCCAACCGGGGGAGCTTTGGCCCCTCCATGGTGTTTGCAGCCGATCTCCTTAAAGGTCCGCTAAAGTGCGAATGTCCACAGAGATCCGCTCACCATGTCCAGCTGCTACCCTGCCAACACGTGTTTATTGAGCACCTACTCCTGCCTGTTCCCGGAGCTCTGCAAAGCGTCAGGAAGCAGGGCAGGCGGACCCCGGCCCTCCGAGTTCTCAGTCTGGCACAGGGGTGCTCAAGTGTCAGGTGCATCAGAATCACCCGGAAGCTCAGCTCGTTTGAACAGGCTGCTGGGCCCCAGCCCCAGTTTCGGATTTAGTCAGTGTCTGCGGCAGGACCCGAGAGCTGGCTTGTCTGGAAAGTTCTCAGGTGCCGCTGGCGCTGCGGGTGCTGCTGGGCCGGGGACCGCACTCTGAAAACCACGGGTCTGGCCAGTCCCCAGAGGAGCAGGGCCCGGGGCAGTGATTCCTGAGGACAAAAGCCTGCTGCCTGCGGAGCCAGCATACGTGGCCCTGAGCGGTCACTGAACAGCTACTGGCCCGGACGGGCTGGAGCCGTGGTTCTCCACCTTTTGGCCCTTTGGGGCGGGGGGCCTTTTGGAGGCAGGAGGGAGGAGATGCCATTTCAGGAAGTGGGTTTGTGGGCAAGGGCCAGGAGGCTGGGGCGTTAGATTCTGGAAACCACTGGGGTTGGGTCAGTGCTGGCGAAGAGGAGGCGTGGAGCCTTCCCCGGCCTCCCCCGCGGGCCTTGGCTGCAGCCTCCTCTTTCTGGGCACCACCCGCCCCCAGCCCCCGGGCACCGCAGCCTGGCCCGGGCCAGCGGGGCCCCGGAGCCCTCGCTGCCCACGACGCCTACAGTTTTAGAATCTGGAGAGCAGTTGCCTCTCCTTGCTAAGCAACTCCGGAAACAAACAGTTTGCTGCAGGGCCGTCTTTTTTGAAGCTGACTTTGCTGTTGGGGTGGAGAGATGTGTGTACAGATAAGCTTCTCGAGTGATGACATCACAAGAAGAATAAAAATGCCACTTTGGACTCTGTGTGTTTCACCTCTCAGGCATGTTCTTCAAAATAATCGCAGGCCCCTTCCCCTATTCCTGACCAGCTCCAGAGGCTGGGGCGGGAGCAGAGGTGGGGCCTTTGGACCCACAGGAGGCGGTGCTGCAGCTCTCAGGGGGGTGGGCACGCCTCCTGGCCTCTCAGAGCCTCAGTCTTCCCCTCTTAAAAATGGGCTGAGCGAGTGGCTGCCTGTTCCCAGTCGCCTACATAGAACTGATGTTAATGGGACATTTGACTGAAGTTTTGTTCCGTTTTCACTGGTGGTGTTTATTGTAAATGAATTTGACCTGGATATGCATAAGTAAATGTTTTTCTTTTGTTATAGTAAGAGGTCATCGGTTGCTCCCGGTTTTGTGTTTGTTGTTTTTTTTTGGGGGGGGGGGGCTGACATTTACACAATTTTTGAGAGCATCTCCTTAAGAAAAATAATACAAAATTACTAATTAAAATTAGGTGCTGAGCCCTGGCCGGTGCCCAGGCTATGAGGCCCAAGCTCCTTAGCGCACTGTGGGTCCTTTCCAGATGTGGTTAAAGGCCCGCCGTGGTCCCAGGCAAATGCCAGGGCCTGGAGCCCTGAGACCCTCGAGACTGTCATGGGTTTGAGTTGGCACTCTGGAGACCTAAGCTTCTCCCGTCCTGTCCTGGCCTGTGTTTTGGACTTGACACTGCGGTTGCCAAGCAACCGCCTATGCTATAGGAATTCACACTCCTTCTCCCCGGCCGACGCACATTTAATTTCAGACCGGAGTGCTTGGTGACGCGGGGTGTCACTGGCCTGCGCCCTCACAGAAATAACCCGAAGCACTGAGTCAAAAGTAGCCGGAGGAACTGATACCGCATTTGATCTTATTCCCCTAAAATAGCTTGGTCCTGTTTATGGGGCTGCTGTGAGAGGGGACGTGGGAGCCTGGGTGTGCTCACGGCCTCCGCCCTCCTGCCGGGAGCTCGCATCTCCGCGGCCATCGCCAGAGACACTGGCAGTGACTCAGTGCCCTGAACATGGTGTCACAGCCCTGGCTCCCGGGCGGGGCGACGGGGAACCTGAGGCAGCCTTGGGATTCCAGGCGGGACCCCCGGAGGCCGTCTGCCAGTTCTCGACCCAGGTCAGGGGTGGCTGAGAAGGCGCTGGAGCTCCCACGAGGCTGGGCCCAGGCCTTGGCCCCACGGGAACACACCTCAGCCTGTGCCCTAGAGCCGCTGTTCTCAGCCTCGGTCCGACTGGAATCGCCCAGGGGGCTCAATGAAATGTGGAACCGAGGTGGCAGTGCGATTCCAGGGTGCAGCCACGGTCGAGAGCCGGGCTCCTGTCCAGGGCCACCTCCTGACCAGCTGTGGGCTTTTCCCTTTTGGCAAGTATGTCTGGGCCACGGGCACCCCTGGCCTGACATCCAGGCTCTCTCCTGACTTGAGCAGAGCCCACATTCCTCAGGCCCTAGGCCCTCAGCTAGGCATCAGGTCCCAGCTGCCAGCCTACTGTGTGACCTGCCTACGGCCGGGCTCCACCGTGTGGGCACACGTGGCCCTCTGGGTGCTGGGTGGGAGAAGGTGGGGCCTTCTCTGGATGGTGAGAATGGAGGTAAGAGTTGGCTGTTGGGGTTTGGAAATATGATCAAGGCCTCGTGCGTATTAGTAAAAATGAGCGCTAAACTCCAACAAGCAAGCATAGGGTATCCATTAACGATTTTAGAATTTGTTTGTGGGTTTTTCATTTTTCTTGTGGTAAAAAACACAATTAAAACTTACACCCTTAGCTGCTTTCAGTCCACTGGTGTTAACTGTATTCACATCGTGTGTCTCCGATCTCCAGGGGTTTTCATCTTGCAGGGCTGAAACTCTATACCTGCCACACCAGCTCCCCATCCACTCCCTCCGCCCTGCAGCCACCATTCTTACTGTTTCCCAGGTTTTGACGACTCTAGATATTTCACATCAATGGAATCACACAGTGTGTGCCCTTTGGTAGCTAGCTTGTTTCACTCAGCATAATGCCCTTAGGTTTTATTCATGTTGTAGCATGTGACATGATTCCCTCTTTTTTTTTTTTAATGCTGATTCATATTCTCTTCTACATACATACCAGCTTTTCTTCCTCCATTCATCTGTCGATGGACACGGGCTGCCCCCACTTCTTGGCTATTATGAACGTGTGTGCAAATAGCTTAAGACCCTGCTATCAATTCTTCTGGATATGTAACCAGAAATGGGATTTCTGGGTCAGATGGCAGCTCTATTTATAGTGTTCTGAGTTCCCTCAAAAAATTAAATATGGGACTGCCATTTGATCCAGTGATCCTATTTCTAGGAATATATCCTAAGAAACCCAAAGCACCCATCAGAAAGAATGCGTGCACCCCTATGTTCATAGCAGCACAATTTACAATAGCGAAGATCTGGAAACAGCCCAAGTGCCCATCGGTAGGTGAGTGGATAAAAAAGCTGTGGTACATTTACACCATGGAGTACTACTACTGTGACCTGCCTAAGGTTGTAGGTGACGGGGACAGAGGTGTGGTGAGAAGGGGGTCAATGGGGAAAAAGGGAACATTTGTAGTAGTTTCAACAATAAAGATTTATTTTAAAAAATAAAAATATTAAAAATACTAAGACTAGACATACCGTATGAATCAGCTATACCTTTTCTGGGTAAATATCGCAAAAAGTTGAAAACACGTCTTCATAGCCAAGACATGGAAACAACCTAAGTGTCCTTAGACTGATGACTGGACAAAGAAGATGTGGTACTTATATGCAAGAGACTGCTACTCAGCCATAAAAAAGACGGAATACTGCTACTTGTGACAACATAGATGGATCCTGAGAGTATCATGTTAAGTGAAATAAGACAGATGGAAAATGTCAATAATCATATGATTTCACTCATGTGGGATATGAGGCAAAAAGCAACAAAACAAACAAACTCATAGATACAACAGACAGAAAGGGGATGGGGGAGGATTAAGAGGGTAAAGGGGGGTCAAATACAGGGTGGGGCAAACTTGGGGTTACAGTTGTTCGCATGGAAAAATAATATAATAATTAGTAAATAATAATACAAGGATAAACTCTGTGTTTCATGTACTCACAACTATAAACCCATACATGGCCAGGGAAGGGGACTAGACTTTGGGTGGTGAGCACAACACAGAGGTTGTATTATAGAACTGTACACTGGAAACTGAGGTAATGTTACTAACCAATGCTAACTTAATAACAATGAAAACAAAAATCTTCAATGTACGTCAATGAACACACGTCAAGTTCACTATTAGAATAAAGGAGAACCACTGGTATTGTGAAGGGCACACGCCAAAAAGAAAATGGTCAAAGTGATCAAGGTCCCAGCGGACTGGGCCTGCCCGTCTGTGGCTGAGAGCACAGAGAGGGACTGCCGGGCTCCGCTGACGGCGGGCAGGGGCTGGGGAGCCACCTCGGCCTTGTCCAGATTCTCATGCAGCCCGTGGAGCACGCGCCCCTTCACCCAGTCTCTAAGCAACCGCCTTCTGCAGCAGCGGAAGCGATCCATTAATGATACGTTAGGAAAGCCTTACTGAAAATAATTACACCCTCCCCTAGCACAGCGTGTCGAAACGCGCCTGGTGGCTCCTCAGTTCTGGGAAGGGGAACCCAGAGGCCAGCCCCACAGTGGGTTTGGGCAAGAGGCTTAGGCTGCGTGGGAAGGAGGCTGGAGGGGCCACAGCTGGAGAGCCAAGTCGGTCAGGGGCTTCCTCCTGGTGGCTCTGGGGTGGGAAGCAGGGGCCGGCTGTCTCTGCATTTCAGAAATATGCAATGTAGGGGGGTCCTGCAGGAGCCCAATCTGAGCAAGCCTGTGGGGGGGGGGGCTCTGAGCGGGGCTGCTGGCCTGCAGAAGGGACAGAAGGGGCTCAGATGGGACGAAAGCCTGAGGCCCTGCCTTGCTCCTGCCGACCACCCATCACCTCACCTCGGCTTCCCACCTCTCTCCTAGGCGCCAACAACATCACCTAAAGCTGACAGCTTAGGCCGGCTCTCTCGAGATCATCTCGTTTTATTTTTAATTTTTCTTTATTAATTTTTTGAATATCAAATAATATATATTTGCTGAAAACTAGTAAAAGGACACAAAAGTATCTAAATAAGAAATGAATGCCTACCCCATCCCAGCCGCCTCCTCCTTTCAACTTCACTCCCTGAAGCTCACTGTTCTCCGTCTCTGCTTTTATTCCCGATTATTTTTCAGCTTTGATTTGTTTGGTGCCCACACATGGCTCACCTTCCGCCTGTTCCTCCACGACCTGCTTTTTCACTCAACAGCACGATATCACGGAATTCCTCGTAGCGAGTTTCAGTACGAGGTTCCGCGGCTGATGGGTGGGCCCTCAGGTCGTCTCTGATTTTTTTTGCTAATTCACACAAAGCTGCATAAACAGCTTTCCAACAGCTTTCCTCGTGAGCTGGTGCAAGTGCTTTGGTGCAAGATCTTCTGTGGAGAGCGGCTGCAGTGTTTGGATAGGTTCAAGCCTCGGACTGATGAGAGAGCACAGTCCTCTCATGGTCACGTGCAAGTCCCAGCTTGGAGGGCAGAGCCCTCCCAGCACAATTATAGCCAACAGCTATAGCTGTAAGCTTGAACCTATGGTCCGAACACGTGGCCCCACGTGTCTGAGTGACGTGGGCTTGATAGTGTTCAGGTGCATGTAATTGAGTAGGATCGAAACCCAGGAGAATGCTGAGAACATCTTGACCACACCCTTCCTTTGCCTTGTGGAATCTGCTATACAATAAAGACACGGCTTGTAGCCCATGGCGCTGTCTCGCTCCATCAGAGAGGGCGGCGTCCCACCCAGACCCAGCTTTCTTCTCTTGTCTGTCTTTTCTCCATCCTTCACCGCCCCCTCTCGGGCTCACCGAAGCTGGCTGAGCTGGCGCGGCACATAAGGTGCCCAATGTGGGGCTGAGGGTGCCATGGCGGTGCCAGCTCGCCACAGTCTTCCCAGATGTGGATTGCTGGGCTCATATACTTAAGCTGGGGTAGCTGTTGCTAAGTGAACCCCAAAGGTGGCCCCAATTCTCTTTCGACAGACATGCATGCTCACCTTCTCTCACATCCTTCCCAGCACTGCATCTTACCCATATTTTTATGTTTTTCCAAACTGATCGAGGGAAAATAATATCTCATTGGCATCAGTTTGTATTACCTCTGCTTACTGGAAAGATTAAGCATCTTTTTGTTTTTAACTTAACTGTTTGATTTTAAAGAGAGAAAGAGGGAGAGAGAGAAACATTGACTGGTTGTTCCCTCTATTAGTGCATTCATTGGTTGCATCTTGTGTGTGCCCTGACCGGAGATCGAACCCACAACCTTGGCGTCTGCCAATACATATTTTCTCTGGGCGTGTCATTTGTCTTTGAACTTTGTTTACGAGGTCTTTCCCAGCCTCTTTCAGCTTCTAACTAGCCACAGGTTTCTTTTCTCCTTTCTGGGGGTCCCCTAAAGGCCACCCCTCAGGGTAAAAATGCTGGCCATTCAGACCTTGTTGGTATAGGAGCCCGGGCGGAGGGCTTACCCCGAGAGGGGCATTTGTCAGACTGAACCTGCGGGACCCAGGCCCCCCTGCCCCGGAGCGGTCCCTCCTGCCCCAGAAGCCGCTCTCGCCCTCGGGGCTGCACCAGCCCAGGAGGTGAAGCCCATGGGAGCCTGAGACAGGATTCGCTCTGCACCCAGACGCCATCCTGCTGGGAGAGGGGAGCGCGGCAGCCACGGCTCCCAGGCACCCAGAGGGGAGATCTGTTAATGGACTTGTATGGAAGGAGTGGGGCACGAGGCCAGCGGAGATGCCAGTCTTACCCCCTGGGCCTCTGGAAGGCGCCCCCTGAAAGGGGGCCACGGAGGCAGCCTCCCAGCCGTCAAGGCCAGGCCCACTCGGTAGAAATGACCAGGGCTTCCCTGTTGAACATTTGGCATTTTCCCCATTATAAAAGCGCTCTATGCACATACAAAGGTCACAGCTGGCACAGACGGGCACTGCGTGGAGAGTGCACCTGCTTGGAGCCCCAGGCCTGGAGTCTGAGGAGCCGACCAGTTTCCCTCCCTCCGTGGGTCCTTCCCCAGAAGTTCCTAAAAGCACCCTCTTCATCTCAATCCAAGGGTCACACTCATTTGTGGCTGGGTCCCTTTCCCTGGTCCTATTGTTGTGGGGCTTCCCTCCTCTTTTAAAAAACCTTTCTTATCACAAAACTAGGGGCCCAGTGCACAAATTCATGCACCTTGAAAGGAACTGTGGGCCTCGAGGCTGTGCTGGGCACGGAGGGGGGGGTTCTTGGCCCATCCTCCCGCCATGGCCCCTAGTCCCCTGTTGGCAGCCCTGCTTCCATCACTCCCATGCGCTGACTGTGTGGCGTGATTGGGGCAGGTGCCAGTAGCAGGTGTGAGCGGGTTGGCACTGTCAGTGGGTGCCAGCAGGTGCGAGCGTGGCTGCTGCCCCAATTGCCACTCAGGAGCAGGGGAGATGGAGAAACCCTGAGGGGCAATTGGGCCCCTGCTCACCTGCTCCAGCATCCTGCCAAGGCTGACACCTGCCATGTTCCACACGCGCCCCCTGGTGATCAGCATGCGTCATAGCGACTGGTTGTTGGGTTGTTCTGTTGTTCTGCCATTCCATCTATTTGCATATTAGCCTTTTATTATACAGGATAGGCATAGATGAAAGTGTATCTAAGACACATGCCCAGCACACAGACTATGGGAATAATTCCAGGACCCCAGAAGCCACCCCGCATGTGAGACCCTGTCTTAGCCACAGGCTCCTCTGGCCCCACCAAAGGGCACCGCTGTCCTGACTTCAGTGACCAGCCTTGCTCTCCTTTGTCCCACGAGGGTTTGGCTTTATCTGGTTGCATTTCTTTCATTCCCTGGGGTCAGCCTTGCTGGGCAAGATCAGTTGCCTGGTTTTTTCAAAGAAGGTCTATTAGGCCCCACCTCTGGGGTCCAGCCTGCACCCCCGGCCTCTCCTCCCAGGGCCCACCCTTCTCCCTTCACCCTATGGGAGAGCCGCCTGGCCTCCAGGCTAACGTGCGCAGGTGGGGATTCCTCCCCGCCCCTCCCCCGGCACAACAGCGGCAGGTTATTGAACACCTGCAGCCCCAGTGTCTTCTCTATAAAGTGAGTTATTGGGGGGACCGAGTGAGTTAGTGCCGGGAAAGCGTTTGGCCCAGTTTCTGGCATGTCAGTAGGCAGCCACAAAAGCTGGTTTTTATTCTCGAACCTTCCCGCCTTCCTGCCTTGGCTGTTGCTATTCCCAGCACTTGCTATGCTTTCTCCTTTCCTTCCTTCTCCATCACAGCCCAGCCCAGGTGCCCGCTTTTATGACCTCTCCGTCCAGTAGCCTATCCCTCCGCATCCTGCCCTCACACTGCATTCCACATCCTAAGAGGCTAATGAAAACCTCTGCTGTTTATTGGGCTGTTTCACAGGAGCTCTGTCTGCACACTCTCGGTTATTCTTGCATCAACCAGGACAAGCAGGTTACAGCTGTTTTATAGAGGAGCACACTGAGGCTCGCAGAGGTTCAGGAATGTTGCCCGAGGTCACAGAGATGGTGAGGAGCTGGGTCTCCACCAGGGCCAGCAAAGGTGGCTTTTTCCTGGGTCTCACGCAGCCCCCCAACAGGGTGAACGTCACGGAGCTGGGAGCAGGCAGGCTGTGGCCCGCTGGCCCCAGGCCGGGTTGATAAGGCACAGACAGGAAGGACCCGAGAGCGGCCGGTGCCCTTTACCCAGAGCTGGTCTGGCCTGTGCGTAGGGAGAGGGTTGGGCCGTGTGAAATGTATGCTCCGAGGCCCGAGTCTACTTTACCCTGGAGGGCCCAGAACTTTCTACCAACTTCTTAAACCCTCTGAGCACTAGCACAGCCAGACACTAGGGGTCTCATTACTCAGTTCATGGTAACTGTGGCCGTTTCAAAGGCAGCTGCCTTTATCTTCTTCTTTTTTTAAAAAGTTTCTTTATTGATTAAGGTATTAATATGTGTCCTTATCCCCCCATTACCCCCCTACCCCCCCCCCATGCCCTCACCCCCCTGTTGTCTGTGTCCATTGGTTAGGGACTGTCTAAAGAAGTGACTCAGGGCGCCAGCCTGGTTATTGGTGTCTGCCACCCTGAGGAAGTTACTTCTTAATGCTTCAGTTTCCTCATCTGTAAAACTGTGATTAAAGATAGTACTTACCACCAAGGGTGGTGATAAGGCTGAGAGGAGCTTACACACGCTCAGCACAGTGGGAGCTTATGGGGGGGGGGGGTCTTGCCCTTAAACCAATGACCGAGGATCCTGAGGACTCTGGGAGGCCCCAGTGGGTCCAGCTCTGCCACAGGAGGTCAGGCCACGGGGCCAGATCCCTGAGATCACATCATGGCAGTTGTGTGCCACTTAATGATGGGGACACGGTGGGCGATTTGGTTGTGTGAACAGCACAGGGTGCACTTACACAAACCTAGACTGTATAGCCTTCTGCACACCTAGGCTATATGGCTCTGCAGCCTACTGCTTCTTGGCTACAGCCTGCACAACATGCAACTGTACAAAACAAGAGACTGGAGCGCAAGAGAAAATGATGCCATCAAGAGACGCGTAAACACGGGGCGCAGAAGCTGCTGCTGCTATAACGTGGCATAGCGCTTCACAGAAAGCTTTCTTATGGAAGTAGAAAGAATACTCTAAAATAATAGAAAAGTATAGTCTAGTTACTAGACTCTACTAAGTGCATAAACCAGTAACATAGTCATTTGTTATCATATCAACTGTCATGTACTATACATAGTATGGGCTATCCTTATAAGATTGGCAGCACAGTAGGTCTACACCGGCACCACAACAAACACGTGAGTAATGCATTGTGCTCCGATGTTATGACAGCTATGACGTCACTAGGCAATAGGAAATGTTCAGCTTCATTACAGTCTTACAGGCTCACCATTGTGATCGTCGTTATATTGTCACGTGACACATGACTGTATTTCATCCACACCCCCCACATCTGAGGTAGGTGGTATCAACCCCCATCTTGAGAAAGGCTCAGAGAGGTTAAGTAACATGCCCAAGGTCACATACCACTGGGATTCATTCCAGGCCTTTCTGGCCCCAGAATCTGGGCTTTCTTTCTACAACTAACTTACTGCCCAAAAGTAAGTAGGCAGCCTTCTAGGGTTCGCTGTGGGTGGTCCTGAGGAAATGACCAAGGCGAGGCCCCTCCACAAATAGAAGGCCTCATCCCTGCTTCAGAGAAATAGACATTTCAGAGCCTTAAGCGGTGGGGATTGCGTTGACTCCCCAGATCAATTTGGGGAGCATTGTCATCTTCATATTAAGTCTTCCAATCCATGAACATGGGATGTCCTTCCATTTATTTCAACCTTTTAAAATTTCTTCCAACAACCTTTTGTAGTTTTTCAGAGTACAAGACCTCCATTTCTTATGTTAGATTTATTACTAAGTATTTTATTCTTTTTGATGGTATTATAAGTGGAACTTTTTTTAAATTTTATTTTGGATTGATCATTGCTAGTGTATAGAAATGAAGTTGACTTTTACATATTGATTTTGTATCCTATAATTTGGTGAATTTGTTGACTAGCTCTAATCGTTTTTTTTAATGGATTCTTTAGGATTTCCTATAGATAAGATCATGTCATCTTCAGTGAACCCTCTCCCGCCTGGGCCTCGGTTTCCTCCTCCTATGAGGGGCACCTGCCCGCCTTTCCACGAGCAATGAAGTCACAGTTGGGAAGCCAATGGGTGCCTCCAGGAAGATGTGCCATATATGCCTCCCGGCTTCATTATCTTCATTTGGGCCCAGGATCCCAGGTGTGACAGAGATGAGCACTGCGGTTTGTGTCACCCTAGAAGAATGGCGTCTCTTACATCTCCTGGAAACGGGGTGCCAGCTTAGGGAGGGCTCTCCTAGAGAGGGCTGGCCAGTTATCAGGCCTCTTCCACCCCTCCTGCCCCCCCAGCCCTTTCACTTATCCTTTCTGAAACTGGCATTTTTGTTAAACACATGTCACAGATGAGAGTGGGATCTCGAGAGGGCTCATCCATGCCCATGGTCGCAGACCTGGTAAATGACAGAGCAGGAAACTGCTCCCTCACCAACGGTGCCTGCTGGGTTCCAAGGATCCACCAGCACCTCCCTAAGCCCCATACTTCCTGGGGGCCCAGCTAAAGAGACTGGCGCGGCTGGGGTCTGGCAGGGGGGTTCTGAGTCTGGGGTCTTCTGCAGTAGGAGCTGACCCCACGACAGAGGACTCGTCTCCTCACTCCCCAGGGCATAGGGGTGGGCACAGCTCCAGCACTGTGGGAGGGGAACCCTTCCCCACCCAGGAGCTGCTCAGGGTGCAAGTTGGGGAAGGGCCACCCCAGGAGCACACAGGACCACAGTGCATCAGGCATACACCTGCAGAGGCCCAGGAGCAGCTGGGAGGTCTGCATCTAGGCGGGCAGCAAAGCCCTCCCTCCCCTATGGCAGTCTGACTGCACCCTGACCTGTGCCCAGCACCCAGCTCAGAATCCTGGGAGACTGGATCAGTCACCTCCAGAGCCCGGTGCCCACCAGCCGCGGGACCCTGACTTCTACCCACCCGCACCCCAGCATTTCGCTGCACCCCAGCTGCCAGGGGACAGCCCTTGCCATTACCCCTCTGTCGCACACACAGTTCCCCTCACCCAAAGGGACCTGGCTACTTCCTCCCAGTCCTCTCTCAGACCCCTGGCTTCTAGGTCAGGTAGGGGGACGGAAAGGTGGAGGGACGAGAGGTGGAGGGGACTTGGAGCCCAGAGGAGAGGCAGCATCCACAGGGATCCTCCCACCTGCTCCAGTGTCCAGGCCACGTGAGTGAGCTCCCATCCACCTGCATTCTGTTGCCACGCCCCAGGGAGGGGCTGGACCGCAATGGACTCGACCTGTGACCTCACTCTGCAGGCCCAGGCTGCTGCCCTGCCCTCTCCGGAGATTCTCTGACTCAGGTAGGTGGGGCGGGCCCTTTGGCAGAAAGTCTGGGTGCTAAGGTCACACCGCCCAGCCTTGTACCGCCCTGCTGTGTCCGTGGGAGGCGCGCACTCCAAGGGAGGCGCACACCGGGCCGAGGGCACTGTCTTCCCTGCTTGGCCCATGGAGCAGCTCACCTGGGGACAGAGGGGGAACTGAGGGGCCAAGGAGAGAGATGTGATGGTTATGGGGGGGTCGTGAGTCGTGAGTTTCTACCTGGCTCAGCCTGCGGTGGGGGGAGGACGAGGGTGCAGCTCAGGGGTGTGTGGGGGGGCGGGTCTGCGCCTCTGGGTGTCACTTGGGCAGCAGCGTAGCCCCAGGGTTGTGCTGGGCTTGACTCCAGGGGTGCCCTTCCCCGGACTTTGATGCCATGGCTGGTGATGCATGTGATGGCTCCACTCTCTTACACACGCATGTGTGCACACGCACAATGCACACACGCAGTGGCACACACATATACATGCACATGCACACACTGGCACATGTACACACACTGGCACACGCACACATGCACACTGGCACACACACGCACACTGGCACACACACGCACACACTGGCACACACATGTATACTGGCACACATGCAAACACTGGCACACATGCACACTGGCACACGTGCGCACACACTGGCACAAGCACACACACGCACACTGGCACACGCGCACATTGGCACACGTGCGCGCGCGCACACACACACACTGGAACACACACACACTTTGTTCACACAGCATCTTGAGAGTGATTTCATGTCAGTGTCCTCTGTATACACATCTCCTCTGCCCTGCTCAAAGATGGCAGCAGCAAAATAGAAGAAATAACAGTGTGAATGCGGTCTCCAATGTGAGTGCCGACACCTCCAGGTCAGGTCTACTGTTCCCCTGCCCTGGAGTCTCCTCAGACATCACCGAACAGGGCTGGCTCTCCCCCCAACCCCCCCGCCCAATCTTCTGGTTTAAGTGGCTGGATTTGGGGGTCGCTCGTGAGGCATAACGGAGGAATGAAACAGCTCCCTCTGCTTCCTGCCCCCACCCTTCACAGCAACACCCTCACCGAGGTCCCCAGGGCTTTGGGTGGCTGCGCTTCTCCGCCATCATTCTGGCTGCCCTGCCTCTGACCCCTCCCTTCCTCCGGCTTCAGCCTCAGTTTCCCTCAGGGGCTTCCCTTCTGGAGGCACGTTGAATGGGGGGATCTCCAGAATCTCCGCCTTAGTTTTATGCTTAATCTTGGCACACAGGACCCCGAATCCATGCTTCCATGGCACCCCCAACCTCTCCCCTCTGGCTCTGCCTCCCCTGACTCCCTGTGGCTCTGATGGGAGGCGCCTGCCCAGACCTGACAAACAGCAAGAGGCCTGCATGGCTGGTGCTGGGTCTGCGGACAGTTCCAGGGAGCAGGGCCCGGCCGCCCAGGCCGGAGCGGGAGGACATGGGCCCTGTCCTGGCTTCAAGTGGTCAGTGGGAGCGAGTGTGTGTGTGCGTGGGGGGGCATTGCCTGGGGTGCCCAACAGATGAAGGAAGAAGGTGGTTACAATGAAAGGGATGGAGGTGGGACCATAGGGGGCAAACTCATGGACTGGCGTCTGTGCGAGAGCTGGATTGTGTCCCCCAAATCCATACATTGACGTCCTAACCTCCAGCACCTCAGAACCTAACTCTTCGAAGAGTTAGGTCTTTAAAGGAGTAATTAAGGTAAAATGGGCCACTAGGGTGGTCCCTAATCCAAGAGGACTGTGTCCTCATAAGAAGAGGCGATGAGGACACAGACACACACGCAGGAGACACCCTGTGAGGACACAGGGAGAAGGTCGCCACCTGTGAGCCAAGGAGAGAGGCCTCAGGAGAAGCCAGCCCTGCTGACACCTTCATGTTGGGCTTGCAGCCACATGGACTGTGAGAAATAAGTGTCTGCGGTTTATGACACCCTGAGCTGACAAAGACATTTGGGTTCCAGGTTGAGACAGGAGAAGGGGCCCATGAGCATTGCGGGGGGCGGGG
>NW_006290631.1:1629192-1650057 GCF_000327345.1 Myotis davidii | reverse complement strand
CCCCCAGCCTAGACAGCCAGGCCCCCGGGGCCGCCCGCACCCCTCCCCCAGTTCCCGAAGGCTCAGCTCCTCCTCCACACACACTGAGCCTGGAAGTGAACCCGATGTCCTTCAGGGAACACCCCCAACCCACCGTCTCCCATGATGCTTTAGCGGCAAGAGCCACCAAAGGTGCCCAGACATGTATGTGAGCACGCAAATGCGCACACACGCACGCACACACGTGCACACATGCCAACGTGCCATCTATTAAAATTCCAGTTTTACAAACGTGTTTCAAAATTGCCCGAAGGACATGGAAAATAGCCCTGCTTTGAAGATGTGAGCACTTTGGAATGGCCACCCCTGCCCACATCTGGTTTTCTGGTCACTGGATGGGGGTTGGGGGGATTGGGGGGAGGTTGGGTCTGGACTGGTCTAAGGTATTTCCACGCCCCTGGACACCCCCTGCTCTGCCAGCACCCGTCCCGGTGGGTCTGACAATGGCCTGGGGCTGGAGGGTGCTGATGGTACCCAGTTCCAGACCTGGGAGGCCTAGGGTGGGGGTCCTGGGGTGCAGGGGCCAGTGCAGCCAGGGCTGGTGGAAATGTCCCTGCATAGCGCTCTCTTGCCAAGGGTGTTCCCCGCCCCCCCCTCCCCCCGCCTTCCCGTCCTACACACACACACACACACACACACACACACACACACACACTGGAGCTCCGCAGGTTGGCCAGCCTTGGCAGAGAGCCCCAGTCCCCGGACACCCTCCCCCAGCAGCTCCCTGCCATTCGCCTGTGCAGTTTGGGGGGGGCCTTGGGGAGGGCTGAGAATCAGCTGTGGATGCTAGGGTGCATCCACCCTCCCACTCCTGACCTTCCACGGGTGACTTGGCTTTTCCAGTGCCACCCCCTCCTCAGAGGCCAGTTCTCCCCACACTCCATCGGGCAGCAGAGGGGCAGGGAATGGATGCAGAAGCAGAGTCAGGGATGAGGGTGCTGCCCTGTCTCTGTGCCTCAGTTTCCGGTCTGTATAATGGCAACACCCTCAGGCTGCTCTGAGGAGGGACGAGGGCCAGGGCCCATCGGAGGCCGGGAGGAAGACGCCATTGGGCAGGGGAAACCTGGGTGGTAGCAAGGCTGTGGATGAGCTGTGGAAGCCCAGGAAGGGAAGAGGCAGGCGGCTGGTCCAGGGGGGCTTCCTGGAGGAGGCTGGGTTTGAACTGGGCCAGTGGGACAAGGCCTCCTCAGTGGCCAGGACACATGCTCTTCCCTGGCCACAGGCAGAGCTTCTTCCTTCCTTCCTTCCTTTCTTTCTTTCTTTCTTTCTTTCTCTCTCTCTCTCTCTCTCTCTCTCTCTCTCTCTCTCTCTCTCTCTCTCTCTCTCTCTCTCTCTCTCTCTCTCTCTCTCTCTCTCTCTCTCTCTCTCTCTCTCTCTCTCTCTCTCTCTCTCTCTCTCTCTCTCTCTCTCTCTCTCTCTCTCTCTCTCTCTCTCTCTCTCTCTCACACACACACACACACACACACACATGATAGACAGGCCCCTGCAAGCTCCGCGCCCCCCTCTTCCCCGGAGCCAGGCTCTGGGCAGAGCTTTTCGAGGCTTAGGTGCTCCGGCCCCCATCTCTCTAACACACACGGGGGTGGAGGTGGGGGGCGGGATCCCCTCTATGAGGCCATCATCCAGGTGAGTTCAGGTGCTGGAGGCAGCTGCCAGCACCAAGCCCCCCCGGCTGTTGAGCACCACTGCTGGGCACTGTCTGTCATCTCCAGCATCCTGCTCCCCGCAGGGCTCATCCCGTCACAGACTCGGGAGCTGAGGTCGGAGGGGACCGGGCGGGCCAGGCCGCTGCTCCGAAGCCGGTTCTCTCCCGTGGAGCCGGGACCACGTGGATCTTGCCCTGAAGCACTGATTCCCGTGGGAGCTGCGGAAGGGGTGTCAACTGTGCTTTTTGGAACCCAGGGCCCCACGCCCCTGCCGCGGCCAGGTGGTCCCGGGTGTACTTAGTCACGTCTGCCCGTATCCGCCGGGGCTACGGATGCCCGTGTGGCGATGCCCCTGACAGGGACCCCATGAGACAGGGACGGGCGTCCTCTAAGCAGCTGGGCTGGGCTGCTGGCAGGACACCTGGGCCTCAAAGGGGAACAGGAACTGGTGCGGAGACAGGAGGGGAAGGGGCTGGGCCGAGTGTCAGCAGAGGCCGGGACGGGAGGCAGAGCCCTACCATAGGGAGGAGGGGGATGCAAGTGAGATAGAGCCCAGGGCTCCCTTGGGACCATCAGCCCTACATCCGCTTGGCCTGGGTGGGTGCATTGCCGAGGTCAGCTGAGCTGGGAGCCTGGGGACCCCTCCTGGCTGGGGGCTCTCCCAGAGGGATTGGGAGCTCCCCCGCCGGGCGGTGGCCCCTCAGCACTGGGCTGGGCTAGGGAGACTGTGCTACGCTGAGGACAGATGTTTCTAGTTTGAGGGCTGGGGCTGCCATAAATTGTGCCCCACCAAACGCTGTTTCCTATTAAGCAGACCCGGAGGTGGAGGAACTGCCACTCGTTTGTGCAGTTTGTGGGGGGGCTGTGGGCGGGGCTGGGGAGGGCTGAGACTCATCGTGGGTGCTGGGGTGCCTCCACTCTCCCCACCTCCTGGCCTTCCACAGGCTGACCCGGCCTTGTCCTGGGAACGGTCTCTTGGCTCCAGAGACAGGTGCGTGGGCACCTGGGCGAGGTGGTGGCGCCCGGTTCCCCGGGTTAGTTTCCTGGCTGGGCGCTAGGTTGGTGGGTGGATGCTGAGTGCTGAGTGGGGCAGCGACGGGGGTGCCGCTCAATCCTGGGGAGCAATAGGGTATTTCTTCTGGTTGCACAGCATCCACACGTAATTCCCTGGCCTACCCAATCCTAGTAGCTGCCTAGTATCCAAAAGTAAATCCTCTTCTGCCTCCATTACGATTTCATGGCGGCTACAAATAACCACTGAAATGGGCCGTGGGCCTGGGGGTGCGGGGTGGAAGGTGAGGATCCACCGCTGTGGGCGAGGAGCCCGTGCTGTGCAGGGGACACAGCAGTGCTGAGGAAGGAAGGCCGCAGCCGGACCTTTGGCTGGTGAGGGAAGGAGACGGGGCCCTGGGCTCAGCTCTGGGGCGGTGTGTGAGCTCCTCGCGGGTGGACAGGCTGAGAAAGGGTGCTGGGAGAGCAGAGGGAGAGTGCGAGCTGGAACCCCCCTGCACCCACAGGACGCCTGCGGTGCCGAGCTGGGCGTTCCAGCCCATGAGTCTGACAGCCTCCGCGTAATCAGGTTTTTCAGTTCACTCACATCTTACTTTCTGGATTGATCTCTGGGTACTTCATGGATTTTTTTATGCTACTGCAAATGGTGCACCTTCACAATTTTACTTTCAAATTGTTGCAGCATACAGAAATACAAGTGGTTTTTGTATAGGACCTGGTACCAGAAACCTTGCTACTTTTACTAGTTTATTGGTAGATTCGTCTAGGTCAGCGGTTCTCAAACTGTGGGTTGCGACCCCTTTGGGGGTCGAACCACCCTTTCAAAGGGGTCGCCTAAGACCATCGGAAAACACATATATAATGACATATTGTTTTTGTGATTCATCACTATGCTTTAATGATGTTCAATTTGTAACAATGAAAATACATCCTGCATATCAGATACTTACATGACGATTCATAACAGTAGCAACATTACAGTTATGATGTAGCAACGAAAATACTTCTATGGTTGGGGGTCACCACAACATGAGGAACTGTATTAAAGGGTCGCGACATTAGGAAGGTTGAGAACCACTGGTCTAGGTGATCTAAAATCATGCCATTTGCAAATAATACAGCTTATTTTCTTTCCACCCAATCCAGTCTTTTTTTTTTTTTAAAAACACGATTGCGCTCAGCTGTTTCCCTCAACACACAGTAAAGAGGTGTGTGCCCACCACCTGGAGTCTAACATTCTAGAGTTTACCACGGTTACCATGCTTCTTTTATGACACATCTACCCATCCTTCTGTCCATCCTTTTTCTTTCTGTGATGCATTTCGACGTCAGTGCAGACATTAATGCCCTCCCCCCGAGGACTTTGGCATGCGTGCCACGATATTACCATTGACTAGAAGAGGTGAGAGCGGACATCCTTTCTTGCTCCCAATCTTAGGAGGAATGTTTTTGATATGTTAAGTATGATGCGTTTGCTGGAGGTTTTTGTAGATAATCGTTATCAGGTTAAAACAGTTTCCTTATTTCTCTAGTTTGCTGAACATTTATATCACTCAATGATTGTTGAATTTTATGAAAGAAAAATTTCTCCATCTATTGCGATCATTTACTTTTCCTTCTTTAGTCTGTTGTGAATGATTGATTTTTGAATGACAAATCCAATTTAGTCATGATGTATTTTTACATGTTGCTTTTTATGTATTGTTGGCTTCTATTTGCTAATGTTTGTTTAGACATTTTGCATCAACAATTTTAATTCCTGTGCTGTTGTTGCTAAATTTTTGCTATCTAAGGTTATGCTGGTCTCATACAGTGGGTCTGGAGGTTTTCTGTTCTCTAAGATTTGGTGTAAGATGGGCATTATCTCTGAGATGTTTGGCTGAATTCACTGGTGAAGCCATCTGGGCCTGTGGGTTTCCTTGTGGGATTTCAAATTATGGGTTCAATGCAGGCAATAGTATAGGGTGATTCCAGTGTTCAAGATCTTCTAATGTCAGTTTTAGAAAGCTATTAAAAAAATTCGTTCATTTTTTCTGATGTTTAAAAACAGCTTTACTAACACAACAAAAAAATAAAAACAGCTTTACATAATTGACATACAAAAACTGCACATGTGAAATGTACAACCTGATTAGTTTTGACATGTGTATACATTCCTGAAACCATCACTATAATCAAGATTTTTCCATCTAGGTTTAAAATTTATTAGTACGTATAATATCCTCTTAAATATTTTTAATGCCTTTCTGATCTGAAGCAATTCAACCATTTTCCCTTCTGACATCGGCTATGCCTCTGTCCCACACACGTCTCCTTCATTCCTGGACGGTATTATTACAGGTTTACCAATCTGCTTAGTCCTTTTAAAGAACCAAATTTTTACTTTCTTGATGGGTTTCATTTGCTGCTTGTTGTTGTTTTTTTTCATTTAAATTTTGAGGTGATTGCTTGGATAATTTTCAGCTTCTCTTCTAATATACAAATTTAAAGACAATAATTTTAGTTGTAACCCACAAGTGTTTTCTCTGTAAGTTTTTTATTTTTTAAATATATATTTTATTGGTTTTTTAAAGAGAGGAAGGGAGAGGGATAGAGAGTTAGAAACATCGATGAGAGAGAAACATCGATCAGCCGCCTCCTGCACACCTCCTACTGGGGATGTGCCCGCAACCCAGGTACATGCCCTTGCCTGGAATCGATCCTGGGACCTTTCGGTCCGCAGGCTGACGCTCTATCCACTGAGCCAAACCAGGCAGGCTCTCTGTAAGTTTTGATATGTAGCATTTCCATTATCAGTTCGAAATATTTAAAATTCCCTTTATGATTTTTTCTTTTAACAGATGGGCTACTTAGAAATCTGCTTACCTTCCAAATATATGGAAACCATCAAATTATCTTTTTGTAATTGATTTCCACATGTATTGCATTGTGGTCAGAGAACATATTTCATGTGAATTAATGCTTTTGAAGTGTGTTGAGACTAGCTTTATTAACTCAGCATACAAATATTGGTGTATGTGCCATCTGTGTTTGAAAACTATGCTGCTGGGAGTAGTGTTCTACATGTATACATTTGGCCAAGTTTGCTAATTGCATTAAATATTCTACAACTTAATTTTTTAAAAAAATATATTTTTATTGATTTTTAGAGAGGGAGAGGGATAGAGAGATAGAAACATCAACGATGAAAGAGAATCATTGATTGGCTGCCTCCTGCAAGCCCCCTACTGGGGATCGAGCCTGCAACCCAGGCATGTGCCCTTGGCCAAAATCGAACCTGGGACTCTTCAGTCTGCAGGCCAACACTCTATCCAGTGAGCCAAACGGGCTAGGGCATACTTGATTTTTAAAAAAATACATATTTTATTGTTTTTTTACAGAGAGGAAGGGAGAGGGAGAGTTAGAAACATCAATGAGCGAGAAACATCGATCAGCTGCCTCCTGCACACCTCCCTATTGGGGATGTGCCCACAACCAAGGTACATGCCCTTGACCAGATTGAACCTGGGACCCTTCAGTCCGCAGGCTGATGCTCTATCCACTGAGCCAAACCGGCTAGGGCACAACTTGATTTTTATAGGCTTATTTTTCTATCAATCACTGAAATAGATATGTTAAAAACTCACTATAATTGCTTATTTGCCTACATTTTCTAGTTCTATCAACTTTTATATATTTTAAGATTGTATCATTAAGTGAAAAATTTAGAATTACTTCTAATAATTGAATTGACCCTTTTAATTTTTAATGCTTCTTTTGCCTTAAAGTCTATTTATTTTTAAAATACATTTTTACTGATTTCAGAGAGTAAAGCAGAGGGAGAGAGAGATAGAAACAGTAATGATGAGAAAGAATCGTTGATCCACTGCCTCCTGCATGCCCCACTGGGGATGGGAGCCTGCAGCCCTGACCGTTCACATGTTCACACTTAACCACTGAGCCATGGGGGCTGGGTTTAAAGTTTACTTTAAAACAATGTATCTATAGCTCCCTGTGATTACTGTTTGATGGGTATATATTTCTCCACCCCTTTCTTTTAAAATTTCTAACTTCTTATGTTTTAAAAGCATTTATTGTAAATAGCATATGGTTGTTTTGAAAGCAAACCTGTCAATCTTTGTCAACATTGGAGCATTAGCCCATTTACTGTAAGAATGAATCTATAACATAGTTTATTGGGCACATATTATCTTACAATCCGATTTCTATTTGTCCCACCTGTTTTTCTTCTCTCCTTATCCTATTTTGCAGCTCTTAAGCCTGTCCACTGATTTATTTCATCCTCTCTCATTATCTAAAAGGTTACACACCCTTTTACTAATAGCTATTACAATATGCATCCTTGACTTATCAAAATCTAATATTAAATGGAATTTTTAAATTCTCTTATTGGGTGATGCAAGGGGCTTAGAACACAACTCTATTTCACCTTCCCCATATCTTTACTTTCAGCACTTCCATATATATGTAAACTCCACAAGACACAACTGTTTTATGTAGCCAGTGTTTATGTTGATCTGTGCCCTTTTCATTTTCATTGCTTGTCAATCCTTATATTCGGGATCAGTATCCTTCTGCCCATTGAACACTCTTCATTTCCTTTAGGTTATGTGTGCTGAGGAGTTCTTCCAGTTGTTAGTCTAAAAATACCCTTTTCCCCCATTAGAAATTTCTAGGTTGGCAATCACTTTAGCACTTTCAAGGTACCACTTTATTGTCTTCCATTGTTCCTGCTTTTTTTGAGTAGTCCCTCTCTCCTCCCACTGGGAGCTTAAAAAAATTTTTTCTTTCTTTGGTTTTCAACAGTTTGACTATGGTGTGTCTAGGTTTAGATCGTCTGTTTAATGCACTTATTTGTTGGGGCTTCTTGAATTTATGGCTTGATATGTTTTGTGAGATTTAGAAAAGTTCTTGGCCCAGTATTTATGTAAACATCCCATTCTTTTACTCTATTGAGATTCCAACTACATTTTGGTCAGACATTCTCACGGTATCCTTTATGTCTCCTACCCTTTACTTACCTTTTAGACCCTGATTTTTCATCTTACTCATTCTCTTCTCAGTTGTGACTAAGCTGCTCTTGAATCCATCCATTGAATTATTCTTAATCCTGCTATAGTATGTTTCAGTCCTTGAACTTCTATTTGGTCCCTTTTTATAGTTTCTCATTTTCTTGGCCACAAGAAAACTGAAAAATTTTCTTCTTTGAACACAGAAAGCGTAGCTGTTTCAAATTCTGACTATCTGCAGATACTATGGATATGTTTTCTTTTCTCTGACAGTTTTAATTCATATTATCTCATATACCTGGATATTTCTGATTGTAACATTGTAGAAATAATTTGAGGCCTTGAGTAATACTCCTGTCTCAGTCAGCTTGGGCAGCTGTTACAAGATACCACAGACAGCCTGGCTTAAACAACAGACATTTATTTCTTGCAGTTCTGAAGGCTGGATGGTGTGATTCCTGGAGAGCTCTCCTCCTGGCTTATAGATGGTAGTCTTCTTGCTGTAACTTCACATGGTGGAGAGAAAGAGAAATCTCTTCCATGTCTTTCCTTCTGAGGGCACTAATCCCATCATGAGGGCCCCACCCTCATGACCTCATCTAAACCTAATCACCTGTCCAAGGCTCTATCTCCTAATACCATCACATTGCAGGTTAGGGCTCAATATATGAGTTGGGAGGTGGGTATACAAACATTCATACCATAATAGTTTGCTTCCTCCAGAGAGAATGTACATGTGCTAGGCTCCCGGGGACACTAGTCACCTGGTTTCACCTGGATCCACATTCAGGGTCTGGCTCACAGAATCCAGGAAGGATTGTCTACTGATAGTCACAGAGGACTAAAAATCCAACCAACCCTCCAGCTAAGGACACCTTGGGAATCTGGCCAAATATTTAAATCTCTGTTTGCAGTGATCCCAAAGCCAACAGGCTGGTGAAGTGTCACCTGGTCAGTCGCATGGGCTGCTTTTCCTCTGGGGGCCTTTTCAACCCCAGAGGCAGAGCAGCTGGGACTTGGACAGCCCTGGGGAGTCAGGGAGCAGTGGTTGCCATGTACGGTCTGATCAAGGGGGAGGAGGTTCCCAATGAATTTCCCTTGTTTCGGATGGGAGATCCTAAATGGATATGCCCTAAGGAGAATACATTTTATGCTCCGAGTTCTTAAAAAACAAAATTAAATTATTTGCTGTGAACTGTGCTATAATCCATTCCTCAGCTTTTCAAATTCAGAGGAAGCCAGGCTCTTCACCAGAGAATGGAAACCCTGACCTCCTGGACTCCGGGAGGTGATGTGGGACACTGGATTTTAACCCTGAATTTGGCATCAGAAAGCTCAAGGACCAAGTCCCTATTATCCAAATGGCAGCTACTGAACTGCAGGCGTGGTACCTGGAGGAAATTAAGACCCACAGGGTTGACCTTGCAAACCCAAGCCTCTATCAACTCAGTTACGCAGGGAGCTTTAATCCCAAAGGCAAGACCCTGGCTCCCCAGAACCTAAAGGACACTGTTGCCAAAGAGTAAGAAATTCAGGGCCCCAAAGCACCCGCCTCCCCAGCGTCTCTCACGGGCGTACCCTAACACGCTCACGGAAGTGGCTGGATGTTGACTGATGCTTGTCCTATGCTCTGCCCTCTCCGTCTTGCGCTTGGCCAGCTCCTGCAATTTCCTTCCAAAGGAGAGGACGGTGTGCGGTGCACTTTCTATGCTTCACCTTTAGGGACCTTCTTTTCCTTCCTTCCTCTGCCTTCGCCCTTGAGCGGCTCCGTGCCCCGCTCTGCTGCCCCGCCGAACGTGGCTGCCCTGGGATGCCCACGTGACAAGGCTGCTGTTCACAGATCCCAGCACCGGCCTCAGTGGGCGACAGTGGGAACCAGTTCTGCTTCTGAAGCTTTTTTGTACAGTCCTTGAGCTCTTGGAAGATAAGGTGCTAGCGGAAGGGGCACGTTCTCTTAAAGATAAATATTGTGGCAGAACCTTTGTTGGTAAGCTGACACACTGCAGTAACAGCTTCGTATCGTGGATGGAATCAGATGTTAATGTCCCTCCTAACACACGACGACCCTGTATGGCCTCACTCTGCCCGTTTTCACTTTGTGGAAAACAAAAACATTCCCAAACAAATTAATGCACGCATAATCCAATGATGCCACTTAAATTTATTGTCATGGAATGAATCTTTCACAACAGCAAGCAGCTCCTGGCGGGTCTGTGCAGCGGCACGGGGACGGGCCCTCACGCTGCCTCTGCGGCCGCAGCCCCGCTGGGCTTCAGGCCGTGGGCGCTTCCGCTGCGGTGATGAGAGGGGCGGGGGCACGGACAGTGCGATCTCACGCTGCCTCTGCGGCCGCAGCCCCGCTGGGCTTCAGGCCGTGGGCGCTTCCGCTGCGGTGATGAGAGGGGCGGGGGGAGCAGGGGAGACGGGGGCTCCTCTAGTCACAAGAGCTGACGGCCCTGCAGCCCACAGGCTGTCCCTCGGCACTGCCCAGCCCTCAGCCCCGAGGACACGTCTCAGGTCCCACCAGAGACTCAGCGGCCCCACGTGACCCTCTGAAGATTTGTGTTTTGGTTTCATGGAAGCAAATCACATGCTTCAGAAACGAATTAAAGCTATCCGTCCTTCCCCACGCGGGAGCTTTGGTTTCAGCGCTGCTCTAGGCGAGGATAAAACCGCCCAGCCGGCCCCAAAGGCCTGGAAGACGGAGCAGCCCAGGCCTTTCCCGGGGGACACACCGACGTGCATGACGTGTCCTTTTCCGAGACTGTGCTGGGCTGGGCCCCCGCCGGGGACATGGGGACAGAGCTGGTTCCTGAGAGGGCCGGAGGCGGGCTGCAGCGGGTGCTCAGGCTCCCGTGGAATGATGTGCTTTTGTCTCCGTGCATGAAACTGCTTCTCCTCCGGACTGTGCGGGGCGACAGGATGTGGGGCGGGCTCGCCGGGACGCCCACGCCTCCGGCCTGCTGGGCTGAGGGCCGCTGCCGGCTCCCTCGGCTCCCTCGGAGCAGCGCCTTCCTCCAGCTCAGGGACCCAGCGCGGTCACCTAGGCCCCAACGAGTTTAAACCACGTCAGAAATGAAGAGAAAAACGTGTTTTTCATCTCCTGTGGGTACTGTATTAATCAAATTGGTCTCCTTTTTCTCCCATGAGTCTGGCTGAAGAAAAAAGATTGCTTTTGAGACGAAGCTTTCTTTTCCTAACGATTAATACAGAGTGGATTAACTTAATTTATACTAGACTCCAATTTAATTCAGCCACAGCACAGGGGCCAAGCCCACAGAAAAGCCGAGCTGGCGTCAGGAGGCGGAGCCGTTTCCTTTTCGGAGGGAAAGATGCAGGGGATCTAAAGGCTTAGCCAACTGCCCGGGCACCGTGATTATTAAACCACCACGCAGACGACTTCATTTCCTCATTAATTCCTGTCTCGTCATCTTTTCAGATTGGTATTTCTCAGCGTTGAAGGAAACACACATATACATACACACGCGACTAAAACAAAAACCTTGAACATGCAAAAAGTAGAATGTCCTGGGGAAGTATCACGTGCCTAAGGCGGCGGGCTCCTGGGAAAGCTCTTGGTTCTGGTTTAGAAATAAATAAAATTGCATGTGGGACAGCAGGTTGGATGTTTATTATTGTTGTGCCACCCCCCGCCCCCTTTGTACTATAATCGAAGCCGAGTGATCTACTGCCAACTGGCACCGCTGCTCCACATCCGAGTGTGCAAGGGAAACACGCCTGTTTCCTGATCCTAACAGGAGACACACCAGGCCATCTCCTTGGTCTGTTCGCCAGAAAAAACACACGAGAAGGTGCTCGGTGGCGGGAGGGCGGGGCTGCCCTCAGTCGGAGTCCATGGTGAACAGCTGGATGTCCTGCGGGCTCCAGTACAGGCCGGCGGCCGAGCTGTACACCAGGGACCAGACGTAGGGGATGAAGAACTCCTCGGGCTGCTCCTCTTCCACATACTTGAATTTCAATTCCGGAAACTTCTGCAACGAAACAAGACGAGTTTATCATCGCGCCGTTCCATGCTGTGTGCAGGAGCCCCTCCCCGAGGCGCCCGGTGAGAGCTCCGGGGCTCTCCCAGCTCCGCTCCCTGCGGAAGGGCACGCGCCCCCCTCGGCACCCCGAGAGGAGCAGGGGCCCGAGAGGGAGGGCACCTCAGACTGCACGGGCTTGGTTCCAGGGCCGTCACCCTGGAGAGGAGCACCTTCCCGCACAACCCCCCAGCTTGGGCGGCAGACAGGCACCCACTGGGTGGAGCGCTGGCATCCGGGTGGCAGCTGCTCTGCACAGCGCAGCTCGCCACCTCCTGCGAGGGCCGGTTGGTCCGCGGAGGGAAGCACTAGCTCCAGCACTTCTGACCGGCGGGGCCTCCATTAGGCTGCCCAGGCACCCATTTCCTCGCCAGCCTCTCAGGGGGCCCGGGCATCCCCTGCCCCGGCCGGCACCGTAACTGCCGAGCAGCTGGTGGTTTCTCAGGCCCGGGCCCTTGGCCTCTTGAGCGAGCCTCCTCACACTCCGCGCTGCTTCTGGCCTGTCAGGTGCCAGGTGTGAGGGGACAGGGCTCTTGGAGGTGGCAGTCAGTCTTTGTCATGAAATCAGGTGTCTTACAGGTAGCAACACAGGGATACTCTTTTCTGTGAAAAACTTGCATTTGCAGCAAGAGGGCGCAGCCAGCAGCTGCCACCAGCCGCGGCCGTCTGCAATGTTCCCATGCGGCCACCCCACTAATGGAGGGGCAGCGGGGGCTGCTCTGGGCACCTGGCCTGGGCTGTCGTCGGGAGCAAAGCCGAGGTCTGAGCGGGAAAGTCAGTCTGAAAGTGTCACCACAGCCACCCTAGCACTTGGTCCTTGAACTCCATTCTCCCAGCCCCCCGGGGCTCTGGGGGCTAGTTCTGTGCCCTGTCACTGCAAGACAGAACCCGCCACACTGGTCCTTAAAAAATGACCAAACGCAGAATGAGGTCAGTTATCAAGAATGGATGGGGCTGTGTCTGAAGAAGAAATGTATCCTCTAATAACAAGGAAGTCTTACTTCTTGGAATGGCCTCAAACTTTAGAAAACCCCTCCCAGTGACGTGGAGAGAAGGGGTGGGGGGAAGGGCAGGGCTGGTGGTTTGGGGGGCCAGCCCCCACACTGCCTACAGCGGGAGTCTAACGCCTGCTTCCATGTGGTCAGTAGCCAGGAAATGCACTCCCGTTAGAAATCAGAATGACTGACAGATGCGCAGCCCTGTGGCATCGTTGGGGTTCCTCTGTGGAGGCCTTCGGGCAGGACGCAAGGTCACTTACACTCTGCATCTCCACGGAGGTGGGTGGGAAAGAGAACTGCTTTAGTGAGAATTCCTTCTCACTGAATTAAAGAGTTAGGCAAGAGCCCCCATTGGGGTGGGGCTTTGGGGAAATTCTGGTGACTGCTCAGTTAGAGAGGCACGAGTCCCAGAGTTGTACTCCTGAAACCTGTATGGTTCTGCGATCCAATGTCACCCCAATTGCTTAAAACCAAGACACACGGGAGATGTAGAGCTGCTGTGGCCTGAGAGCTAGTGCAGGCCCGTCCCCCTCAGGCTGGGCGCCTGTGACTGCCTCCTGAGGGTGCACCACTGAACACAGGGACCAAGGGCAAGGCCGGGAGGGCTCCATTACTCCCAAAACCTGCACGCTGCAGGTGGCCACGCACCCCCACGCTCCACTCTCCACAAGGGAGCAGTGAGCGGCAAAGCATTCTTTCTCGTAACTTTTCATCAGCACTTACAAGATCCAGAAAGGGGGATAAAGCATAAAGAGCAAGAAAAACAGAAGCATGTCCCTAGCACAGTGGTCGGCAAACTCAGTCAACAGAGCCAAATATCAACAGTACAACGACTGAAATTTCTTTTGAGAGCCAAATTTTTTAAACTTAAACTATATAGGTAGGTACATTGTTATGAACTTAATTAGGGTTCTCCTAAGCTGGCCTTTGCTAAAAATGTCCTCAATCTGATGGAGGTACACTGCACAATGAGACTGCTGACTGGCTCACTCAACTCGTGCATGAATCGCACGCGCCTCCCGCACTGCGTATCCCGTCGCCCGGCGGACAGACACCCCCCACTTCTTCTACCGCCACTTCTTCAAAATAGACTCGCCCAGGCTGAAAACTGACTTCTGCGCACGGGCCACGAAGTTTCAATCGCACTGTACCTGCACGCCCGCACGTGGTATTTTGTGGAAGAGCCACACTCAAGGGGCCAAAGAGCCGCATGTGGCTCCTCAGCTGCGGTTTGCCGACCACGGCCCTAGGACTCACTACAAGCTAACACTGGAAAGCGCAAAGTAAGAGCTTCCATTTCCTGCAGCGAGCCGTTTTTAAGAGTGCACTGGGAACGTTATAAAAGGGAGAATAAGAGGCATAAGTCATACGAGAGCTTTGAAAACACCATCTGGTCAACCCGAGTGTGAACGCAGCCTCTGAGGGCGCGCTGTGCCCGAGCTGCATATAGCCCACCCCTCCCCCACGCCTGCCACAGCTAGAGAGAGGACAGCACGGTTGGAGATTTAAACAGACCTCTAAACAAACAGGGCTCCTCTGGTCTGTCGCAGAAGCCTGGGAGCTAAGGAAAAGGAGGACAAAAGGCTTTGTTTAGCCCCGATGACACTGGGACACATTTTGTCAGGATTCAGTCCAAGAAGTGTCCTGGTCTGAATGTCAGATCAACAGCCTGGGAGGAGTCGCTCTTTCCTCTGCTCCTTTCCAGCGGCGGAGGACAATGATGCCATCCTGTGAGGGCCGAGGGAAGTCCCACTTCCTCACTCGAGGGAGCGTCTTCACTCCCGACTCCGCCAACGAAGTCCCTGCTTCCCCGGGCCCAGGCCGCGAGGCGCTCCCAGGCCTGCCCAGCGCTGACCACCCATCTTCTCTCCAATTCTCAGGCCCCTGTGGGCCCCAGGTGGTGACAACTGGGGGGGGGGGGCGTCCTGAGGACCACCGGGGCCTGGGAAATCGGAAGGTGGGGCTGGGGGTGGGCTTTGTTTGGTGGCTGCGGCAAGAATTCACCTGGAGTGTGCCAGCAGCGGGCTTCAGCCCCCCTCTCCAAGACAGTTGTCCTGTGACTCAGTTAAGGAGCGAAAACCCGTCTCTCAGGCTTGGAGCTTGGTCTCAGTCCAGAGCTACTGACAACAATCCTGTTGTTTTGATATTTGGAGCCAGAGGTAATGCTAGACTCTCAAGTTTGGCCGGAATGTTTTTATCAGCTCCAGTCAATCAACCCACCACAGGGGGACATCCGGACGCCCAGCCCAGAGACAAAGCAAAGGTCTGATTTGGTGGTTGAGACTCGGGGATAACAAGCAGACCAAACACTTTAAAGACGGCCTCTGCTGTCAGTCATGTGATCTGGTGGAAACCCACAGGATGTTCAGTGAACACATGTAGGGCTCAACTGCAATAATTTTATTACCACAAGAAGTTCAATGGCATTTTCCCCCTTCCACCCAAAGATGACACAGACAGCACCCGGAATTCTAGCAAGCCCCTGGCCCAGCTCCAGAAAGCTTAGTGCCATTTAAAATCAAACAGCTACATAGTGTGTTACAAAGAACCTTCTGAAAGACCACAATAAGCCTCTGAGTAGATGAGTGATGGGCGATGGTCCGTGCGGGCCACTCGCGACCACCGGCAGGTGTGGGGGTCAGGCTGCAGGAGGGAATTCCCGTGAGCAGTGCACACAGGCTTGGGGTGGGGTTCTGTGCACGTCGGAAGTGAACTGGTTTAAAGATCCCTCCATGAGACAGGGGAAACAGTTACATCCATTTTTTAAAAACCCAGGGCTGATTTGGGGATGATTATCAGCTCCACCCCATTCCTTCCCTCAAATACTCCTGCTGCGTAGCACCCAGTCCTCCAGTGGTGGGTCCTGGCCTTGGTGAGCACCAGCGACACACGAGGCTACGCTGAGCAGGGGAGGAGGAAGGGGAGGAGCCGCGCTGCTCTGGCACCTGGCGGGAGGAGGAGGGACAGGGACAGTGGGCGCATGGCCTCTCCCATGGGGACCTGGCTATCACTGGGGGGTGGGGGTGGGGGGCGGTGACCTGGGCCTGGACAGCAAACTCCAGGGGAAATACTGAACTGACAAATCCGGAAACATCCACATACTAACTCGGCTAACTTATGGCTCAGCAAGTCTGACCGAAGGCTCTTCTGTGTGTAAGGGAGCAAGTTACAGATGTATACATATTATTACTTAACTCACAAAAAGATACCCAACAGTATGTAACAGTAACGCTAAATGTGGCATAATTCTATATTATTGAATTACTTTCAAAATTAATGAAAAACTAAATTCAAACTATAGGCAGTTATGAAGGGCTACCTAATAAAAGTTACAGATGAAGAACTCCGAAGCTAAAATGGAGAAGCCCATGATGAGGGCCGCTCAGAAGACAGTCACTGCACGTGTGAGAGCCCCACGGCCGGCCAGGCGCAGGGTCGGGGGGGGGGGGGGGGGGGGGGGGGAGGGGAGTTGCTGGGAGTAAGTTTTCACCCAAGAAGAGAGTTACAAGGTAAGCAGACCCCTATCCTGAAAGCTCAGGCCAGGGGACCAAGCACATCTCACTCAGGACACTGTCTTGCCACCTCTGAGTGTCTACAAGTGACACCAGCCACTTCTGTGACTGGTGGCAGAAAGGCCTTAGAAAAACAGGTGGACACAATTTAAGGCTGAACTCACATTTGGGATGAGCTCTCCAAACACTTATGGTCACATCTCAGCCGGAGTCTGAAGCCCACTAGAGTCTGAAGCCGGAGCCAAAGTCCCGGCGAGGCCCTTCTCCCCTGTTCCAGGTCAGGGGGTCCTGGAAAGGAGCTTGAAGTTCCCCTCTTTTCTGGGGGCTGGTGGGCTGCACGGAGGAGGAGGCAGTAGGGACAGGCTCTCCTGCTGCAGGGGAAGTTGGAGAAACACCCCGACAGATGGGTTCTGACCTGCAGGAACGGGGCTGGGGGCAGGGAGAGCTGGCATTGCACGTGGAGTCTCCTGAGCAACAGTGAGTTCAAGGTACAGGTCTGGGTCTGGCAAGTCTGGGGGGAGGGGGGTGGGACACGAGAAGTACAGGGATGGAGGCAGTCAGGTGGGCCTCGAGGGCCAGGACAAGTGTGCCCCTTTGGCGAGCCTAGCGGTGAGAGACTAGGCTGGGCACAGATATTAGAATTGAAAGTCATTAGTATCGAGGTGGCAGCTGAAGGTGCCAAATGGGTAAACTCCTCAAGACTGAACCGCACTACTGAGTCAAAGCATCTGTTTCAAAGACCAGTCCGCTCCGCGCAGGAGGCTGGGGGTTTGCTTCAAGGTGGAAGGTGAGGGGCGAAGCAGAGGATTCACTGGCAGAACTTGTGCTGAGGCAGGCCCAGCAGGAGCCACAATGATGGGAACTGCTTGCTTTTCTGCATGGGGCTCATCACTCTGCACAGGACCCAGATACCCAAGAGGGCGGGATCCCAGCCCTGGCCGGGGGCACAGCTGACTGGAGCCTTGTCCCGTCTACCAAAAGGTGTGGGTTCGAGCCCTGGTTGAGGTGTGTAGAGGAGGCAACTGATTGATGTTTCTCTCTCATATCTGTTTCTCTCTCTCTCTCTCTCTCTCTCTCTCTCTCTCTCTCTTCCTTTCTCTAAGCATGTCCTGGGGCGAGGATTAAAAAAACCTGCTTCACTTTCAAAGGAAGCCGCCTGAGGAAGAGGGAGCGCTGTGCTCACTGCAAGTCACTCACATTGTGAGACGTCTGCCGTGGCTTCTCCGTACAAAATACCTTCTGGTGAAGAGATGTGTTAGGATAAAACTTCTGATTAAATCCCTCTTGCAAGGTGACCTGTTCACCCATGCATCCTTCCTTCCTTTGTATTACTATTTACATTTTAATTATAATCACTGATGCTTTAACAAATACGGTGTTTTAACACAATGGTGGTTACAAAACAATGGCCTTCTTCGCCATCTGGCTGATGGGCCCACATACATCATGTGCGGTGACTATACACCAAGGCCTCGACCTGACGGCTGAGTCGGGCTGTTTTCCTGGCTGTCCGGGGGCTCAGAGCCGGAGCAGTGCGGTGTGGGGCACGGGGGCTGCCACCCCGTCCTGCGTGTGGGGGCGACCTGCTGGAAGTCCAAGCTGACGGCTCACCCCGTAACAACAAAGGCCCAACATTCCAACATCTGATTAGAGAAAAGTGCAAACATATACAAAAAACAGCCCATCAACCAGCTACAAGTCATCAGCTCTTGTCCATTCTTGTTCCATCCACGGCACACTCTCCCCTAGGAATTATCTTGGTGCCAATCTGGAACACTGTATCATTTCCATCCCTAAATACTAACCTATAATATTATCAAACAGTTAAGAGCTTTCTGCTCTACTTCTAAGGGAACCCAGCACGAGAATGAATTTCAGTTATAGGGTGACCCTTTGTATCATAAAAAACATGAAATGTGTCCTTGCCCTTTAAGCAACTTAACAATTACTTGGAGAGTTAAGATGAACGCAGATGGAGAAAGAGCCACTAAGAAGGGATTCTTCCACGTACCCTATCGTTAGCACACTAATGCACTAATTGCGGGCTCTGAGCAGGTGGATCCTAGGATGTACACACACGGGTCCACGCATCACCTGCTTCCTCCGCTTACACACGCCATCAGCCCCTGCCCGGTGCACCCCTCGAGTGCTCTGCACACCCAGGCGCGTCCCACCTCCGTGCCTTTTCTGAGACTGCCGTTCAAAGCTGAGATGTCCTCCCCACGCATGTCATCTGCTCCAGAGGGGGTCACAGGCTCCCTCCCCTCCCCCACAAAGCCCCCCTGGTCCTCTGCAGTGCCTGGGCACCTGCCCACCGCAGCCATGTGTCTGTACAATCCTCCCACGGTGCCTGGACTGGATGTGGGTTTGTACACGGTTGTCACTCGCTCCTGGATACAGGTGCGCAGAAGGATGGCTCTATGGGTGTGTCACCTACAGCTCCAGGGAAGGCGTGGCTGAGTGAGGAAGGTCCCGCCTGCCAGAGGCTATGGTGGCTTAGGAGAGAGACAGACCTGGGGATGAGAGTAGTCAGGACAGGTGGCGAGGTGGAGGGTCTGGCGGTCTTGAACGAGAGGAGAGAGGTGCGAAAGCATTCCAGGCAGAGGGAATCATTCAGACGCCTGGCCAAGCAAGGAAACGCTCCATGCCCTGCCCTCTCTGGGAGCTCTTGGGCAGTGAGGGGCGTGTGCACAATGCTGCAATCTCATCAGGCTACTCTGTGGCTTGAAAAAACTCCTGATGGCTTCCGAGTGAAAACCACTGCCAGCGAAGACAGCAGAAAGAATGGAGGCTGCACCAAGATGTTTATAACCGAAGCACGGAGATAAGACATCTATAAAATATTAAGGCAGACGTGACAAGTATCATGTAAACTATACCAATAAGTGTAATTTATGGGAGACCAGGGAAGGGAGAGATTACTTTAAATGGCGGCATCAAGTAAGGCTTCAAGGAGGAGGCGGATTTGGGTGATCTGTAACAATGGGGAGGTTCAGGCATGTGAAGGTGGGAGGAAGGGCATTTGGGGCAGAAGAAGTAACTGAAGATAGGCATGAAGGCAGAGAAGCCCCAGGTGCCCAAGGCTAGCCGGTGCTCAGGCTGTTTGGGAAACAGGGAATAAGATGGGAAGTGCTGTGAGACCAAGTGTGAAAGGCAGGTTCAGGAGATCACGGACCAGACACGACTTCAGTCTGTGCCAAGGAAAGCCACGCAGTGCACGTGAGCGGACCTGGACGTGGTTTTGCAAGATTACCTGGGAAGCAATGTGATCCATTGGGATTGGGAGCGGGGAGCAGACTCTTAAGAGAGGAGGAACTGGGGCTAGTGCAGGGGTCCAGGTGACCGGGAATGAGGCCTGACCAGAGATGCCAGCGGGGGCAGAGGAGAGGATGAGTAAGGAGACATGGCAATGTGCCAGCTCTTCCCAGCTGCCTCTCCCCAGAAAGGGAAATCAGGGCTCGAAAGCAACGGACCCAGAAATAAATCCAAGAGTCTCCTCTGTTGATGGTCATATGTTTTGAGTCCTATAACCTTTGTTACTTTTGTTTTTCATTAGAAACAATGGAGCCGACAAATAAAGTTCTGTTCCCATCCTCAGTCTGGCTCCATCCTAATGAGCCATTATCTTGTGATACGGTTCCTTGGCCCCGCTCGCCTCTGGGAAGGGTCCCCGTAGCTGACTTCACAAGCCTTATGCTCAGTTCAGCAGCAGCTGCTGACACGAGCCCAGTCCCGATAGCCTCCCGGCCGGATTAAGCAGCTGCCGGGAAGAATTATCAAAATTCTGGTTCCCCTGACTCCGTCGTCAGAAGTTAGGAAAGGGGAAACAGCCTGCGAGCAAGTCCCAGTGCCTGTTTCTGAAAGAAGTTTTCCTTGGCCTTGCCCCTTTCATGCTCTGGTCATTAGCCTGTCAGTATTCAGAGAGCAGGAAGAATGGCCGAGGAACAAGGACAGACAGGTCGTCACGACTGGCTTCTGGCTGGCGTCTATGGAGTGCACCTTATCTCGCTCAAGTTCAAGCCCTGTGATGAATGCCTGCTCCGCCCCAGCCTTGCCTCTGGACCTCCAAGGACTGCAAACGCACAGTGACTGATGGACGGCGTGTGAAGCCAGGAAACTGCCGCCTGTATGTTTGGGGAAAACAGCAAGCCCTTAAGATTCCAGAGATGAAAGTGTAAATGGACCGAACACAAGGTAGCTCACAGGACTGCGCTGTTTCCATATATGGAACGCACGGTGGTCACACTCTTTGCCACGCGTCCTCCCCCTCCCCTATCCCACTCTTGAATGAGAGGGAAACAGGAATGCTTGGCAAGAGTGCTGATTCCAATAAAGGGGAAGGGTATATTCTCTACACATAGTTTAGAAAAACTGGACCCCCCTTCAGAAATGTGCATGCAAATTTCATTTCCAGATTCTTCCTAATAGATTTCTTTAAAAAAAAATTTCTAAATTGATTTTTAGAGAGAGAGGGAGAGAGAGAAATATCAACATCAACTGGCTGCCTCCTACATGCCCCCTGCTGGGGATCGAGCCCGCAACCCAGAATGTGCCCTGACTGGAACTTGAACCAGCGACCTCCTGTGCATAAGTCGACACTCAAACCACTG
>NW_006290631.1:1621667-1628979 GCF_000327345.1 Myotis davidii | reverse complement strand
ATTCCTGCCTGTCTCCCCTTCCCCAGGGTGGCGAACCTGCGACGTAACTAGAGTCCTGCTCACTGGGACATTCACTGAAGCACACTGTGTCTAGGACAAGAGAACAAGCACATGTTCAGCAATTCACGAAAAAACAGCCTGCTTCCTAGGAAGCCTCCCACTAGATGACTGTGCTCGCAGGACCTCCCACACCCACCAGGCCTGCGCCACACGCACATGAGAGGGATGACTGTGGGCCTCCCACACCCACCAGGCCTGCGCCACACGCACATGAGAGGGATGACTGTGGGCCTCCCACACCCACCAGGCCTGCGCCACACACACATGAGAAGGATGATGGAACACAGCAAGATTCTGAATTATCCACAAAAGGTAAGCAACATGTTTCTCATGTATGTCTAAAGTTCCCTCTTGCTACAGAAAGCTTAGGAAAGAAGTTGTATTAAAGTTGTAAACTGCAAGTAAATGAATCTATAGACAGCTAAAGGGAGATGGAGATGAAAGGCACTGTATCCCAGAGCTCAGCTGGGCGCGGTTCAGAGGATCCAGGACTACGCCATGGTGGTAATGCCGAGGGGGTGGGTTCCAACAGCTGGACTGGCATCGGGCTGGGAAAGGTCTGCTGAGGAGATGATCAATTTCTAAGTCCTGGGTGAAAGGGGTGAGTTTTGGCAGGGAGGAGGCACTTCAGGCACTGGGGAAAAATATGAAGAGCCATGTGCGCAAAAACAATACTAATTCCATCTTTAGAAGGGAGATAGTAAACTTGGTCCCTCCCCACAAAACTAGTTTTGTTACTTAGTATAAACTGACAGTTTATAGTTTATAAGCTTATAGATAGAGCCTTATCATAAACCATATATATCAGAACAACTGCAATGCCCAGAAAAAAATAGCATTTTTAGGCAGATTCCAGCTTGGAAATAGAAATTCTCTGATTTCAACATAGAATGTTTCATGAACCCACTTACTGGTAAATAAAAATTACCTTCTGAGATTTTGATTATTTAAATGACTCTTTTTATCCTATTCTCCCCAAACTCATTTATCACTTATAAAGAAAATGCCTTTGAAAAATAAACATGCCAACATTTATATCAAATACATAATTCTGAAAATAGATTTCATAAAGAAATTGTTAACAGTAAGAAATTTCACATTCATTTTCTGGGGGCTACTTTGACTTTTCAGCTATGACCTATTTGATTAAATCTGATTTGAATTAAAAACAATACAAAACTCTATCAGGCTGATGATGCAAGGGAATTTTTAGCTTTGCGCTTATATGTAGAGAAGCTAACGTGTATCTGACTCCAGCAAGGGTGTATCAAGTTCTATTAATAAATCTTCTGGAACACCGTGTTCCAAATATACATTTTTCTTGTTTAGCTTTCTAAATCTGCAATCGAAATAAGTCTAGTTCTAGTTTTTCCCATGTTCAAAATTCTAGTCTCTCTCTACTTTCAAATGCGGTTTGCAATTCAACCTCTTGGTTGCTTATTATACACCGAGTGCTAATCTGTAGTCATAATGAAATGACGACTCTTAGTAACACATATGCCCAGTCTCTCGGGGTTTCTAAGCCATCAAGAAATTATTTCCTCAAAAATTTTACTCACATGTTCAATTTAAATTACCTACATTCTTATTTCTGAAAGTGCTGAACTGTTTAAGGTATGCTTACATTTACTTTTTAGCTAATTCACTGCTAGGTCAGAGAGAATAACTAAAAAATACCAACTGTCTGAAAATGCTCCCAGACAAATCGCAAGCTTTAGCTCTGGGCTCTTCGAAAAGCACATCACTGAGATACCCAGAGAAGGCTTGGCCTTTATTTAAGAGAAAACAGGGATATAATTTATTTTCCCATTCCTATGCGCTTTAAAATCATTAACTACATTCTCTCCTAAGTCCATACATTCCTCGTCTAACACTGCCTAGGCCATCCTTTTCTTTCTCTCACTTTTTAAAAATTGTGGTAAAAAACACACACATATAAAACTTACCATCCTAATCAATTTTAAGTGTTGGATTCAATAGTGTTAAGTATGTTCACGTTGTAACACAGATCTCAGGAACTTTTTCATCTTGCAAAACTGAAACTCTGTACCCATTAAACAACTCCTCATCCTCCCCACCCCAACCCAGGCAACTACCATTCTGTTCGATGAATCTGAATACGTAGGTACCTCATGTAAGTGGAATCATACAATATTCGTTCTTTTGTGACTGGCTTATTTCACTTAGCGTAATGACCTCAAGGTTCATCCCTGTGGTAGCACGGGACAGAATTCCCTTCCTTTGTAAGGCTGAATAATTATCCCACTGTATGTACGCACCACATTTTCTGTACCCATTTGCCAACCTTTTGGCTGTTGTGAATGATGCTGCTACAAAAAGGTGTGCAAATATCTTTTTGAGACCTCCACCAACAGTGTACAAGGGCTCCTAACTGCTCCCCTGCCAGCCTGATTGCCCCCAACTGCCCTCCCCTATCAGCCCGGTCACCCCCAACTGCTCTCCCTGGCTGGCCTGGTCGCCCCCAACTGCCCTCCCCTGCAGGCCTGGTCGCCCCAACTGCCCTCCCCTGCAGGCCCGGTCCCCCCTGACTGCCCTCCCCTGTCAGCCTGGTCCCCCTCAACTGCCCTCCCTTGCAGGCCTGGTTGCCCCTACCTGCCCTCCCGTGCTGGTCTGATCGTCCACAATTGCCCTCCCCTGCCAGCCATCTTGTGACCACATGGGGGTGGCCACTTTGACCACATGGAGGCAGCCAGCTTGTGTGAGGGTGCGACAGTCAATTTGCATATTACCTCTTTATTATATAGGATGGAAACATGGAGAAAAATCTTACATATTAATAAAAATATTTTTTGTTCACTGAAATCTTCTTTTTAACATTCTATCACACACTTTATTCATTTTTTTAAAAAAATAGAGGAGTCTTCATGGGATCCCTCATCTTTTTAGCTTTTTCTAGTGTGAAAATAACACATATACAGAAAAGTTTCCATACACGAATATACAACAATTCAATTAGTCTAAGGCAAGTATTCCTATTATCACCCCTTGGTCTGCTGGAGAACACTCCCAGGGCCCTGGTCACCACTGGCAGCTTTATGGTAACCACTTCCTGGCTTTTTCTTATACTTCTACCACCTGCATCTGCATTCCTTAATACTGTAGCTGAGTTCTGTCTTTCCTTGAACTTCATATTAGTGGGATTACACAGTATATACCCTTTGTATCTGGATGTCTTCACTTAGCATCCTGTGAGTGAGGTTCACACATGTTGGGTTTGCTGTGGTTCATTCATTTGCCCTACTGTCCAGTACTCTATTGTCTGAATAGACAACAATTTATTAATTAACTCTACTGCTGATGAACACTATGAACATTCTCATATGTGTCTCCTGGCGTGCAAGAGCGTGCCCTCATGTTAGGTACACCCAGGAGAACAGAGTGTGTATTTGTTCCACTTTAGTAGATATGCCTAACTTTTCTCTTTGTACAATTTAGTTTTTCTCTAAAGGTCTTCAGTAACCACATCATTCTTTGTCTACTGCTTTTCTTATTCCTGCTCTGGACTCTCTATCAAATCCTCCCTGGGAACTGTTACATCCGACTTCATGACCATCGCGCCTGCATCTTGGCCAGCGTGGCTTCTTGTACTTTGGTCAGACCCATGCCTTCTCATCATGTCACAATGAAAGAACACGCTGTGCGTGCCTGTGGTACACAGGGTCCCAGGATGAGTGGAAAAGGATGTAAGAAGGCGGGTGACAGGTCCTTCACATCAGGTGTTACAGCTGAGTTGGAAAAGGGGGCACACGGACAAGAAGGTAAGTCTCAATGAGGCAGTCCGCACAAAGCAGCAAACAACTGGTGCAGATAATGGGCGCTACGGAAGCAGAGGAAGAGGCCTTCGGGAAACAGGGTGAGGCGTGCAAAGGCCACAGTTGGGAACTCGCGCGCTGTTTAGAGAACAAGGAAGGATGAGGATTATCCTGAAATGAGGATCCATGTCATATTCAGTTGCACCGGGGCAGCATCTGTTTCTCAAATTTGAAGAGTGAACTTGTTGTCAAATAAGATATAGAACATAATAAAAAAATGAGTCTGTCAGTTGAAAACACTGCCTTGTGTCACAAATGTACATGCAAATACAACTCCAAAACACAGTTCTAAAGATATTTATGGAACCAGAACACTGAGCCCCTGAGGCCCAGCTGAGAATGTGGTTCCTCCAAGACCCGCAGAGATCTGTGCGTCACTCACAGGTCACACAGCACTCTTAAAGCAGCCCTCTAGCAAAGACATGCTGCTGGTCATAAAGAGGGCAGGTCACGGAAAGAACTGAATTAACACAAAGACACCAACCACAGGCAAAAACTCCTGGTATCTTTCTGTGCAAAGAATAGCAGAGGGCCGATTACGAGTAACAGGTAGACTTTCCATCACTTTTGAGGCTGCTCTGAGGGGTCACTTAGCTGGATAGGAGAAGTTACAGCCCCCCCTAATGGCGCCAATGGAGTCAGGAGGCCTGGGTCTGGGCCTGCACTGCCCCTGCAGCCTTGTGACGGCGGGTAGCAGGGCGATTCCCCTTATTTTCTCTGTTCCTAAAATAAAGGGGGTGATACGGGGTTATAAAAACCTCTCTCTCTCTCTTCTAAACTGATGCTGAGAGCAGGGCACCTTTTGGTCCACTTCCTTACGCACGAGAGAAGCTCGTGCCTGGCTCCTCCGGCATCTTTCTTCAAACCACCACTACATTTCCCACAAACCCTGAGGCTTAGAACAGGAAAGGTGCACAGCCTGATACTGTCCCCGAGAAATGAAGAGAACTCCAGAGAATACTGTGTTTTCACCACGTCAGCTGTGTTCGTTAGCCTGGGCTGCTGGAGGTGAGAAGCGCGCGACAAACGAGCCCAACCAAAGAACGGAGCTGGGAAGCCTGGCTCTTGGCTGCTTCTGTCAGAACTTGATTACGTGCGGCTCTCACATGCTGAGGACTAGTGTGGAAATTCAAAACAAGGAAGAGGCCTCTTATTTCCTTTCCAGGAGTGATTTATATCCCAAACCATTTTTTTTTTTTTTTTGCGTGGGAAGGGTACACTTGTAAGATAAAGTCAGGGTCAACTCTAATGGAAAACGTGAATAAATCTGCATGAAATGGACAGATTTCCTGCCCCTCCCCCCCAATACTTACATTAAAGTATCTTTTAAAAATACTGAAATCGGGGAAATCTGTACTACCAGGTTTTCAGTTTTTGTATATTGAGAATAGCATGTATAGTGAGGAGACATGGATAAAACAAAAGAAAGAGCACAGTAACTTGGCTATGGACACAGAGCCCCTGATTGGATAACCTGGCCTAGCCTCACTTCACAACACAGAACTTTCTAGACAAATCGATGCGTGAGTTCAATGAGGTAACTCAGTCCTACCAGAGCTACTGATGTGATCACGAAAAATGGGGAATAAATGGTAAATTATTATAAACGAAATCGTATCTTAAGGTACTATTTTAAAAAGCCTTACTATGATTCCTTCCAAACTGAAACATCAAACACCCGGCCAGTTAAATCACATCACTAAGGAACCTTTCTGTTCTGAGAGAGTGAACTAGTGACCAAGTCTTCCTTGGGCTCAGGTCATTGGCTGGCTGTTCTCAAGGACAGAGATGACACCAGCTGTCCCATGTAGGTGTCCTACAATTGCCCCAACTTTTATTCTGGGTCCTCATCTCTACAGATTTACAGTTCTTCTGATGTCATTTCCTGAATAGTATTTAAGTTCTTAGAGGACACCGAAAAGTACGATGGACACGTGTTGTTTTCTGTTCCTTCGTTGGTTATGTCAGGACAAGTGGCCTTTGGTTTTCACTACTGTCAAAGCCCTCACTTGCAGCAGTTCTTTGAAGCTGTGGCTTCTCATCTATTACCGACTTGGAAACCAGACGGCTAAGCTTGTTAAAAGTGTGTATCTAGCAAGGAGAATCAGGCTGTGAGAAAGGACTCAGGGCTCTTCTAGTGATACGGGGCAGGAGAAGGACTTGGAGTCACCTATTTTGATTACTTAGAACTTATAGCCCAGTTCTTGGTTTTGATCTAGAAAAGTGAGGTCGTTAGGTAAGTGGGAAAATAACACTGGCTAACAATTTCCGAGAGCTTACTTTATTCTAGGAACTTTGCATCGTCTCTTTTAAATTTCTCCAGGTACCTCAGGAACCAAGCAAAGCTGTGAGATAGACCTGTCCTTGAGGGAGAAACTGGTGCACAGTGAGGGCTAGCCAGCCTGCCTACGACGACCGGCTGGTGGAGTCCTACAGTGTCCTGCCAGTCTCTCCATTGAGATGCTTGGGGGGAGCGCTGATTTCGGGGCCTATGTTCTGTCCACAGCCGTTTCCACACTCAGAGAAATAAAGGCATCTCGAAGTCCTTCAGGGTTGGGCTCTTTTCCTTGCCATTTGCATCCCCTAGTTTATGTAGGATTCCTCATCTGAAGAGGAAGAGAGTAGAGAGGCTGTATCTTTGAATGCTGCTTTAGAAACTGTGTCCCCGTAGAGGAAAGCCCTTTAAGGGACCACCTCTAGCAAGTGCCGTGCAGGCGGGGGTTGCTTAGTCAACACTAGCTGAACACATGAACGAAAGGCAAGACCATCCCTATGCAATCAAAGCCTTGTAAAAGCGCGATGTTCGCCACTGGACGCTGTCGCTCTTTCCTCGGGGACTCAGAGGTCCAAGGGCTGTGGGAACCCCACAAATAAGTGTAATGACCAAGAGCCAACATGGTTCCATGTCCCCATCAGATCCTGATCTGAAAAACCCTCAATATTGGATTTGGTGTATTTCTTCAACAGGGACTGTTCATAGTGAGGGGCTATATGAGGGAATGTGGCGAACATGTCCACAGGACTAAAATACGGACTGGTTCCTCATCTGCAGATCCTATAGCTTAGGGCTGGAATAGAGATGGCAAAACAGAGATGAAGGCATTTTTTTTTATAGTGCCTGCTGCTATTATTTCTCACCTGTGTCAACAGGAAGAATGCCGAATGCACTAATTTGATAAGACTGATATTTGTTTAATGGCTGAGGTTGTCAGAAACAAGAAAAAAAAACAAGCTACATTGTTTGAACACTTTCCTGGTGAAACTTCTGTAATGTACATTTAAAAGAAAGACTGCTTTCACTCCCCAAAATATGGTCTTTTGCTACAAACATATTAGAACTAAATGGAGAAAAATAAGATCACTCTCAACTGAAGTAACCACCCACTCCAGCCTGTAACATTCTGGGATACAACGGAAAC
>NW_006290631.1:1620518-1621634 GCF_000327345.1 Myotis davidii | reverse complement strand
CAAATACAATTCAAGTTCACAAGAGCTTATCTCCGAGTGGGGAAGAGCGAGAAGGATTCACTCATTTACCCTTTATGGAACCAGTGAGTGTCTGGGGGTGCAGCTTATGAGCAAAGCCACCAGCCACACAGGCCAAGGCTGGCTCCGTGACTCTAAGTGTATTTTTAGCAAATGGGCGCCACGACAGTCAAGAGAGACAGTGCTCACTGGTAGTAATTCCTTACTAACTCCAGGGCCTAAACGAATCAGGGCTGAAAGCTGAACGAAAGGTATCTCCAAAAAAGAGGGGGGGAAATCTAAGGAATGCACTCCTAAATATTACCAAGTGTATACATTAAATATCACATAGTTAATGACACAGGGAGAAGGACCTATAATAATAAGACTACCAGGGGTCTCATTTACAGCATCTTGTCATAAGGACTATTGAAAATTAAATAAGGCTGTTTCTAGCTGCTACTGCTATCAATTAGCCAGCAGCCACTTCCACAGCCATAATAACTGCCACATGCCCGCAGTGTATTTCCTCTGGGCTGCTAATTCCAAACACAGGAGGTCGGAGCTGCAGGCTGCACTGAGTAGACCAGCGTACAGCCGAGTGCCCTGCTAGTCAGATTTTGTTTTACAAAATGAAGTGATTCAGGACGTCAGAATATTTTAGATAATTTAGCCTAGTTCCGCTCCTTAAACATACTATCTAGATTATATACTTTGTAATAATTTAACCTTCACTTACCCAAACATTTTCTATGCCATGCTACATGCTTTATTTTTGTGCCTCTAGTTTCACAAAATTTAAACAACGATCTCTGGTCTAAGTTACGTGGTTATGCTGCCAATCAGGTGACTCATGTCAATGTCTAAAGGCTTTTATTTTTAAAAATGGGAGGAAAAAAATCAGTCCTGTGAAACTAACGCTTTAGTTTGAACGATGAAGATACCAACATGGGAAAAAGTTCGGTCCCAAAGGGTCATCCTTTTATATCTGTGAAAGGCGCCCCCCCGCCCCACTCTGTGGTTTGCTCCTCACTCCAGCCCCTGCCCCCCTTCCTTGTGGGGGTCCTCAAACCCTGGTAGTGATGGGGGTTCCCACGACCAAGACCCCAAGTGCTGGCC
>NW_006290631.1:1611282-1619780 GCF_000327345.1 Myotis davidii | reverse complement strand
TTTTTTGCTTCTACTGCTATCAATTAGCCAGCAGCCACTTCCACAGCCATAATAACTGCCACATGCCCGCAGTGTATTTCCTCTGGGCTGCTAATTCCAAACACAGGAGGTCGGAGCTGCAGGCTGCACTGAGTAGACCAGCGTACAGCCGAGTGCCCTGCTAGTCAGATTTTGTTTTACAAAATGAAGTGATTCAGGACGTCAGAATATTTTAGATAATTTAGCCTAGTTCCGCTCCTTAAACATACTATCTAGATTATATACTTTGTAATAATTTAACCTTCACTTACCCAAACATTTTCTATGCCATGCTACATGCTTTATTTTTGTTCCTCTAGTTTCACAAAATTTAAACAACGATCTCTGGTCTAAGTTACGTGGTTATGCTGCCAATCAGGTGACTCATGTCAATGTCTAAAGGCTTTTATTTTTAAAAATGGGAGGAAAAAAATCAGTCCTGTGAAACTAACGCTTTAGTTTGAACGATGAAGATACCAACATGGGAAAAAGTTCGGTCCCAAAGGGTCATCCTTTTATATCTGTGAAAGGCGCCCCCCGCCCCACTCTGTGGTTTGCTCCTCACTCCAGCCCCTGCCCCCCTTCCTTGTGGGGGTCCTCAAACCCTGGTAGTGATGGGGGTTCCCACGACCAAGACCCCAAGTGCTGGACAACAATAAAGAGTTAATGCTCCTCCTGAACCCTGGGAGAAACCAGATTTCGTCAGTGAGGTTTGGCAATGTGAGAAACCCTGTAACCAATTTCATTTCCTGATAAATGAACGGCCCACAGGGGAAAGGCGGCCAGGGAGCGTCAGAACCACTGAGAGCTTCGACTTGACTGAAAGGCTCCTTGAAGGAGCCAGCCTGTCTGCTCCTTATCATGCCGGACCAGCCAGCCCCACGCGCACGGGCAGCTGCCAGACTCCGCCACAGGCCCTGCAGCAGGGAGCGGGCTCCACGGACGTGCGATGCCCTTTAAGGAGTGACCCTGCTCTCGGACTTCCCTTCCATCGCAGTGCGCCTTTCCCCTGGATGGCTGGAGACACATGCCCATTACCATTATTTTAGAGCAGCAGATTTAATGGTCATCACTTAAATGTAATCCCCTCATCCAACCAAACCAAAATGTCCTCTGCATGCAGTTTAGACTTAGGGTCGGGGAAAGGCAATGTCTGCAAACAAGCAAATACTCAACTGAATAAGAGTAAATGCAGATAGCCAACCTGTGAGCGCTTACGAAGGACAGAAAGTATCTCCAAGTACCGAGACACGTTTACCTGGAAAATGAATCGTGTAATCAATCACAAGACCATTTACATTTTAAGGTTGAAATGAATAATGAATATCTGCATGTTTAAACAATTCTCATCAATAGGACCATACATGCTGTATTTATGCTTACAATCTAGAAAAAAATCTTAAAGAATACTTTTCACGTTAATTCAGAATTGGTCAAACATATCCTTTAAAATACGTTTGTTGAATTCAAGTAAATTTTTGTCAAAGGTTAACCTGCCATTGAAAGTAACTAACTTGGGCTAGCTTAGGGAACATACACGGTTACCCCACAGCAAGCAGTCAAACGAACACTTGAAGGCGGGAGAAGGGGAAAAGTCCTAAGTAATGGCTTCAGGCCCTTAATTATAAGAAATAAAGAAAACAAAATCTGAGACTAGTGAGCCTTCCGGAGGTTCGGCTGGCCTGGCAGAAGGACAGCTGGAGCTCATTAGCCCGCCCGGCCGCAGTCACAGCAGCGAGGGGACCGCGGGAGCGTCAGAGAGGGAAGGGTCGTTCGCCAGCAATAACCCAGGAATAACGGGTAAAACCAGGAACGAGGGAAAGCCAGCGGCCCTTTGCTTCCTCTCTAACCCTTAATCTATTTTCTCTCTTTCCCCATGGTTTTGCGTTCTTTCTTTGCCTTCAGTTGTAGGGTCTTGGGGACACTGATTTGGGGGCCTCCAGGCCTGGGGAGGGGGAGGTCCGTGTTCACCTGCAGGGCCTCAGGTTCACCTGTGGCGTCAGGACTGCCTGTGCTTCATTAGGTCAAATCTCTGATAACAGAAAGAAAAGACGGAGGGGAAGGCCGTTTCCTCGGTTGCTTTAAAGCCACCCGAGTTGTGACTCTTGACCGGTCAGCGAATTGAAAAAGATGGCTGCTTTCACATCAGTGCTTTGGTCTCCACAAATCAAGGGGAAAAAATGAAAATCTCTAAATATTGGGCTTATGAACCACTGCGAATTTTAATTACCTACACATATATTAACGGCGTAGTACTTTTAAGTTCAGAAAATAAGCAAAACTGGAAAAACGGAAAGGTTTAATTTAAAAATGGGGCTCATTACCTGTGGTAGGACAATTAGTCTGGTTTGCAACATGAAAACGGAGTTATTTAAAGGATAATCGCCAGTGCTTTGTAGAACAGAGCTACAAATGACTACTGCGTTTAATGGCCAAAGGACAGCGGAGGCCTTTAATTAATCTCAAGAGCTGTTTCTCGTAAATATTCTGCAAAGCACATGAGTTTCTTATACAGGGAGTTTCAAGAGCACTGAAACGCTTCTGATTTCTTCTGAATGTGGCTGCTTGCAGACTGGCTCCCATTCAGGAGCTGCGTGGGGGAGGGCGGGGGTCAGGGAGGAGCCGGCGGCTCAGAGCGATCCGTAGAGCCTGCAATGGAAAGGCGCGACGTGCCTGGGCGCAGGCCTTCTGATAAGAGCACGGCGAGCTGCGGAGGGGACAGGATTTCCCTCAGACACTCCTCGACAAGAAGTCCAGGTCAGGGGCCCAGCTTCACCTCCTCCGCCTTGGTGAAGGACAGCATGATTTTTACAGTTCGACGATGCAGCAGGACCCATGATCCCGGGGCCTGGGCAGTCAGGAATCTGAGATACTCATTGTGAGGGAACCCTCTTCTAGGATGCCCCTTCTTCCAAGGGTCTTTTCAATCAGCACCTTCCCGTTGGGACTCTCCCACTGCTGTGCTCCTTACCCCTCTCTCCATCACTCAGAAATGTTTAATTCCAGTGAGCAAATGCGCCCACTACACCTAGTGGAGGAAGCGGAGGTACAGAGGGACTTGGTGAAGGCGACATAAACAGGGAGTCAAGGAAGGTCAGGAGGAAAACAACTTCTGGATCCTTACTTGGGAAACTGGCTTAACTGTGGATGTGAAATTTCATCCACGCTTGGATGACGGGGGTGGTGGGTAATGCTATAAAAAGTCAGAATTTTTCCAACACTGAGAATTCAAAACATTTACTACTGTGAGTCTTGGAAACAAGGAATGGTGGTTTAAGTTTTGAGGTGGGGAAGCAGAGGGATCAAAAGAATGTTTACTCTGTTTTATAGAAAAAAAATTTATGAAGTGCTCTTTCCAGTGGAAGACATAATTACTATTTTCTGCTGGGAAACGTTCTGGCTGGTTTACAGGAAGGATCTGATAGAACATGGGGAGAGTTTAAACCCCGTGCACTCACCAGCTTGCTAACACGGTTTCCTACACTGAGGCTGTGGTGCTGTTTACTCTCCATTTCCATGGAGCCATGTCAGAATGTGTTAGCAGGGGCACCTTGTTAGTGGACAAGCAGAACAACATTAACGTGAATGTGAGGAAAGCCAAGCCAAGCCAACCAACCAACAAACCCCACCCACCCTTTATCTTACTACTCAAAGTAAGTAAATATTTTCATTTTGGGGGAATAATCTTTCTGTGTATCTACATTTGGATGGCTGAATACACACACACGTGCAATTATAGATATAAATATGAACATAGTCGCAATCATATGAAAAGTATTACGCGTTGAGCCTGGAAGACACATTAAGAAAAACTGCCACGCCTTTCTAGTTCTAGATGACACTACATTTTCCCCACTTTTGGTTTACTCGCCATACTACGAAGATTATGACAGAAGTAACCACTGAAGTATGTTTTGGTGAAACATACTCTTGTGATTGTTCAAGTAACTCACCACTCCAATGGAACAGCAAGCACGGTGCTGTCCAGGCTTTGAGACAATCGTCCACACAGAATGATTTTTCTGGAGCCATTCTGCATTTTTCTGAAGAATCATCATGTAAAAATGTAGTAACAATTTCAAGTGCAGGGCTTTTGTACCCTGGGTTGTACATTCTGCTTTGAAACGACCTTTGGAGATGCTGCCTAAGTATGACTTCAGGTCCTCGCGAACCCGCCTGGAAGAGCCATGGACAGGCTGTGGCGGCCACAGAACACACCACGGCTGCCACTCCTAATAGCGCGACACATCATATATTGATGCTTTCCACCAGGAGTGAGACACGTGGCACCGAGAATAGCAGGGGAGCTCCACAAAAGGACTTCTTTCCCTTTTCCCTTTGGCAGTGTTGTTTTTCTGGTCTCCGATTATATTTTTGAATTGAGCTCTGGCATTTGTTAGGTGAAAATGACCAAACTAATTGTTTTCTTCTTTTGCTTATTGAGATTATCACACAGTAAAATTCACTAATCTTAGTGTTCAATTTAATAAGCCTTGCTCTTTGCATACAATCAAGACATAGAGTAGTTTCCTCGTCGTAATGGTCCCCCTCCTGCCCGTCGGCCCTGGACTCCCTGCTGTCCCCTGGACCAAGGCAGCCAGTGACCTGCTTTCAGCCAGTTTTGCCCTTCCTAGCATTTTACTGATTTCTGATCATCTAAGTTAACTTTAATGAGTCCACTGCTTTTAAAATTATTAGGACTTGTTCTACTGGCACAGGAGGGTAGTCTACCTTGATAAATGTGTCACGTGCATTCAGAAAGAATGTGAACACTGCCATTTTTAGGTGAAATGTCCTATGAATATCAATCATTTTTCAGATCTCCTATGTCTTTGGCCAATTCCTTTTTGTCTAGTTGTTCTACCAAATGCTAAGAGAGGAATCTGAGTGTTTAGGGCATTAACATTTAATTTAATTATTGGTATGGTCAGGTTTGGGTCTACCATGTTATTTTTTATTTTCTAACTAGAGGCCTGGTGCATGAAATTCATGCATGGGTGGGGTCCCTCTGCCTGGCCGGCAATCGGGGCTGATCAGGGCCATCTTGCCCAGTCCCAATCGGGGCTGATTGGGGCCAGTGGCTGGGGAGGGGCCACGGGAGGGACCACAGGAGGGCCCATCTCGCTCAGTCCCAATCGGCCAGACCTCAGCAGCAAGCTAACCTACCAGTCATAGCATCTGCCCTCTGGTGATCAGTGCATGTCATAGTGAGTGGTTCAGTGGCCTTAGCCTATTATTAGCATGTTATGTTGTGATTGGTTGGTCAACCAGACACTTAGCATATTAGGCTTTTATTATATAGGATTGAATCTTCTGTGTTTCATTTCTTTGTTCCTCTTTTCCTGACTTGGGGGAGGGTGTGTGTGATTTGAATATTTTTAGATTTGTATGTATTTTAATTTTTCTGTTGGATTTTTAGCTATTCATTTCAAAATTATTTTTATAGTGTCTGCTCTAGAGATTATACATTTTTAACTTTTTACTGTCAATTTAAAGAAAATAATTTACTACTTCATGTAAAATATTGAACATCACACAGGACCACATCATCCATCCTGTCCTCTCCCTTACACTACAGTTGGCATTTACCAACTTCTTGTAAATATTCATTTTTGGGAGGGGTTGGGGGGAAGGGAAATCACAGTTTCCATCTGGTATCATTCACATCAGTCCAAAGAGCTTCCTTAGCATTTTTTATACTGCAAGTTAGTGGGCAACAAGTTCTTTTAGTTTCCTTTACTTGATAACATCTTTATTACATTTTCATTATATTTTTTTGTTTGTAAATCCTCACCCAACGATATTTTTTCCATTGATTGTTTGGAGAGAGTGGAAGGGGGCAAGAGGGAGAGAGAGGAGAGAAAAAAGAAAGATGAGAGAGGATAGAGAAACATTGATGTGAAAGAGACACATTGACTGACTGCCTCCTGCACATGCCCTGACTGGGGCCAGGGATTGAACCTGCAACTCAGGTATGTGCCCTTGACCAGGAATCAAACCCATGACCCTTTGGTTAGCAGGCCAACGCTCTAACCACTGAGCACCCAGCCAGGGCTCATTTTCATTCTTGAATATTATTTTCATTGGATACAGAATTCTGGGTTGTCAAGTGTTTTTCTTTTGCACTTTAAAGATTTTGTTCAAGACTCCTGGTACCTAATAAGAACTGACATGTTAACTGGACTGTTGTTCTCCTGTATGTACTGTTTTTCTCATGGCCTTTATCACTAGCTTTCAACACTGTTGACAATGGTGTGCCTTGACGTGGGATTCTTTGTGTTTATTGAGCTTGGTGTTAGCATCTCATATCTGCAAATTTCTGTCTCTTTTCCATTTGGTTCTTTTTATGGTTCCTATTTCTCAGCTGAGACTTCTTGTTTCTCTGATGGGCTTTTCATGCCATGAAAACACTGAGGAAAGTTAAAGTAACTGCTTTCAGATCCTTGTCTTTTAGTTCCAACATCTGGTTCATCTTGGGGTTGAACTCAATTGTTTCCTTTATGTAGAGAACGTGTTCCGTTTTCTTGGTGCCTTGGATGTCGGGAAATTTTGGATTGCACCCGGAATAATATTAAGTTGTGGAGATTCTTGTCTGGGCTTGAACCTCAGACTTATTTTGTGTAGCAGCACCGATCTCTATTCAGATCTTTGGTCTTTAGCGGGGCTGCTTACAGTGTAGTCTACAGATGTGTGGGGAAGGTTAGTCAGAGGTGTGGGTAGATAGAGTGTAAGGTTCCCTTCTCTCTTCTTCTTCTGAGATTCCTCCACTATTTTCAGAGTTCATGGGTTCTCAGCTTCTCTTTTCTGGTTCTCCAAGTCAGAAAGGCTACAACTTTCCCCCCGTGCCCCATCTCTGCTGTGTGCGCCATGGACTGCAATTAGCCCTTAAGCCAAAGCCTCAGGAACAGGAGGTACATTTGCCACCTCCCATCCTCCCAGTGAAAGTACACTCCCCACTAGACCTTCCTGCCTCTGTCCCCTCTTCATCGACAGGTGGCGAGTCTGGTCTTAGCTCAGACTTTGGGCCTTTTGCTGAGCTGCTCTGTTTCCCATGTGTGGTTCGGGGGTCACTCAGACGCAGACACACAGTTGGGGATTCCCCTCTGGCTCTTCTCTTCTGGGATTCCTCTCCTCTCTTCAGCACTCAGGCTTTCCCAGCTTTCCTTCTAGGATTCCCCAGGCCAGGCCAGAAAAACGAAGCTTTTCCCTGTGACCTCCCCATTAACCCGCCATCAAGGCTGTGCTTAGCCTCGGGCTAAGAGGCATGGACATGGAAATTCCTTATGTAACTTCCTATCTCCCTCCTCGACATGAACATGAACTCCCTGCTAAAGTCTGTTTGCTTCTATTCACTTTCCAGTACCTTAAACACAGATGTGTTGGTATTATCTGTCCAGGCTTTATAGTTGTGTCTGCAGGGAGTGTCATCTGGTAGGGAGGGTCTTAATCCATGATACCTAGAAGCAGGTATTCTCAAGATGATTTTCAACCACACTGCATTAATTCATTCAATTATATTTAATGAGTAGCTATTTTCTGTGCAAGGCTGAGTATTATGCTAGACTAGAGGCCCAGTGCACGAATTCATGCACCAGTGGGGTCTCTTGGCGTGGCCTGCGGGATCGGGCCAAAATCGGCTCTCCAATAAACCCCGAGGGAGTCCTGGGTTGCAAGAGGGTGCAGGCCAGGCCAAGGGACCCCACTGGTGCACAATCGTGGCCAGGAAGGGACGCGGGAGGTTGGCCAGCTGGGGAGGGACTGCAGGAGGGCTCCAAGGCTTGTCCGGCCCATCTCACTCAGTCTCAATCAGCTGGGCCCCAGCAGCAAGCTAACCTACTGGTTGGAGCTTCTGCCCCATGGTGGTCAGTGCACATCATAGCAAGCATTTGAGCAGCCTTAGCATATCAGTAACATATTACGCTTTGATTGGTTGAAGAGACAACTGGACACTTAGCATGTTAGGCTTTTATTATATAGGATGCTATGGAGAGGGAATGTAAACACAGAAAATGCAGTAAGAACTTAAAACCAAATGAAAAAGGTTAAAATATATATGTACATGTTTATATACAATACTAGAGGCCCAGTGCACAAATATTTGTGCACTCGGGGGGGAGCAGGGGTCCCTCAGCCCGGCCTGTGCCCTCTCGCAGTCTGGGACCCCTCGGGAGATAACGACCTGCTGGCTTAGGCCTGCTCCCGGGTGGCAGGGGGCAGGCCCAATCCCTAGGTGCAGCCCCTGGTCGGGCTCAGAGCAGGGCCGATTGGGGGGTTGGGGCACCGCCCCCTGTCACACTCAAGGCAGGGTCGATGGGGAGGTTGTGCCGCCACCCCCTGTCACGCACAGAGCAGGGCCAATCAGGGGGTTGGGGCACTGCCCCCTGTCATGCACAGAGCAGAGCCCATCAGGGGGCTGGGGCTCTATGCCCTGTCATGCACAGAGCAGGGCCCATCAGGGGGTTGGGGAGCTACCCAAGTCC
>NW_006290631.1:1607191-1610654 GCF_000327345.1 Myotis davidii | reverse complement strand
GCAGGCAGGTGACTGAAGCTCCCAACTGCTCCTTTTTTTTTTTATTCTGGGCCAGCTTTAGCTTTGAGGCTTGGCTCCAGCTCTGAGGCCTCGGTTGCTGTAAGCTGGTATCTGGTTTGTTTGGGTTCTATAATTGAAACACTGTTTCAACTCCAGCTCTGAGATCCTGGCTGGCTGAAAGCAGGTTTCTGGGGTTTTGTTTAGCTTCTATATTTGTAACTATGTTTCAAACTGCAAGCTCAGAGGCCGGCAAGACAGGCGGGGAATGTTGGTTTCCTCCGTCACTGAAGCAAGCAAGCCTCATGTTAGCGTCAAGCTGCCAGGCTGCCAGCTGCCATCTTGGCTGGCAGTTAATTTGCATATTGCCCTGATTAGCCAATGGGACGTATGCTAATTACCATGTTTCTTCTATTAGATAGGATAAGACTGTCATCTCCAAAGTCAGGACAGTGTTTACTTCTGGGGACTTCTGGGCTGTTGGCAATATTCCATTTCTTGATCTGATTGGTGACTGCATGGCTACTTACTTTATAATTATTATTTAAAGTATACAGCTATAATTTATGTAGTCATCTATATATATTGCTCACAATTCACAAAGTGAAAAAAAAGGGGTGGTTTATTAGTAGATGGAGCCTTGACTACATTCTAGACATGATGCATGACCATGAGCAAGGTATTGTCCTCGTGACTCAATATCTGTCTGAAAATGAATATAAAATATGTCCCTTCCAATCTCTCTGTAAGACTAATGAGCAATAATACACTTACCTGATGCCAAAGAAAAGTTGACTTTAAGTGTTTTTAAAAAATGGTTTTCTATTTAAAGTGTAAGAGAGTCATTTCTGTTTAAAAGAGCATGTAAAAATCCTTTTCTTTTTAAAATATGTTTTTATTAATTTCAGAGAGAGGAAGGGAGAGGGAGGGAGGGATAGAAACATCAATGATGAGAATCATTGACAGGTTGCCTCCTGCAGACCCCTTATTGGGGATCAAACCCAAATCCCTGACCAGGAATCAAGCCCATGACTTTCTGGATTATGAGTTGATGCTCAACAATTTAGCTACGTTGGCCCGGCATGTAAAAATCTTTTTGATGAGCAAAGACCCTTTCTGGACATAAATGATGAGCCTGTAATCGACTCTTTCTCAATGCTGGGGTTGTTGTATACTGGGCTTTTCTTAAGAGGGCATACTAGTAGTGATCTTCACAATCTAGTAACTGGCACTGTTTCAGGCAGAGGTCAGGAAATCCCCTGAAATATCTGTTCAATTCACATTTTAAGCTGTGCTTAATTAAAGATCGTATCATTATTTCTAAATTTTCAAAAATAGATTAGGTTCCTAGCAACTAGTGTGCAGTGTCCCGACACTTCCTACTGGCCTCAGAGCTCCCAGGCAAGAACCCTGTAAAGAACCCGGCTGTGCTGAATTGCTGGGAAAACAGCACTGTTCCATTAGCTAATGAATTATCTCAAGCTCACGGGTAAGCATTAACTGCATTCACCTTCTTCAATGAATGACGCTAGCCTTCCCAGGCCTCGAGTCCTCTAAGGCCAAGGCACGCAGTAGTACAGAGAAATTTTACCTGCATGGCCAGAGGCTTCCCAGCAGCCTCGGTGTGACTATCTGTGTGCCAACCACTGCCCCTTCCAGCTTGCCTCAGAAATGACAGCCATAATAAGGAAAGCGGTTTTGTTCCCCAATTTTGCTATGTGTAAGGGATTATATTATTGTTTAAGAAACGGGACTTTGGTTTCTTTAAACAAACTTATATTGCCTTAAAAGTTGACAGAAACTTTGGGATGTATGCTCAATTAAGAACATCCTATCAAAAATCACTAGAACTAAACATAATTATTTAGTTATCTTATTTTTTTACTTAAAAAATTCTATGTAGAAAAACTGACTTGAGAATACTAATAAAATATGCAGAACCCACAGAATAAATTATTATAATTTGTTAGTCATCTAAAAAATCATTTTTATCTTTTTATTCTTTTTATCAGAAATAATTAATTCTTCATTTATCACCATTAAAGATAAATAATTCTATAACTATTTGGGAGCTATTAACTTTCTGGCATAAATTTCATTACAAAATATTTTGTAAGGGCAGTAGCACATGACTTGGACAGTAACTATGGAAGCAGTGAAACAACCTCAGTAACTTCCATAGGTCAAGTTAATAGAAGAGTCAGGATGGGGACAGATGAATTTTTTATGGGACAGACCACCATAGCAGATTGTCTTCTTAGGAAACATTAGTTTGTGAATCACAAATTTCTGACCATGCCAAACAAAATAATTCTATCAAAACTAGTAGAGATTTAAAGATAAAAATCACACAGATTAATATTTCCTTTTCAATGGAAATGTACCAACATTTTACAGAACAGCCCTTGCAACCTGCCATTCCCTTAGTCCAGTGACGGCGAACCTTTTGAGCTCGCGTGTCAGCATTTTGAAAAACCCTAACTTAACTCTGGTGCCGTGTCACATATAGAAATTTTTTGATATTTGCAACCATAGTAAAACAAAGACATATTTTTGATATTTATTTTATATATTTAAATGCCATTTAACAAAGAAAAATCAACCACAAAAATGAGTTCACGTGTCACCTCTGACATGCGTGTCAGAGGTTCGCCATCACTGCCTTAGTCACTGGAAACCATGGTTTGGAGAACTGGGCAAAAATTATTCTGCTACAACCCCCTGCCTCCAATTTTTATACCTTTTCAATTAGTGTTTTAGTTTAGTTTTCATGACTATCCAAGATGTAATAGTTAAGACTAAATTTTTACATTCTGGGGTCACAAAGTAAATACTAGGCTTAATCAACTTCTCATAATTGCAAGAAAGAAAAAATTCTATATAATAAAGAGGTAATATGCAAATTAACCCTCATGCCCTCACAAGATGGCTGCCTATGACCAGGCCAGCAGGGGGGTTATTGAGTGAGGGCCAAATGACTGAACAAGCAGGCTGCGTGGGGTGACCAGCTGGCGGGGAGGGAGGCGGTTGGGGTGACTAGGCTGGTGGGGAGGGTGCAGTTGGTACAGCAGGGGAGGCAGTTGGGGGCAACCAGGCCAGCAGGGGGGGAAATTGGAGGTGACCAGGCTAGCAGGGGGGGTAGCTAGGGGTGACCAGGCCACCAGACGGGGGTAGTTGAGGGCGACCAGGCCAGCGGGGGGGGGAGGGGGAAGTAAGGGAAGATCAGGCTGGCACGCAGAGGCAGTGAAGTGCGATCAGGCTGGCCAGGGGGTGCAGTTAGGGGAGATCAGGCAGGCAGGCAGGTAAGCGATTAGGAGCCAGCAGTCCAGGATTGTGAGAGGGATGTCTGACTGCCAGCCTGGGATCGGGCCTAAACCGGCAGTCGGACATCCCCCAAGGGGGTCCTGGATTGGAGAGTGTGTAGGCTGGGCTGAGGGAACCCCCATCCCTGCACGAATTTTGTGCC
>NW_006290631.1:1606050-1607074 GCF_000327345.1 Myotis davidii | reverse complement strand
GAGACATCTTATATAATAAAGAGGTAATATACAAATTAACCCTCATACCCTCACAAGATGGCTGCCTACTACTAGGATGGCAGGTATAACCAAACGACTGAACAGCAGGCTGCATGGGGCAACCAGGCCAGCACAGGAGTTAGTGAGGGGCGACCAGGCCAGTGGGTGGGGGGAGCTGGAAGTGACCAGGCCGGCAGGGGGGCAGTTATGTGCGTCCAGGCAGGCAGGCAGGTAAGCGATTAGGAGCCAGCAGTCCAGGATTGTGAGAGGGATGTCTGACTGCCGGTTTAGGCCCTATCCCAGGGATCGGGCATCCCCCGAGGGGTCCCGGATTGGAGAGGGTGCAGCTGGGCTGAGGGAACCCCCGTTGTCCCCCCCCATGCACGAATTTCATGCACCAGGCCTCTAGTATCCTATAAACTGCTTACAAATCTACCATATGTTTATTTAAACAAAAATAATATAAGACATTATAACAAATACCATGTTAGATTGATTATCAAGAATGGCTATTCTAAAAATAAATATAGCATGTTTAGTGCAATTCCTTATGTATAAGAAAAACCTAGGAGTGTTTGAGCACTCCATAAACCAGCAATAGGCATAAGTGTCCAAACATTTCAAAGATCACTCCCCAACACTACGTACAAATACTGTCAAAATCAACAATTTAATTAGGTCTATTATGAATACTTTGGGTTAAACAAATTGATCTAATAGTCAAATAGATTTATGAGTTTGGAGGAGACAAAAATGTTTGATTTGAAAGAAGGGCTGGCTGAAGTTTATGGTTCAAAGATAAGATGACCTGAAACCATCTTGGACAAGCACTTAAATTCTCTTTAGCCTGTTTCCTCGCGTGCACAATGGGAGTTCTCCTTATACCTTCTTTGGTTGTTGGGAAGACTAAATGAGAACCCGTCATAACTAGCCGAGGGCCTAACTAGCAAGTGCTCAATAAACATAACCAGATGTTAATGAGTCAGGCTGAAAAGCACATGCAACTGTTTTTTAGTCTTCACCT
>NW_006290631.1:1604591-1606020 GCF_000327345.1 Myotis davidii | reverse complement strand
GAGAGAGAAGTTCATCCCCGACTGGGGAACAAATCAGTTAATGTCAATTATTTATTGCACAGTTTCCTATTTACAGTAAAAGAGCAGTTATCTTCTGGATAATACCCCCAAAACATGATCTAATTTTTAAATACTAGATATGGTAAAATTCTTAATCCTCCAATTACTGATAATTTATTAAACTGAAGAAAAGAAGGAACCTGGAAACTTCACATAATCAAGTAGGAGGTGGCCTGATCGTGGTGTGACAACCTGCACAGACCTGGAGAATTCCTTCATAACATTCAAGTTGCTCACTAGTAAGCGAACCGGGCACCAGAGACACGCCCTGCTGTGGACGCAGACAGTGAGCACTCTGAGCTGTGGCTTCTAACTCAGCTCCCAGGGGACACACTAACTTTATTTATTTCCTTCCAGACCCTACAGGAGAAATAAGCAACTTAGGATCTCAGGGTCTGTTCTTTGTGTGTCTGTTTATGCACGATGGTCCAAGAAAACCAACTACCTGGTATTGCCTTTCCCAGACTTCACGGAATACCAGTAAGAAGAGGATGTTTAGAATGACATTAATACTATTTACTCTGAACAGCCAAGTTGTTTAACTATATAGACAGATTTATCCAGAGTGTATATTCCCACACAGGATATTACACAAATATTTTAGAAGGCTATGTCAAATAACATTTGATTGAAAAATACTTTATTTTGTTGAAAGTCAATTACTATGCCATGGGCTTCTATATCTTAATGTTTACTTGCCCAAAATTGGAATAATAATTCTAGAACAAATTTGGCTTTAGTTCTATGATACAAAAGAAACTTCAAAAACTCCTGGCTCATCTTTTCCAGTTGACATTGCTGGTTGACTTCTCACAGGTAAGGGGGGGAACTGAGCCCCTTTTAACAACCCAGAAGGTGGTTGGAAAGAACTCTGAATAATCTTAATGTTTAATTTACATTTTAAGAAAGAACAAGTTAATAAGTACACACTATTCCACACTTCCTTTTTTTTCTTCTTTTTTAAAAATTTCTTTATTGGTTAAGGTATTACAAATGTATCCTCATTTCCCACTAACCTCCAACCTCCCCGCCTCCCCCCACCACCACTCATGCTCTCATCCCCCTGTTGTCTGTGTCCATTGGTTTGGCTTATACGCATGCATACAAGTCCTTTAGTTGATCTCTTCCCCTTACCCCCACCCTCCCCTACCTTCCCTCAGAAGTTTGATGGTCTGATCAATGCTTCTCTGTCTCTGGATCTGTTTTTGTTCATCAGTTTATGTCGTTCATTATATTCCACAAATGAGTGACATCATGTGATATTTAACTTTCTCTGACTGACATATTTCCCTTAGCATAATGCTCTCCGGGTCCATCCATGCTGTTGCAAATGGTAGGATTTCCTTCCTTTTTACAGCAGCGGCAGTAT
>NW_006290631.1:1578338-1603770 GCF_000327345.1 Myotis davidii | reverse complement strand
CCCCTACTTTGTTCTTCTTTCTCAGAATTGCTGCAGCTATTCGAGGTCTTTTTTTATTCCAGATGAATTTTTGGAGAGTTTGTTCTAGATCTGTGAAATAAGCTGTTGGTAATTTAAAGGGGAGTGCATTGAATCTATAGATTGCTTTGGGTAGTATGGAATTGAGCCCCTCTTAACAACCCAGAGGTGGTTGGAAAGAACTCTGAATAATCTTAACGTTTAATTTATATTTTAAGAAAGAACAAGTTAATAAGTACACACTATTCCACACTTTCATAAAAAGCTTATTAAAACAGCATTTCCAATGTGAAACATCCTTTTACATTAATCTTGCATACAAAGCTATTATTACATACCCAACAATTATTTTATTAGTAGATATTAGTAAGCAGCCCAGACTATGATGTGCTATCATGTGGTATAATACAAATATTATTCAACACACAGTTTGAATCTTCAATCAACTTTAGATGCAGCAGTATTCTGTGAAATAAACTCTGGAGGTTTTAAGTGATTCATTTTATTATAAACACTTAATCCAAAGAGATGATTAAAATAATTGAGATAAGGCTTGATTATAAACAGCCTTTTTTTCTCTGGTAACATCTGTGGTAATAATGTGCTATCACTTAAACCAACTGAGGATGATTCACTATTTGTGAATAAATAAAATTTTAGTTTCTCTTCTAGTCCTGGAGATGCTCCCCCCCCCTTTTTTAATATTCACTCTGCGATATGTTTTATTGATTTTTTTTTTTTTTAGAGAGACAGAGGAAGGGAGAGGGAGAGAAGAACCACCGATGGAAGAGACATTGATCGATTTCCTCCTGTACGTGCCCTAACCAAGGATCAAACCTGCAACTTGGGTATGTGCCCTCCCGGAGAATTGAGCACACGACCCTTTGGTGCACAAGATGACGCTCCAACCAACCGAGCCACACCGACATGGTGCACCCCCCCCCCTTTTTAGCTGAATCCTCCAGAGTGTGAGAAATAAGCTGGAGTCAGGGGTACAGTTTCTTCTATGTTTCAGAACAAAATTAATTGGACCACATAAGGGGTTTATCCATGACCTTGGCCTCAATAGGATTTTTTAAAAAAATGTTTTTATTGATTTCAGAGAGAGGAAGGAGAGGGAGAAAAGAACAGAAACATCAATGATGAGAGAGAATCATTGATTGGCTGCCTCCTGCATGCTCCTTACTGGGGATCAAAACTGCAACCTGGGCATGTGCCTTGACCAGGAATCGAACCATGACCTCCTGGTTCATATGCCGATGCTCATCTACTGAGCTACACCAGCCTGGCTTCTCATTACAGTATTGAGCAATTACTATGTACAGGACCTCTAGACTCAAGGAAGTTATAGATGGATGGGAGAGAGGAAACAGCTGGCAACTACATACACAGCAGAAAGGATAGTGTGTGTGTGTGTGTGTGTGTGTGTGTGTGTGTGTGTGTTGTCAAAACGTAAATATAAAATGCTATGGGTATTTAGAGGAGGGAGGCACGTGCAGGTTGATGAGTAAAAGGAAAGGTTTAAAAGTTGTTAAATTCATCAAGGTCTTTAATAAATGCTGAGTATTTAAATAAGCAAAAAGCAAAGGATTGGGATTAATATATTGGGAAGAGAGAAATGTGTAAGCAATTCCAAAAATGCAGGAAGGAAGATGCAAAAGGCACAAATAGTCTGGCTGCTAGAGCCCTGGGAGGAAAAAGGAGAGTGAGAGAGAAAAGACGGCAACAGCAAATGGGGATGAGCCTGTGGAAGGTCTAGAATCCCACTCTGAGGGTTCCAGACTATATCTAGTAGCAACAGGGCACTGACCTCTAAATATTACTTAATAGGAAGAGGATGTTACTAGAATACTGCTCTGAAAAAATTCTTCATGGAAAGTTAGAAGATAGAATTCCAGACTCAAGAAATCTTTGGGATCATCCTGTTTAATATTTTATAATAAACTAGAGGTCTGGTGCACAAATTCATGCACCAGTGGGGTCCCTCGGCCTGGCCTGCAGGATCGGGCTGAAACCAGCTCTCCAACATCCCCCCAGGGGTTCCGGATTGCGAGAGGGCATAGGCCAAGCCGAGGGACCCCACTGGTGCACAATCAGGGTTGGGAAGGGATGTGGGGAGGTTGGCCAGCTGGGGAGGGACCGCGGGAGGGTTCCTGGGCATGTCTGGCCCATCTTACTCAGTTCTGATCAGCTGGACCCCAGCAGCAAGCTAACCTACTGGTTGGAGCTTCTGCCCCCTGGTGGTCAGTGCATGTCATAGCGAGCGGTTAAGTGACCTTAGCATGTCATTAGCATATTATGCTTTGATTGGTTGAACGAACGACCAGACACTTAGCACATTAGGCTTTTATTATATAGGATTCTTTCAACTTTTTCCCCCAATGTTATGGATTGAGACCCCTTGCCATTGGTGCTCTTCTTCTTTTTTTTAAATATATTTTTATTGATTTCAGAGAAAGGAAGGGACAAGGAGAGAGAGATGGAAACATCAGTGATGAGAGAGAATCATTGATTGGCTGCCTCCTGCACGCCCCTACTGGGGATAGAGCCTGCAACCCAGGGACGTGACCTTGACTGGAATTGAACCTGGGAAACTTCTGTCTGCAGGGCGATGCTCTATCCATTGAGCCAAACCGGATAGGGCAATTGGTGCTCTTACATTTACCATACAGACTTTATGGTGACTACTTCACTATTTTATGAAGCCACATATGAACCGCTAAATAACTTCAATTGTCAGATAGCATTCCCTTCGGTTGACATACTATCTGTCTAGGTTCTGTTTTCTACCCATTGTCCTCTGGCATAAAATGAAATGCTTAGTTCCTCTCTTACAGTATAATCCTTGCAGTAGTTGACTTTTCATACTGCTTCATCAGTTTCTTTTGATCCTATGCTACAGTGTTTGCAACTCAAGCGTTCAGGGGCTGAAAGCCTGAAAACTACATTTCCTAGACTATCTCCTGTAAGGCTCTGGGTTAGACTGTGGCGATGCAAGGAACCGGAGTGTTGTTGGAAGGCAGAAGAGAAACGGTGACTGTTGCTCTGGTAACAGTGGTGGGCAGGCCAATAGGCTTCAGCAGAAGTACAGTCTTGCCATGGCTTCCAGCAATCTTCCTGCAGGCCCCACAGGATGCTGCAGGCGCACCAAATCACCAGTGATGGCACTCCTGCCACATCTGATTTCCGGAGCGCCACAGCGGCTTTCCCTGGGCTTGGCTCCCAGTCCTTTCAACAATTTCCTTTCTGTCTGAATGAGGGGTTTAATTTCCCTGACAGGTTTGGTAGGGAAAATAGAAGCTACCGTATTTTTCCGTGTATAAGATGCCCCCATGTATAAGACACCCCCATGTAAAAGACGCCCCCCACTTTTCCAACCAAGTAAGAAATCAATATTTTAAACATTTTGCTGGTTTTCCTCTTAAAATCTTCTTCTTTTTTGCATCTCAAGAAGTTGCTCTTCCTGTTTTCTCCACTGTCTGATCATACACTCAGTGGGAGGAGGTCCAAATTGTCTCTCTGCAGCTCTATTTCCATGCTCTTTGGCAAAGCTGAAAGACAATCGATTACCGGTATTTATCTCTTTATTTTTTGATATCTTTATGGGCTCAGAATGCTCAAGTCCCTGTTGCATCTGGCACTCTCCACCTCCTTCTCCAATTATGGCATCAGCTGATGTCAGTAACAATAAGGCTCATGATTGGAGGAAGCCTGTTTGACAAGGCTTGTGCAGCTACACACCCGCACGCCTCCCTCCTCGGCTGACTTCCATGTATAAGATGCCCCTTGATTTTTAGTCTAACAATTTTAGGGAAAAAAAATAGCGTCTTATACACAGAAAAATGCGGTACTCTCTATAACAGTGATGGCAAACCTTTTGAGCTTGGCGTGTCAGCATTTTGGAACACCCTAATTTAACTCTGGTGCCGTGTCACATATAGAAAGTTTTTGATATTTGCAACCATAGTAAAACAAAGACATATTTTTGATATTTATTTTATATTTTTAAATGCCATTTAAAAAAGTCAACCAAAAAAAATGAGTTCGTGTGTCATAGGTTCATCATCACTGCTCTATAACTAAAGTATAAAGGATTTCACATGGAAAATAGAGGTTTGTGCAACTGCAGGAAAGAATAAGGTAGGCAAAGATCAGGGAAGCTGCAACGGAACTAAGTATACAACCCTGGAGGGTGATCTCTCAAGAGCTCACTGCAAGTTGCTGCAAACCTCACCACCTCTGGGGAGCCACCAGCGACCTCTGCCACCTACAGCACCAAGCCAGGCGACGGCAGGATCTGCCTCTTCTCGTGAACCTCCCAAATCTCACCCACGTGACTTCCTTTGGCAGACTCTAACTCAGAACCGCACAGCAAGGAGGATGCTGGGAAATGCATTCTGGCTTCGTCTCTGTAATGCAGAAGAGACTGAAGAAGAGGGTGATGGTGATACAGAGGTGACAACAGATGGTCCAGCTCCTAAATCATATTTTTCTTATGCGCCATATCCCAACTTTAGCATTTTATGTTTCTTCTTTATGTACATATCTGACAATGCTGCCTGCTATTATGAACTGAAAGGTGACCCCTTTGTCATAAATGAACTCTTTCTCATAAAAGATATCCCCATCAACTATAATTAAAAATAAACATTAATAATTTTTCCTTATATCATTTCTTGCATCTCCTGAGAGAGAAAACCGCTATGAAAATTTATGTAGTTTTGTGCTTTGTGGAGAACAATAATTTTGTATATGCACAAACAGAATTACACTCATGGAAATGGAAAGGTTCTTAAAAGTCACATAGTTGGATTTCCCAACCAATATTTGAGTCTTTACAATGGAATAAGTAATCACACACATGCTCCTTACTTTTTGCTCTTGTGGCCAATGGCAGGCATTGTTAATGTACCTCAGCACTCTTTCTGCTGCACCTGAACTCAGCCCTGGAATCTTACTCCATTCACCACTCTAGCCAGCTAGTACCAACAGTTAAGAGCATCCTGCCAAGTGGCCATTAGCCTATTCCCCTAACATGCAGTGAGAATGAATACATCACTTCCCAAAAGTTGCCCCTTCCATCTCTAAATAATCCCATCTGCTAGAAAGTTCTTCCTTATATGGAACTGAAATGCAAGTCCCTGTATGTAGCTTCTACCCACTGGTCCTATTCCTGAGACCACAAGGAACAAGTCCAAATCTGCTTTCATAAACAACTCTTCCAGTACTTGAACACAAGCCTCTTCTGCTTGAGTCTTGTCTTCTTAAAGCTAATACCAACAATATGAGTTCCTCTAATCCCTTCCCGTGTTCCTTCACAATTCTGGTGATTCTCTGAGAGGCTTCCAGACTGTCTCAAGGTGTGGCATCTGAAAGTTTGCTCTGAATTGCCTAGTACGGACAGCTTCTACATTAGTAGCATGTCTACACAAAGTTTGTTGAGCTGCACACTATTTAGCAAAGCAGAGTCAGGCTTCTAATCATGACAGACTGGGCCAACCAATATCTGAAAGTTGTCTTTGAGACCCACACAGATCAAGTACAAATCCACTTCCAAAAACAACTCTTCCAACACTTGCAGACCAATTCTTTAACCAGTCTGCCAGAACCATGTTCTAGCTACCATTCCCTGGAGCTTTTAATTTTTTTTTTAATGTTTCTATTGATTTTTGAGAGAAACCTCAATTGGTTGCCTCCTGCATTCCCCCTACTGGGGATTAAGCCTGCAATCTGGCCATGTGTCCTGACCAGGAATCAAACCAGCAACCTCTCTTGGTCAACCAACTAAGCCACCCTGGCCAGGACTCCCTGGAACTTTTGTAATCAATGAAGACAGTGTCGCTGTCTCATAGAAGGCCTACGTGCCCTCCTCTGCCTACCAGTCAATTCAGACGATTTCTTGGACTAATTCTATTGGCACTTCAATCTTACTGCTATGATCCAAGTCAAGCAATAAACTTCTAACTGGTCTCCCTATGTCTAGGCTCAACATAGCAGTCAGAGCAATACTATTAAAACATAAACCACATCATGCCACTTCTCTTCTCAAAACCTTGCACCAGGTCCCCATTTCACTGCACCTCCTTTCCCCCATTATTTGCTCACCTCCTACTCCTCCGCTCATTCATACAGCTCTAGCCACTTTGGTCTCCTTGTTACTTCTTCAACATGCCTGGCATTCTCCTGGCTTAGGACCTTTACAATGGCTGTTCTTACTGCTTGGGACTCAGTATGAGTCAGCATGTTTAACTCTCTCACCTCCTTTTTATCTTTGCTAAATGTTGCCCAGACCATTCTTTGTAATTCTACAACTTTCTTCCACTGCACCCTCACCAATACTCCCAAACCCCTTTCCCCAGCTCTTTTATTTTCCAGAGCACTTGTGAAGTTCTAGTACAATTGATCTTTTTGTCATTACATATGCTCACTGTTCATTGTCTGTCTTCTCCTGCTAGACAGTGAGCCCCGTGGGGCAGCAATCTTTGGTCACCAATAGACCCAGGCACTGAGAGCAATGGACATCACAGAGCCGATGCTTGCTGAGAATGTACTGTGCAAGCTCACACAGAACATGTACATCATGTCCTCATCAGCACTGGTCCATGGTTCATACCTAGGCCCCTACCTCCAGTCAGCCTGTACTTAAAAAAAAAAAAAAATCCTCACCCACAGATATGTTTTTTTTTTAATTGAATTTTGAGAGAGAGAGAGAAGGAGAGAAACATTCATCGGCTGCCTCCCATATGTGCTGCCCCAACCAGGGACTGAACTTAGGTGTGTGCCCTGACTGGGAATGGAATCCGCAACTTTTTGTCGATGGGATGATGCTCCAAAAGGGCCCCCGCCCAGGGCTTCTCCCCATACTGCTTTGTGCTTTCTCTCCCCTCATCCAAACTCCTGTTCCTCACCTCTTCCCATGTCCCACAAAGCCTTTTCGGACCCCTACTTCATGGGTAAGTATCCTTCCTTTCTCAGTCCCCACGCCGAATCTTCCTTCCTTCCTTCGGGAACGGAAATCTGGCTCTGCCCTTAGGACTCTGAATCCCCTGGATGCTTTGGAAATAGAGGCTGCTCATTCTTTGTTCTTGGCTATCGATCCTCTAATCCCCTACAGTTAAGCAAAAAGCTCTGCCCATATGAGGCTGGTACCGGCTTCTTCTCTCCGTGTAGCTGCCACCTACTGATTTCCAGGCTGCTCTCCCATTGACTGAAGCATTTGGCTCCCCATCTTCCTCCACTGCATGGCTTATCATCCTAAGAGACTATGACGCCCATGGGAATGACCCATCCTTGGCTTCCAGCTCACTAACTGGCTCAGCCACACTGACTTTCACTCACATCCATAGCACTTCAGTGCCCCCACTCACGGCCAAACCCAGACCATGTGATCACCACGATCTGCTCCACTTTCAACATCTTCCGTCTAAATGCACCGTCCTTGAATCACGATCTCCATTACTTCCACTGTGCTGGTTCTCTGAGCTCATTAAAATCCCTCTTTCCCGGGCTCCTCTGCGTGATCCCTTCTTACAGCCTCATGACAGTTCTACTTCTTGACTTCGTTTGGACACCAAGACCCATCACTTCTATGAGCAGCCACTCCAATCTTCATGGATTTTTGTACTGCTTCATATGGTCTAGAGTTAAGCATATCTGAAATACTGCAACCTCCCTCCCCAATAAAAACTTAATGTAAGAATGAAAGTATGAATTCCCTATATTTAAAGAATGCCACGTACCATCTCACACCTGTCCGAATGGCTATCATCAACAAATCAACAAGTCAAAAGTGCTGGCGAGGATGTGGAGAAAAAGGAACCCTTGTGCACTGCTGGTGGAATGCAGACTGGTGCAGCCACTGTGGAGAACAGCATGGCTTTTTCTCAAAAAATTAAAAATGGAACTCCCGTTCGACCCAGTAATCCCACTTCTGGGACTATATCCCAAGAAACCAGAAACACCAATCAGAAAGGACATATGCACCCCTATGCTCATAGCAGCACAATTTATCATAGCTAAGATTTAGAAACAGCCTAAGTGCCCATCAGCAGATGAGTGGATTAAAAAACTGTGGTTCATCTACACAATGGAATTCTATGCTGCTATAAAAGAGAAGGAACTCTTACCATTTGCGACAGCATGGATGGAACTGGAAAGCATTATGCTAAGCAAAATAAGCCAGTCGGAGAAAGATAAATATCACCTGATCTCACTCATATGTGAGATATAATGAACATAAACTGATGGACAAAAATAGATCCAGAGACTAAGAAACACTGAGAGAAGGCAGGGAAGGGAGTAAGAGATCAACCAAAGGGCTTATATGCATGCATATTAGCATAACCAATGGACACAGACACTGGGGCGGTGGGGGCTTGTCCTGGGGGGCAGGATTGGCGGGGAGGGGGTGTCAATCAGGGAAAAGGAGACATGTAATACTTTAAACAATAATAATAATTTTAAAAAAGAGAATGTCAAGAGTAAAGTCGAAGCTGTAATCAGCTATTAGGCTATTGCCACATGGTGGTGCCATTTTTGCTGATAAACAGAAATACCTGTCATTGCTCAGCACTGCATGCGCCGTGCTACTGTTCCCGTCCAGTGGAGCTCCTGTGAGTGGCTATGCGACTAACGTGCTCTTGTTTCACACACTCTGTTATTGTAACTGGAAACATTTTCACATCCTATAACAATCTCTCTCAAGCCCTCATTAAGCAGTGGTTTAGGGATGGTGCTGAAAACTCAGCCCCAGATGGTGACTTTGGAAGAGCTAGTTGTGATAAAACACTACAGAGAGGCCAAACGTCCACTATGATGCACTGTGCTGTTAACTTAAGACCGAGTACTTAAAACACTTCAAAGGTAATGTAGGAAAAAGTTAAAATACGGTAAAGGAAAAATATGGTACGATGCCGTACATTCATGCATCCCCCCAGACCATGCCCTTTACCTTTTTCATATGGGAAAATTAGTCTTGAAGTATGCATTTACATCATGAATCTCTTCAGAAACATAGCTAACACACAATGTAGATGTCATCTTAAAATACAATGTTCCCCACGTCTTTCATAAAAAGCTCCTCTTTCCACAGATAAACCCAAGCATACAGCAAACAGGCGGTGATTATGAGCATGGACTGTGGCACCAGACTACCTGGAGATGAATCAGTTCCATAATTTTCTAGTTTTATGATGGGTAAATTACTTACCTTCTCAGTGCATTAGTTTGCTCAGCTGAAAAATGAGGATGATAATGGTACCGACCCCCACTACCTTGAAGGGGTGTTGTGAGGACCGAATAAGTTAATCTGTGTCAGACACTTAGGACCCCACCCCGTATTGAGTAACCACCAGGCAAGTCTTAGCCATTGTTGCAAATGTCACATCACCACCTCACCTTCCCATCAACCCTTGATGATACTTAGAAGGATGAATTTATTTCACTGGGTTAAAAAAATAAGTGCTCCTTTATGTAAATTACTCACACTATCTGAAATGGGATGAAGATATCAGTCCTTCTTTTGCTACTTTGGGAAACTGTGAGAACCCTTCTTCATCACAGTCTGTGTATCAGTATACAGTAGAGCGGTGATATTCAGGGAGCCTTTTCTAGTGCAAGTACTGGGTAAGTGACCTGATTCTGAGTAGAGTCTGCTCAGACCCTAAGGGAGAGAGTGGTGTGTGTTTCATTTACCAGTCCTACCTTCAGCCTGTCTTTGGGCAGAGCAACAATTCCTTGCTTGATGATTTCCAGGACCCGTTCCACCGAGAGCTCAGCTCCAGCCTGTAGCAACCTGGAGCTGAAGAAGGTGATCACCTGGAATGTAGAATGGAATTTTTTAAACAAGTAGATGTAGGAGACGTATTTTCATATGGTCTTTTCATACAGTGCCTTTCTCATATGGTCGTCAAGCTATCCTAACTATACGACCTGGCTTTTAACTCACGAGCCCTCCTAAATGCATCCTCTCTATAGAGTTTGATGTCTGAGTCACAGTCAGCCCCTGAATGTTCAGGGCTCATTGTCCATTCTGTGAATTAAGTAGGCTCCTGAATCTGCTCTTTCTTGTGCTGCCTCACCTTGCATTTGTATTTCATCTGGAGAGCAGCACCTATGAGAAGGTGGAGAAAGAAAGCTAAACCTTAAAACCTGTTAATACTGAGGCTTCATAGTAACTCTAAAAAAATATAAAAGCGAAATAAGAAAGAAATGTGAAGCTAATGGCTAAAATGGTGTTTTGGACAGTATTTATACATTTAATTTTCCCATGACATTCATATCCTGATCACCAGGGATAATCAACAGCAAGCTATAATTACTTTTGCGCATGTCACAGCACAGCCAGAACTAAGCAGCGACATTCTGGACATAATCCTGTCCCGTAATATTTGTCACAAAACACTAAAAGAATATTATATCTTAGCAAATCATTCAGCATCACAGTGATAACAAATCAGGACATTGTGGATCCCTTGTTATTCGAGAACATCACACTTGGTTTAACCTTGCTTGCCATTTGCAGGACTGCCACACTGGCAACTGAATGGACTAGTGTGGAGTTCAGTAAGGACAGCAGGATCTGGAAATACACAAAATCTAGCACGAATTTTACACTGAGCAGAGATAAAAACAGTTCTTGCCTTTACCATCCTACACATCCATTACTGTTCACGGCCTCCGTTCTCTACTTATACGAAGCCATGACATTTCTTCTCTCGTTGGGTGTGGTAACCCTATTTTGTCCTGCTGCCTATTCAGCCAGATCACTTCATCTTATGAGCTCGATGGGAGGCATGCGTACCACCGGCTAATAGGAATTTGGCCACTTGAAAAACACTTGTCTAACTCCTTCTGCAGAAGTTAAAAGTGCTCCAAGGTTAGTCACTCCTGTCTCAGATATTCAACATTGCTGAATGTCTTAATGAAAAATATCAACTCTCAAGTCCCTGTCAGCTAAAAATAACAGTGGATTCATAGTGTCCTTTCCCAATACTTTCCAAGGTTAACTTTATGAAAAAAGAAATAGTAAAGACTTGCTTAAGCCAAAATTTCAGGGGCATTTAGGGGAGGGAAGGTAAAGTGCTGAAAGGAGCAAAAAGGAGATGTTATTTATATCTCTACCATGGCATTTTTTTCAAAACATGTAAAAAGAGTTTAAAATGTTTCTGAATAAATTTCAGAATAGTGTGCCCAGCACTATTTTGGATGCCAATATTCAACAAAAAGTTGTTGGAAAGCTTGCTCATTTGGAATCTTACTTAGGTTTATCCAAGAGAACGTTGAAAGCAGAGTTTATAATGAGAAGACCTGGATTTAAGGTCTGTCCGAGTGACTTACTAGCTAAGTGACCTCGAGCCAACCTTTTTCCTTTCATGGGCTGCTTTGCTTCAATGGGGTGGTTGAAGATTCAGATGAGATTGTGTATATGTAAATAACTCACAAGCAAATATGTAATCAGTATCTAAGACAATGATTCTTAGGCTTGGATTTGTGTTAAAATCACTTGGAAATCCTCTCTCAGCATCTAAGTTTTCTTATCTGGGATAATGGTTAAATATATTTTAGGATATCCATAATATATATATTAAGATGTGAGATTTTTCAAAGAATTGATATTACATAAAAATGTTAATGATGTAAATGTTAAGTAATATATATGTGTGTGTGTGTATATGTCTGTGCATATGTTAAGTAAAACATATATATGTGTGTATACATATGTCTGTGCATATAAGATATACACACACAGAACGCAACAATTGTTACAGCAGAATAGAGGGCAAATATAGTTAATGTTAAGGAGATTCTATTATAGTTTTTATCAAGGTTTATTAAACTCCTCTACTTTAATACTTAAAAAAGAACCATGATAAATACCTCCATTACACTTACCAGATCAATATTTTGCATTATATCCTGAAATGAAGGATGAGTTCGGAATTGCTCAAAGAGATCTCGTTTGTAAAGCAGTGCATACACCAGGTTTGGGTTGTGGTGAAGAGAAGTTGCCAGGCAGGAATTGATGATCTCTAACATCATTCGAATCACTTCCTCGATGACATTTAGGTCTTGTGCCTGATAAAGAAAGAAAATGCCCACACAGGGTCAGTGTTTTACTCCTTGACACAGACTTAATTGGAATGAGAGCCATAAAACTTAAGAGCCATTATGAATACTTCTGTCAGGTTCTTTTCAATAAAAGCTCTATCCCAGTTCCCAGTTTCTAGCAGGGAACCTGGTGCCAGTGTGCTGCCTCCCCCTTGGCACCTGTGGTTGACTCCCGCACACAGGGATCGAGCCTGCAACCGAGGTAACATGCCCTTGACCAGAATCGAAGCTGAGACCCTTCAGTCTGTGGGTCAATGCCAGGGGTGGGCAAACTTTTTGACTCGAGGGCCACAATGGGTTCTTAAACTGGACCGGAGGGCCGGAACAAAAGCATGGATGGAGTGTTTGTGTGAACTAATATAAATTCAAAGTAAACATCATTACATAAAAGGGTACGGTCTTTTTTTTTTTTTTTTTTTTTAGTTTTATTCATTTCAAACGGGCCGGATCTGGCCCGTGGGCCGTAGTTTGCCCACGGCTGGTCAATGCTCTATCCACTGGGCCAAGCTCACTAGGCCTCAGGTGGTATTTAAAGAAGGTTGCTATTGGATTATTTTCCATAAAGATTAAGTGAGGCAGCATTTGTAAAGCCCTTAAAACAGTGTGTAACCCACGGTAAGTACCATGTGAGAGCTTTTTAAATATAAAAACAGATACATTAAAGTATATTTTAAAGGATAAAAGTAATTTTAATTTTGGACATATTACAAAAAAAGAACAAAAAGATAAAAATGCCTTTAGAAAGTTAATAAATTAATTCAATTATTATAACTGCAAATAACTTAGAAATCACATTTCTTAGTCTTAAATATAAGCCTCCAAATTCCATTTCTATTAATTTACAAAACTGGTCCTTTAAAAAATTAGGTCCTCCAGAGGACAGTGTATAGGAAAACTGACTTACATTTATGGAATAATGAAATTTTATAAAAAGACACGTTTTTTAAAAACTAATTGTTTCCTCTGTACTGTTAAAGCTAGCTTTGTCAGAAAGCAAATGTCATGGCTAACTGGTGGAAGAGCAACATATGTGCAGAATATTGCACTTTCTCATTCATGGTACCGTATTTTTAGAATACACAGCTTCCATTCCAGGAATGGATCCCAGGTCAAACAGACTTTGTTGTCAAAAAGAAAAACAATAAGAACAACAAGAAATCCCAAACAACCCAAACAAGAAAACCCAAACAACCCAACACACACACACACACACACACACACACACACACACACACACACTCTTTACTGCAGAAAATCTCAAATGTAAAGACAAGGACCCTGAGAAAATGGTCCTGCTTTCTGTGGTTCTGGCGGTTTTCATACATGTGGGTAATGAACACCGAGCAAGTCCTGTGCTAAGTAGTGATTTCATGTCAAAGGGACAAGTTGGCAGTTGTGGGAGTATCTTACCCTGTCAACAGCGCTCATGGTTGCCTCATTATATAAACTTCCTTTTCCCTTTTAAGAGGGAATTTATACAGTTAAATAGTTTCAAATCATTTATTTTTAGTTTCCTTAAGAGAAGCATATGTATCTTGTTTGTATTAGTTTTGGGGGGATTCCAAAAGAGTTGTCTAAATTTCCTGTAGTTTTAGCAGAAAATAAAACCTTCAACAAAATTAATGGGACGCTGCCCAAGTGGGGAAGCGGGGGAGGAAACGCACAGGCAGGCCTCTTTCTGAAGTTAATGTGCAAACGGCCTTCAAATCCAATCATCTGGTGATAGACCCGTGTTATCTTTATGTTGTTAATTCACTGGCACATACACTGAAAAGCTTTGTAACCACGCTATTTCTAGCCAGAACTGGATCTGTCCCAATGCATTGAGCTTCTTATAGCAAGAACTAGCTTTCTATTACATGCAAAATCACAGCTGAAGAATAAGTCCTGTGACCAGATGAGACAATGTGTAGCCTCAATAATTCGGGGGGAAGGAGAGGGCATCAGCAGGCAGTTATGGCCCCATCGTTCTTGGGGAGGGGAGAGGGGGGAATGTAAAACGACGTGCTCTTTTTCTTCCTTCCATGGACAGGTCTTGGATGTGGCCCGCACGCCTCAACTAGAACCCTGGGAAGTCTGTTATTTAAAACACCATTACTGGTGGCAGGAAGGCAAGATAATGGTGGCTGCTAGGGGTCACTGGCTAACTTTACATGTGTTTCCATACTTGGAAAATAGCCAGAGAACTCACAAAAGAGGAATGTTCTCATTGAAATACAACTAAGTTGCAGCCCCCAACAGTCATATCACCTTAGCAGGCGCTCACACTGGGCAGGAGGTGGGTGAGAAGAATGCTTCTGCCATCCCCCCAGGCCCCTCCAGCAAGCAGAAGAGAGTAGGCATGCACCTGAGCCCAGAGTGTTCCAAAATTTAGTATTTTGCTTTAAGAATTAGTGTTGATTTCCTTTCTCCTTCCAAATATATTAGTGTTTCATTATAAAAAGAAATATCCTTTAACTCTATAAAAAAGCAGTATCTGAATAAGATAATTCTCTAGGAAGATGTATCTTTAAAAAAAATTTGATCGTCTCCTGAGTGCCTCCCCTCGTCCCAATCTGAGCCACCAGACCCGTCCTAGTCCCAGCTCTGCCAATCACGAGCTACGTGAGCTTCGGTAAGTCACTCAACCCGAGCTGCAGTTTTTTATTTGCAAAAACAAGTGCTTATGAGATTTTAAAAATTCCCTCCTACTTGTAAGTCTTAGTTCCCATTAAGAATGTAGAAAATATTGAATTTAGAAAGCAAATTTTATTAGAGTAACCAAAAATGTGATTAATGTAGAAAAATCTTTAGGGTGACTTCAAACTTTAGTAAAATCCAGAATTTACTTTAGGTGACCCCAGCACCTTAAGTAGAGTTATTATTAGTTTAAAAGGAAAACCACCAACAAGCTTTGAGAGTAAAAACATATAAGGTTAGCCCAGCCAGTGTAACTCAGTGAACGTCGGCCCATGAGCCAAGAGGTCACGGTTCGATTCCTGGTCAAGGCACATGCCCGGGTTGTGGGCTCAATCCCCAGTGGGGGGGACGTGCAGGAGGCAACTGATCAATGTTTCTCTCTCTCATCGATGTTTCCACCTCTTCCTTTCCCTCTAAAATCAATAAAAATGTATTTTTAAAAAATAAGTTACTGTAACTAGGCTTAAAAAACACACACATATGAAGCTAAGTCTGAAAATAATCCTTCTCTAAACCAAGGAACCTGCTGGTTCTTCTGTAACTCACTGTTTTCAATGTCTGTTAATGATTTTTTTATACTGTTAATGCACAGACGGGCAGTAATCTCTATAGCAGCGGTTCTCAACCTGTGGGTCGCGACCATTGGAAAACACATATAGCATATCAGATATTTATATTACGATTTGTAACAGTAGCAAAATTACAGTTATAAAGTAGCAACGAAAATAATGTTATGGTTGGGGGTCACCACAACATGAGGAACTGTATTAAAGGGTCGCGGCGTTAGGAAGGTTGAGAGCCACTGCTCTAAAGGCTTGTGTGCCATGGACTCACATCAGAGACCTCTGATGCTTGGCGTCCTGTTTTCATTCTTTCCTGGGAAGAAAAGCCAGTGGTGCTAAAAAGAGCAGTAAAGAGTCATAGACAGGGGAGCGATAACCCAGAAATTTAAATTAAATAAAAAAGGGAAAAGGAGGTGGCTGCATGCCAGTAGAGAGCAGTTGTCGGTTGGGTCCCGGCCCGAGTTCTGCCACGGACTGGACACGTCACCCTCCGGCCTCAGTGTGCACCAAGGCGCAGGGAAAGGGCTCTCTGCAGGGGGCTCTGTGAGGGGCCCAGACGGGCTTCTGCTTGCGATGTGGAGTGCAGCGTGCCTCTCCTGCCGCCCCGGCCGGAGAAGCCAGCTAGATCAGTGAGTCGTCAGTCTTCCTACAGCCACCAGGGACGGAGGATGCTGCTGCAAGGCAATCAGTGCAGTGCAGTGCCCCAGGGACACGTCCCTCCAAGGAGAGAAGGAACACAGCACTGCCTCACTCCTGCAGAGCACAGGAGGAAGCAGTGGTTCCACAGGCGCGGGGGAGAAGAAGAAGTCAGCTAATTTCAATGAATGCCTTTTTTAAAATACATTTTTATTGATTGCAGAGAGGAAGGGAGAGATGGAAACATCAATGATGACAGAGAATCACGGATTGGCTGCCTCCTGCACACCCCCTACTGGGGATCGAGCCCACAACCCCAGCACATGCCCTTGACCGGAATCGAACCTGGGACCCTTCAGTCTACAGGCCAACATTTTATCCACTGAGCCAAACCGGCCAGGGCAGAATTCTTAAAGACTAATGGGGTCAGAAAGATGGAGCCGTAGCTACACTGGAGTCTGCACTCACTTAAAGCTCTTTTCCACCAGCCTCCACCCGAGAACAGTAGCTGAGGGTCAACACCATGACATGCGCGGTGTCCTAAGCATTGGGAACAGGTACGGAGCATATAGGTAAGAAGCAGTTCTTACTCGTATTTCACCTTGGAGTTCTAACATCCTGTAAGGCAGACATGTCTCAAAAAAGCTTTTTTTCCCCCTAAAATATGTAAGAAATGTAACATTTGAAAAAGGGAACAAAACCTTATCATTTTTACTTGGAAATAATATTGCAAATATAATTGAGGGATGCTGAACCTCAATCTAGATACCAAAAATGATTTTCGTGGATTCAAATCAGGAGCAATTATTCCATATATTAAAGAATCCCTGGCTTTTCAGAAAATTGGCCAGAGTGTAGAAGAGGAATTCTGTGGCACAGCAGTTAACAGCCCAGGCTCTGACCTTGATCCAGTCGAGGTCAATGGCAATGAGGGTGACTCAGTCTACTGCTATAACCTGATTGGCTTTTGAGCCTTGTTCTACTATTTACTGCTTATGTGACCTTTGGAAAAATTCTAAACCTTGATTTCTTTATCACCAAAATTGTTACAGCAGAGTGGAAACAAAATAATGTCTATATAAAACACCTACCCCAATGCCTAACATGCAGTAACAGCTCGAGAAATTGTTGCTCTTACTAGTAAAAGCAATAGTAATAATGAATGAAAGTTTCCTACTAGATATTTATGTACTTGGGAGGTATATTTATATTTACTCTATCAGGCACTAAGTCAAACAATTATGTTTTCTGACTTGAATTTTTACGTCTATTTAAAGAGAAGTGCTTCCATGACATTGAAATTTAAGTTTTAGAACAGGTGTGTGTATTACAATGAAATGCACTGAACTAATGGCAAGTCTGAACTCTTTTTAAAAAAATATATATTTTATTGATTTTTTTACAGAGAGGAAGGGAGAGGGATAGAGAGAAACATCGATCAGCTGCCTCTTGAACATTCCCCACTGGGGATGTGCCCGCAACCAAGGTACGTGCCCTTGACCGGAATGGAACCTGGGACCCTTGAGTCTGCAGGCTGACGCTCTATCCACTGAGCCAAACTGGTTAGGGCAAATCTGAGCTCTTCAAGAACTTATACGTTATTGTTACACTAAAACAGCTCATCTCCCTAGGAAATATGATGTTAAAAAGTATTCCAAGTCTAATGCTGAATATCTGTGACCTTTTGACTAGAGACAGTTGATTTGAAACCCACTGCATCATAATCATATTCCACATAATGACCAAAAGTTGTATTTATGGTTGCTTAATGACTGGGACCAATGCCTACACATTTTGTCCAAACAACTGCCATTGCTCATGATTCAGTCAAGGTCAATGGCAATGAAGGTGACTCAGTCTGCTGCTACAATTAGAGCAAGGGATCACTTGAAGAAGTTGCCATGGAAACTGTCTATCGCCCAGCAATGAGGATTCAAAAAGTTTGAGAGGCAATCCTGTATTAAATTTGCAATTTATTTCTTGTGGCAGAAACTAATTTTAAAATGAGTTTGAAGGTCCTTAAAGTAATGGAGAATGCTTATTACAGAAAGAGTTACTAAATGAGACATCTTCAGTCTAAATGTCATTGGAGTTATATTTTCAAAAGCTTCAAATGCACCCCAAAACATATAAATAACCGAATTTTTATCTTGCTATTGTTTGTGATACGGGGTTATAAAATAAAAATGTTTCATTCATTATCATCTATTTAAAAATATTTTTATAGATTTCAGAGAGGAAGGGGAAGGGAGAGAGAGAGAAACATCAAGGATGAGAGAGAATCACTAATGGGCTGCCTCCTGTACGTCCCTACTGGGGATTAAGCCCACAAGTTGGGCATGTGCCATGACCAAGAATTGAACTGTGACTTCCTAGTTCATAGGTTGATGCTCAACCACTGAGCCACACTGGCTGTGCTATCATCTATTTCTGTATTTCTATCATATGAAATCAGTTTCGGGGAATGGAACTTAGTATGTGTAACATTTATAAGGGTCTGACTTAAAATGACTCACCTTAGGATCATAGTTTAGGAACCAATGAAATCATGAGTTAGGGCTGCCTGTCAATTTTACTATTTTTTGGGGTAAGAAAAAGGTGCCTAATTTATTTTGTGGATTTTTCTGAACAAAAGTTCGTAGAAACAACTATCAATATGTAAAAGAAAAATGTAATGTAGCATGAATAAAATTCTCCTTTTAAAGGCAAAAAGTTGATATTAACATAGAAATACAGAAAAAAGCTATTAAAAGAATCTCTTCAAAATCTAGTTGGCAGGAAGGACTATAATCCCCGTCTTTCCTTTCTTCTACTGCATTCTTTATTCTACTTGTATCAATTTGTGAATAAGGAAAAGATTTTGTTACAAGAACGATATGAAAAACAATGAAAACACATTTAGGCATACATTGTAATAAGAAAACTTGCAAGCACTAGTATAAATGGAAACAAAGCTAAAATTCACTTGGTAGCCTTTTCATAAAAGTGATAGTACAAGGAAGTACTATAATGAAGATGCAGCTTTTTCTACACTATGTAGACAATTAAGTGACAATTCAATGATAATTCTCTTTGGTCAGCTGTCTTATAAGTCACAGACAGTTTTGATTTTTCTTTAGTGAAAGGAAATTCATTGTTTCCTTAAGGTCCAAAGTCAGAGTTGTTGTCAGACATTCACTAGCTCGTGTGGTATATGTGAAGCACAGATATGAGGTGCACCAGAAGGATCGCACGGGGAGTCAGGTGAACACAAAATCTCAAATACCAAAGAACAACAAATGGCAATAAAATCAACTTTAAAATGTACAGTCATCCCTCAGTGTCCAAGGGATTGGTTCCAGGATCCCTCCAACCCAGGATACCAAAATCTGTGGGTGCTCAACTCCTTCATATAAAATGATGAAGTATTTGCATATAACCTACACACATCCTTCCATATACTTTAAATTATCTCTAGATTACTTATAATACCTAATAAAATGTAAATACTACACAAATACACTGTAGTTGTTACACTGTGTTGTTCAGGGAATAATGACAAGGGAAAAAGTCTGTACATGTTAAGTACAAACAAAGCCAATCATTGCAGGCCCAACTACATAGCACACATCAACACGTTGGCTCCCCACCCCCTAAATATTTCCCACCTGAGGTTGGCTGTGAGACCTGTGGGTATGGAGGGCCAGCTGTAGTTGCTTTCTTAATAAAAATGCCTCTCCAAGCAAATTTTTTAGAAAGCAGTTTTTTTTTCCTTGTATGTGTTTGATTTATATTTAGGAAGCATGTTGTGACATTATTTGAACTAATTTACTGGTTATTATTCAGCAGTCATTGTTAACTCTAACGCTTTGGTATGCCAACAAGCCAAATAAAAGGATGATTATAACTTTCTTAATGACTTCAACTTTATGTCAATTAAAATTTGAATAAATTGGATGAGGAAGCAGACATGTTGAGAAAAAAAATACAAAAACTGAAAGACAGACAAATAAAGACAGAGGGAGAAACTAAAAATGCATTAACTGTGCAAACAAAAAATAGCTACAAAATGCCTTCTACAAAAGGTCTCAAAAACAATTGCTCTCTGAATACTCCATACACTCCTAAGAGCTTTGGGAACAGCAAAAATACGAACACCCACCCAGTATCCTGTGCTCCCTGTAATTTAGGGACGGTGGTAGGTCTGGTTCAATGTACTCCAAGGAGCTGGGTAAGTTTTTTTCTTTTTAACTCCTTCAGGTTACCAGGCTAACTGATGCATTTAAATCCTCCCCACAGCTACCATTAGCCAACACGACATCCCAGATGAAATGTCATGTCAAATACTGAATGACGGTGTTATGAAAAGCACTGGACGAAAGCAGTGACCAATGGACACATCCCTGCCTGGGTGAGGTTCAGAGTCCAGTGGGAGAGACTGTCAATGGTGGGAAATGCTGTGAAGGCAAAGGAAAGGGAGAACAGGGAGGGTCAGTGAATGCAGTGTAGACCGAGCGAAGCCTGAATAGAGCAGCGCAGGAAGTAGCCTGCTGCAGACAACACATTACAATGCTTTTAAGGGTTCGGTCAGTGTCATTAGAGACTTCCAATGAAATAAGGAAAATATCAGAAGAAGAAAATGCCCAATTGCGGAATGCATAATTTATTAGCAGTTTTAGCCAATCTCTCTTGAACTACCAAAAATCAGACTATGCTTAATAGCATGAGGGTGCCAATGAGCCCCCAACTTTACAGGCTAAGACTTGGAGGATAATATACTAAACTCATTTTTGAAAACGATCCCCCAAATTTTTTGTACATGAGGTTTCCTGTTCTTATTTTTCTTTTTTCTAAACTTCTGTCTTAATTTTATCACAGTAACAATGAGTATGATTTAAAAGTCAAGAATACTACTAGATTTGAACAAAAAAAGGGCAGTCCTCAGGACCAATCTTTTCTTTCCCCAAACTCCCACTCCCCAGAGGCAAATATTTTAGCTACTCCCTCCTACATCTGTCTTCTTATTCTGAAATAATGTGTGTTAGTATTTTTTAATTTTTAACTCTCAACTATCTATTGACTTCTCAAAAAATGAGACTTTTCCCCTTCTAAATTAATTTTAGAATCAGCTTAAATTTTCCTAAATTTACTAGACTGTGAAAGTATCCATTTTTTAAACCACCATATGAAGAAGACAACTAAAAAGAAATATATCTCTAAAGTTAAAATGCTAAAAGAAATGAAACCAAGATTTAACTGGGAACCTGAGAGTAAGATCATGACTCAAATCTGAACAGTACTTTAAGACAATGGCAGTTAACCAAATCCTCTTGTATCTAAACACCTTCTCTGCAAAAATGCAGGAGAGCGCATAGTAATTTCTCACACTTGGTTCCTAGAGTAAAATCTGAGACTCTATGAGCTGGAGTGCTTTCCAGAGCACCTTCTGAGTTCAGTTAGGCCTCTCTTAACCGTCCCCCACGGCCATTCCCTTTGACTGACACATTTACTTTGTACCTCTCAGAATATGACGACCTTAGGTGGTTGTTTTATTCCTTTTCTTTTTCTCTTTTGTTTTCATTCCCAATAGGCACAGCAGTGATCCTGCTGGCGTTCTCTCTTGCTCTTGTGTTATTACATTTAATTTGTGTGCTTTTATAACTCTGTACTGACGCCCACAGGCTTTGGAACAATGGGTACCCATTCAATAAACCCAAGAAATAAATGACTTGCTGATTGTAAGTACTTTGAAATCAGTGGACAGAAGGATCTACATAAGTAATATAATAGTGAGGACAGTAGGATGAAAAATTGAAAAGAAAAAAAACAATCTAAAGCTTTTACAAAAGGCTAGAGCATGCGCGCACACATACACACACACACACACACACGCACGCGCACGCGCACGCACACACGCACGCACGCTGCCATCCTTTGTTGCACAGCATCCATCCTCCTCTTTTGTACTCAGTTCTCAAAACCTCTGCCTCTATATTTTTTGAGGAAAATGACAAACATGCTAAAACACATTACACATGCTTTCAAGGAGTATTTCCTTTGAACCATGGATGGGATGGTGAGTTCAAAGCTTATTATATAATGTAAGAGACACTTACATATATCATGCAATCTAATGAAAATAATTCCAGGGCTATGATGAGGCCATTTGGAGCTTCTTATAATCTGAGTTTACGAATACACTTTGACTTTACTTCTATTCACTTCGTTTACTAAGTCTGACTTAATTTAAAATGTGAGAGACATACAGATTTCAAGAAAATTAATCAGAATATTTACCTACTCGAGGTTTATTATTACAAATTATTAATTAAGGTACTGATATAAAACTTGCATTTTAAACAAGCTTAACTCATTAGTCCACACGCGAACTTCAGAAAGCTGGGGATGCTACAAAGCAGGAACAGGGACACAGACATATTCAAAAGTAAGAAAGGCTAAACAGAAGATTGAGAATAATTAATTTTATACTTTCTTTCCTAAACTTCAATTTAAAAAATCAAATCCCTGAAAGTATCTTTACATGATTAATCAACTACCTGTCTGTTTATACTATTCAAAAAAAAATTCCGAGTTTTACATGCACAGATACCACCTCTGTTTGGCCAAAACTATTGGGTATGTTTTAATCCTCATCTCATCCTCGATTTTCAATCCATAGTTGTTTTAGCATTTTTTCCTCTTTAAGGCATGCCCATCTGACACCAGGCACTTGGGGAATCCCCAACTCCCCTGGTACAGCATGTCCTCTTCTACCCAACTTCTCCGAGCTCTGGGCTGATCCTTCTCTTCCTCTCATGCCACTCTCTCTCATCATGCTCTCATCAATTGCCATGACTTTGAATATCTTATTCAGGTGGATGCCACCTACCTACATTTCCATTTCCAGCACTTCTCTGAGTTCCAAGCTACTACCATCTCTCACCAGGTTGGATTAAATGGCTTCTCCAGAATACTTTTTCAAAGGTACATCCGTTGTTCAAAACCCTTCAATAACTATATGCCAAGCTATATGAATAAGATCACAGATCCTTACAATGAATAGCCCACCAGGCCTGGCGTAGCCTGACACTGACCGATACCTCCAATCTCATTTAATGCTACTCTTTCCAATACATCTGGCCTGGTTTCAGTTCAAGGAATAAGCAGAGCTCTGTCCTGCCCCAGGGCATTTGCTGTTTAAAGACACTTAGTCCCTGCTCTTCCTCTGGCTGACTCTTACTCACCCGCCAGATCTTAGTTAAATGCCACTTTCTCAAAGAGCAAATGCCTCATCTCCCTACACCCCAAAATCTAAACTAGAATTCTCACAATTCTCCTGCATTATGTCACAGTTTTCTCTAGACATATTTATAAGTTTGTATTTATTTGCCTGCTAAAGGGTTTCCCCCGCTCTACTGACTCTCTGAGGCGAGGCAGAGTCCATGTCTGTTCATTCATCACTGTATGCTCGATGCTCGCAGCAAACATGACGTGAATAAAATCATGTATTTTGAATGGATGATAGCCTCCTTGAATTTCTGCTGTTTCCCTTTTGTATCTACTGCATTTAATCTTATTTAAAATCTAATAATAAGTAATTAATAAGAGGACTGTTGTGCTTATTTTCAGATATGGAAACTGAAACTAAAAAAGATTAAGTAGTCACTTCCATTATATTTCCAGGATCAGTTGTAGAGTATTTCTGTTAGAGGCAGACCTCATTTCTTGAATTAAATCTCTTGTACTTTGTCTATTTGCATCTGATACCTAACAAGTCTTTTTAGGCACAGGATTTTCATGTTACTGAGCATCACTATTCCAGTTACCTTTCATTTGCCACATCACCAACAACAGAGCACTCCATCATTCCTCTCAATAGAAAGGTGATAAGGCTCCATTTATAAACAAAGAAGAGATATATGGTGAACCTTCAAAAGTTGAGAGAAAGATGCAATTAATAGTATGTTCTAAAGCCCATAATTAACTCAGAAATAGATTATTCTTATGTTCAGATAAATTCTGCCCAGGAAGAATATATGAAAAATTTTATCTTACCTTCCATTATTGTTATGACAGATATATTTGAATGAATATAATCATACTATGATCATATCCATTATTTAGTGAAAACTTACTATGATCAAGGCATTAACTAAGAAAATTATCTGTATAATCACTAATATTAAATTCAACTCTACAGATTAGATATCTTCATTTGATAGGTAACTGAAGCTCAGAGAGCTACAATAACTTCTCTAAGGTCACTAAGTATTTACCAACCAAGTTAACCCTGAGTCTAACCTGCAGTGTAAACTGATTCCATTATGCTACTGAGCACTGGAAAGAGACTTTTAATTGGTCTTTCTGAGTTTTTAGGGATGGGAGAATAAAGGACGTATTTTCCTATCATTCAGGTGGTAGAAGATGTAGCAGTAGTAACAATAGCCACTAACATTTACATAGCACTTGTTATGTGCAAATATTGCACTAAGTGCTTTCTGTGCATTCTCTCACTTAATTCTCACAACAATCCCATGGGCAAGGCATTATTGCTTTTATTTAAGAAATGAGAAAAACCAAAAATCAGAGGGGTCACATGAAAATTAAATCTAGTTTTTCAGATCCCACTGTTCATACTCTTTAACACCACCAACAAAAATTGTAGTAAAAGACACATGACATTTTCTTTAAAAATATATATATATTATTGATTTTTTTGCAGAGAGGAAGGGAGAGAGATAGTTAGAAACATCAATAAGAGAGAAACATTGATCAGCTGCCTCCTGCACACCTCCTACTGGGGATGTGCCCGCAACCACAGTACATGCCCTTGACAGGAATCAAACCTGAGACCTTTCGGTCTGCAGGCCGACACTCTAGCCACTAAGCCAAACCGGTTAGGGTGACACATGACATTTTCCACCAGTCCAACGGTGCTAAGTATATTCACACTGTTGTGCAATTTCATTATCCTGCTTTATTTTCCCATGGGAACTTTTAATACTTCATCCATTTACCTGTGCCTGCAATCATTATACATCTCTCTTTATTAGAATGCAAGCTTCATGAGAGCAGAAATTTTTATCTTCAAGGAAGTCTTCACACAGAGAAAAAAGTGTCTGATAAAACAGTAGTTGTTCAGCCTAGGCAGTGTGGCTCAGTGGTTGAGCGTTGACCTATGAACCAGGAGGTCATGGCTCGATTCTTGGTCAGGGCACATGCCCAGGTTCCAGACTCAATCTCCAGCAGGGGGTGTTGCAGAAAGCAGCCAGTCAATGATTCTCTCTTATCATTGACATTTCTATCTCTCCCTCTTCACCCTTCCTCTCTGAAATCAATAAAAATATATTAAAAAACAAAACAGTATTTGCTCACTACTTGTTGGATGAAGAATAAGGCACGTCAAGTGCCATATGGCGTGTGTTTAGGCACACATTACTCTTTTTTGA